>NC_090242.1:17552281-17889781 GCF_024489055.1 Chanodichthys erythropterus | reverse complement strand
ATGCATGAAATTTTAAAAATGCAATAAACATTAATTTAACAACATTAGATGTCACATAAAACCCTAATGTACATAACTGATTAGAAAAAAATGAGAAAAACTAAGAAGAAACAGAGTTATTTCAACAAAAATATATCAAATGTGAAGTGTCACGCAGGGAATTGTGGGAATGTCAATTTATGTTTTTTCACTGTAAATTTTACAATGAATTGTTATTTTTCACTTTCAAAAACTGTGAATTTAACGGTATTTTACCGTAAAATTACATTAAATGTACCGTTAGATCTATTACAGTTATTCACCGTATATAGTACGGAAACTTTCTGTAAACCAATTAACAGTTTTTCACCGCAGCATTTTTACAGTCTTTTACTGTTAAAATCACGGTAATTTTTTACAGTGTAAGTAAGGTACAAAAATGTACCTTTAGGGTACTGCCCCAGTGCAAGTGCCGTACTGTTTTTTTCTGACAGTGTGAGAATATTATGACACAAAAAAGAATATTAGGCATCATAACCATTTTCAACATTGATAATAAAAAAAATTTCTTGAGCAGCAAATCAGCATATTAGAATGATTTCTGAAGGATCATGTTAACACATGTTTTGCCATAACAGAAATATTAAAATGTTTAAATGGAAAAACACTATTTTAATTGTAATAATATTACCGTTTTTTTACTGTATTTTCAATCAAATAATTCATAAAGTGTAAGAGTCTTTATAACATTTAAAAAAATCATACAGTCACCAAACCTTTGAACAGTAATGTGATGCATTTTAACTATTTTTCAGCATAAATCGTGACTTTACATCCACAAAACCCTTTTTCACAATAATTTACTATAAAAATAAATGTTGTGTCTTTTCAAATATTATATAGATTTTAGGCGTAAATTACAGTATGTTTTACAGTAAATTACATTTATTTTCTTTTAAATGTAATATAATTCCTCACAGTATATTAACTATTTTTTTGTTTTGTTTTGTTAAAAATGATGAACACTTTTACATTGCCTGCTACATCACAACACCACTTTTCTAACAGTCTTGTACTTTCTTTAGTAATATTCACACACCTCTGAGGTATCGTAAATGTCTATCTCTCGCTTTCCTCCAGGGTACCAGCCATGAGACCAGTGCTGAGAGCTGGCAAACTGGGCACTTAGACACAGCAACATCCCCGTCAGCACAAGCAGCCTGCAGATGTGCACCATAACTGAGGGAGGAGGACAGATTTATGAGACACATAGAGAGGGGGCAGTGGCTGCACTGACACATTTAACAGTCAATCAGATTCTAGGTTTATCAGCCTAATCATTTCAGGGGGGGAAAAATTGACAAAAAAGCTGAAAAGCTCCAGACAAATGTTAAAAAAGCACAGTGGAGACCTACAATCTAAACAATCCTCTCTGAATTACTGTCAATACATTAAAAGCCTAACAACAATCAATTTTTCAATCACAACCTAAAACAAATTTAAACACTGTTCTTACCTTTTTTTTTTTTTTTTTTTTTTTTTTTATTGGCACGTCTTCTCTTGAAGTATCTTCTCTAGTTGGTCCTCTACTGTGAAGTCCTGATCTTGGTGAACCTGATATGTTCTGCTTTCCCTTCAGTTCAATCACAGAGCTTCTGAACGTCTGCAACTCATTCTCTGGAATCTTCTTCCTCCTCTTCCTCACAATTTATGTTCCACACAAGATCTCCCCTCCCTGTCTGAAAACAAGCACACACTCTGACCTCCCAAGTCCTCACACACTTTGCTCATTGTGGTTCCATTGGGGGGAGAGCATGTGGAAGATGAGCTCAGTGCCAATTATCATCTTCAAACACTGTTGACCCCTGTGGGACGGCGTCTACTTTTCTCCAAAAAAAAAAAAAAAAAGAAAAAAGCACGCAGCTATATTTCACATGCGTAAATTTGACGCTATCCAGCAGCTTCAAACGTGTCATGACCAAGTGTTAGGCTGAAGTTCTAATTAAAGAAAAGAGAAAAAATTGTTTCAGCACTAAGGAATTTATTTTAATTTTCAGCATCATTCTCCAGTCTTCAGTGTCACATGATCCTTCAGAAATCCTTCTAATATGCTGAATTGTTGCTCAAGAAACATTTCTGATTATTATCAATGTTGAAAACAGCTGTGCTGATTAATATTTTTGTGGAAATCAAGACACATTTTATACATGTCACTTTTGATCAACTTAATGCATCCTTACTAAATAAAAGTATTAGTTTCTTACAATAACAACTACAAAAGAACAACTATAACAATGAATCTTACTGAGCAGTAGTGTATCTAAGCAAAAGAAGTGATTATCTGAGGTCAGCATTTTAAGATGTACATTTTTGAGACACGTATTCAGCTGTCTAAAATGGATCATTGTAGATATTTAATGTACATGCATGAAATATTCTGTGAATTTATTTATTTTTTTCAGAAATTGCAACTCCAGTGACCCCAATATCACACATTCTACATGAGCATGTTTTGTTAAACAAGTCAATGTCTAGCTAATTTCCTCTAAGCTGTAAAAAGTGGCCACTGTGACCTCACATCCGTCGTTTGTGACCCCTGACCCACACAAGATGCACACTTGCCCAGAGGGAAAAAACTGTGCAAACACTCCAGGCTGATCGCAGTGTTAATTACAGATGAGGTCTCCCTCGGGGTGATCGGAGCAGAGAATGTGACGGACAGCGTACGACTGACTCATCTCAGAGTTTCAAGTTCTGATTGAGTTCCTGTCATACAGTGTTTAAACATGCACAGGGGTCTGCTCGGATAATCCATCCACATCCCAGGTCTGACACCAGGTCTTAAGGGCCAGGAAGGATGGGAGACAAGGTGACACAAGGTGATGTGACTCACTCCCTGAATTTCCCCTCAGGGATCAGGTATGTCTTTTCATGCTCATTCAAGATTCAAGATATTACAAACGCAAAGTGTTTATAAGAGATGCATATTTACCAATTCAAAAGAAAAAAAAGATGTGCAGTTCTAGATAGATAGGATGATAGAACAAACAATAGAATGATTAATAGAACAATAGACAGATATAACAATATAGAATAATAGAATTATAGTTAGAACGATAGCCAGAATGATAGAACAACAGATACAACGATACAAATAGATGGAACGATAGATATATAGAACTATACGGTGAAAGAATGAAAGAAAGATAGAACAATAGATAAACTATAGAACGATAGAAAGAACTATAGAATGATAGAAAGAAATATAGAACGATAAAAAGAAATATAGAATGATAGAGTTGAGAGAACGATAGAATTATAGATAGATGAGAGAACGATAGAAAGAAATATAGAACGATAGAGATAGAATGATAGAAAGAAATATAGAACGACAGAAATACAGAACGATAGAAATATAGAATAGATAGAATGATAGATGATAGAATGATAGAGAGAAATATAGAATGATAGAAAGAAATATAGAATGATAGAACGATAGATAGGATGATAAATAGATGACAGAATGATAGAAAGAAATATAGAATGATAGATAGAACATTAGATGATAGAATGATAGAAATATAGAACGATAGATATATAGATAGATGAGAACGATAGAAAGAAATATAGAACAATAGATAGAACGATATATGATAGAATGATAGAAAGAAATATAGAATGACAGTTGAGAGAACGATAGAAAGAAATATAGAACGATAGATAAATAGAACGATAGATGATAGAATGATAGAAAGAAATATAGAACGATAGAAATATAGAACGATAGATGATAGAAATATAGAACGATATAGATAGAATGATAGATAGGAACGTTAGATGATAGAATGATAGAAAGAAATATAGAACGATAGATGAGAGAACGACAGAAAGAAATATAGAACAATAGAATGACAGATAGAACGATAGATGATAGAACGATAGAAAGAAATATAGAACGATAGATAGATGAGAGAACGACAGAAAGAAATATAGAACGATATAGATAGAATGATAGATAGAACGATAGATGATAGAACGATAGAAAGAAATAGAACAATAGAATGACAGATAGAACGATAGATGATAGAATGATAGAAATATAGAATGATAGAAAGAAATATAGAACGATATAGATAGATAGATGATAGAATGATAGAAATATAGAATGATAGAAATATAGAACGATATAGATGATAGAATGATAGAAATATAGAACGATAGATAGATGATAGAACGATAGAAAGAAATATAGAACAATAGAATGATAGATGATAGAATGATAGAAACAAATATAGAACGATATAGATAGAATGATAGATAGAACGATAGATGATAGAATGATAGAAATATAGAATGATAGAAAGAAATATAGAATGATAGATGATAGAATGATAGAATATAGAACGATAGATAGATGATAGAACGATAGAAAGAAATATAGAACAATAGAATGATAGATAGAATGATAGATGATAGAATGATAGAAACAGAACGATAGAAAGAAATATAGAACGATATAGAACGATAGATGATAGAATGATAGAAATATAGAACGATAGATGAGAGAACGATAGAAACAAATATAGAACGATATAGATAGAATGACAGATAGAACGATAGATGATAGAATGATAGAAATATAGAACGATAGAAAGAAATATAGAACGATAGAATGATAAATAGAATGATAGATGATAGAATGATAGAAACAGAACGATAGAAATATAGAACGATAGATAGATGAGAAAACGATAGAAAGAAATATAGAACGATATAGATAGAATGATAGATAGAACGATAGATGATAGAATGATAGAAATATAGAACGATAGATGATAGAATGATAGAAATATAGAACGATAGATAGATGATAGAACGATAGGAAGAAATATAGAACAATAGAATGACAGATAGAACGATAGATGATAGAATGATAGAAACAGAACGATAGAAAGAAATATAGAACGATAGATGATAGAATGATAGAAATATAGAACGATAGATAGATGAGAGAACGATAGAAAGAAATATAGAACGATAGAATGACAGATAGAACGATAGATGATAGAATGATAGAAATATAGAATGATAGAAAGAAATATAGAACGATATAGATAGATGATAGAATGATAGAAATATAGAACGATAGATAGATGATAGAACGATAGAAAGAAATATAGAACAATAGAATGACAGATAGAACGATAGATGATAGAATGATAGAAACAGAACGATAGAAAGAAATATAGAACGATATAGAACGATAGATGATAGAATGATAGAAATATAGAACGATAGAAACAAATATAGAACGATATAGATAGAATGATAGATAGAACGATAGATGATAGAATGATAGAAATATAGAATGATAGAAAGAAATATAGAACGATATAGATAGAATGATAGATAGAACGATAGATGATAGAATGATAGAAATATAGAATGATAGAAAGAAATATAGAACGATATAGATAGAATGATAGATAGAACGATAGATGATAGAATGATAGAAATATAGAACGATAGAAAGAAATATAGAACGATATAGATAGAATGATAGATAGAACGATAGATGATAGAATGATAGAAATATAGAATGATAGAAAGAAATATAGAACGATATAGATAGAATGATAGATAGAACGATAGATGATAGAATGATAGAAATATAGAACGATAGATAGATGAGAGAACGATAGAAAGAAATATAGAACGATATAGATAGAATGATAGATAGAACGATAGATGATAGAATGATAGAAATATAGAACGATAGATAGATGATAGAACGATAGAAAGAAATATAGAACAATAGAATGACAGATAGAACGATAGATGATAGAATGATAGAAACAGAACGATAGAAAGAAATATAGAACGATAGATGATAGAATGATAGAAATATAGAACGATAGATAGATGAGAGAACGATAGAAAGAAATATAGAACGATAGAATGACAGATAGAACGATAGGTGATAGAATGATAGAAACAGAACGATAGAAAGAAATATAGAACGATAGATGATAGAATGATAGAAATATAGAATGATAGAAAGAAATATAGAACGATATAGATAGATGATAGAATGATAGAAATATAGAACGATAGATAGATGATAGAACGATAGAAAGAAATATAGAACAATAGAATGACAGATAGAACGATAGATGATAGAATGATAGAAACAGAACGATAGAAAGAAATATAGAACGATAGATGATAGAATGATAGAAATATAGAACGATAGATAGATGAGAGAACGATAGAAAGAAATATAGAACGATATAGAACGATAGATGATAGAATGATAGAAATATAGAACGATAGAGATGAGAGAACGATAGAAAGAAATATAGAACAATAGAATGACAGATAGAACGATAGATGATAGAATGATAGAAATATAGAACGATAGAAAGAAATATAGAACGATATAGATAGAATGATAGATAGAACGATAGATGATAGAATGATAGAAATATAGAACGATAGAAAGAAATATAGAACGATAGATGATAGAACGATAGAAAGAAATATAGAACAATAGAATGACGATAGAACGATAGATGAGAACGATAGAAATATAGAACGATAGATAGAACTATAGAACAATCAAACAATAGATAGAAATATAGAACGATATATAGAACGAGATAGAATGATAGAATAGATAGATCGACAAAGATAGAAAGAAAGACAGAACGATAGAAAGAACGACAGAACGAAATCAAGAATGATAAAACGATAGAAAGAACTATAGAATGAAAGATTGATGATAGAACTATAGAATGATATATAGAAAAATAGAACAACAGATAGGAAGATAAATAGAATGATAGAAAGATAAATAGAACGATAAAAAGAATGATAGATAGAAATATAGAACGATAGATAGATTCTTTCATGAATAGAAATAGAAAAAGTAAAAATAAAAAAATAAAAACATTAGAAAACATATTTTTTGTAAATATGTAAAAGTTTTTACTGTCACTGCAGATCAGTTTAATGTGTCCTTAATGAACATTTCTTTTCACCTTAACCTTGAATAGTAGCGTATGTATTCAGACATGGCTACTCTGTATTTGTAATGTTTTGGAGATGAACACAGAATGACAGCAGATAAAATCTCAAGCACTTTTATTAGGTTTGAACAATATCTTGTTTAGAAAGGCCATTTGGCATTATATAATTATATATAATTTGCATCATATATATAATTATATATACATATATATTCAAATTTAACAAAACACTAGAAAAAAAAGATGCAAATTAAAAAATAAGATTTTAAGACAATAATACCGAATTAAAAAAAAAAACAAAAAAAAAACATCTAATACATTTCAAAATGGTCCCAGTACAGTTTAATATACAAGTATCTTAAAAAAAAGTGAGAGAAAGATAATAAAATAAAAGCAAGGCAACAGATAGGAATGAATTATAAATAACCTTACATTATGTACAGAAGGGTGCATAAAGAGGAAAGAAAAATCAGAAAGGGGAAAGTTTTAGTATTCATGGAACGTAAAACAGGCGGTGGTTTAAAATCAAGAAGCGATCCAATCAAAGACAGAAAAGTGTCAGATAAAATCCTCAAAATATGTTTTTTGGAGAGCAGAATCCTTTATTTTTCAGTCGTTCTCCTCATTCTTTCATTCTCTAATCCAAGCAGGCCATTTCAATGTCACATTCAACAGGAGCCTCCAAACACGCAGCTTCCCTTCTTGACCAGAACATCTAGATTGCTCTCCATACATTAAGAGCTTAAGTTTTGAGGGATTTTGACCTGAAGTCTGAAGCTTCCTCCAGGATGGTTTTATATGGTAAGCAAAAAAAAAAAAAAAAAAAAAAAAAAACACCAAAAACACAGAAAACCAACCAACCAGTAACCATTTTGGTTCCATTAGAGATTATCATACGCCATATGGGCAACAACGTCCGGCTGTGGGACTGGGAGAACACAGGCTACTAAAGAGCTGGCGGGAATATGCTTGAAGCTACAGGAACGTGATGAGGCACTTTCCCACCTCTGAAGAAGGATCCTGCCCCTGAGAGGCTGCTATTGGCACAGTGTCTCATGTGGAAAGGGTTAGTGTGACTTTAAGCAAATCACAACAGTCGACTCACACAATATTCAAGCAAATCCATCAGCATTTCATGGAATATCAAGCCCGTAAGAAGCTGTACTGGAAATCCTTAACTCATAATTCTTTGATCCGTAACATCGTGGATCTGAAATAACATAAAAACAGTTTCCGTCGAGATCCCTGTTAATATGGAATGACTGATGGGTGAGTGATTTCGAGCGACACCCATTGGGTTTACATACATTTAGGAGCTACAACATACATTTCATATAACTTGCATTTCCTAACACAAGGCAGTATGGAACGAGGGCTTAACCTACATAAAACATTCGCTGGAAAATAACTTTCCAATGACAATCAGATTTACAAGTTTAGCTTTAAACTTAAGCTTTAAAATGACCTAAATGTAAAGACAATCATCCTACACTGACCTTATTTATACCATCTACCGGTCCTTTTTGCAAGAAGTTGAAATTACTCAACGCTACAGACTGAAAGCGTCGTGTATCGATTTAGCTGGCTCAGTGGAGCTGGAAAGGGCTCGTTGACTTCCGCACAATGGCCGAAGTCATTTTTATGGGCAGGAACAGCTGATCAGGTGATCATGTGTCATTTCTACTAGAACTTTCTGGATCAATTTTGCACCTGTACCTTGCAAGCAGATGGCCCGGCGGGATCATTTATCTGTCTGAATGAAGGAAAAGTTAACTACCTGTACGTTACAACACCTTACTGTCAAGTACAGTTGCTAAGGCCAATCAACAGACATCTGGGAAAGTAAATACATCACTTCCTTGGTTACAATCGCAAATATAGAAGGTGCTTTTAAAAAAGGATGGGGGAAGTTCAAGACAAAATACACCCTTATGAGATTCAAAAAGGGACAAAAAACTATGTGAAGAGTCTGTTAAGCTGTATTTCCTCTGATCTAAACACTCAGGGTTTCCTTTTCTCAGTTTTTTAAGTTTAATTGTCTCTTATCTTCCTCTACACGAGTCAGGTCTGGCACGCTATAACAAAATTGACACCACAAAGACACACTTGACAGTCTAAACATCTTATAATTCTAAGTGACACCTTAGACATGCCCCCCCAAAAAAGGTTCCTGTTAAAAACATGGACTCAATGAGAGTGTCAAAACACTCAAAATGTTATCGGTCACTCCAGTGAACTCAATCGAAAAGCACAGTGAAGTATTTTCTGCGAATGCATGCGTTTACAGTGGCTCCGCGATTGGTCGATTTTGCCGCATTGTGCGCTATGTAGCTACAAGCAACAGCAAAGTGGGATTGAGCTGCCATTCAAATAGGTTTCATTCACTCAACTGCAGAGAAAGAAGGATTTTTTTTTTTGTAAAAACACCCAGTGGAAAAAAGCACCCTCATCTTGCTACCGCTCTTTCGTGTCTGTCTCTATAGCGCCATCTTAAAATATTCATGTATGCATTTATATACCAGTAAACTATATAAAGGTCACTCTAAAAACTGCAACAGAAAAAAAAAAATTACAAGAGCATATTTACACTGAGAGAAATGGGTAAGGGCCTTATTAACAAGAGCAATATTACAAAATATTCAAGAAGGCATCTCTAATGGTGTTTTCTTTGTTTTTTTTCTTTGCAACTTCGGCACCAATGTGTTCTCGTGCTTGCCGACCAAAGGATTTTTTGATTCCCTTTTGCTTTGCGCTGGCAGTCCATCTCATTTAGCTGTTTACGTGAAAGTGTGGACGTGAGTGCATGACTGGGAAAGTCTGTCCGTTTTTCTGCAGGTGGGCGTGGCTTTACTTAAAGTTGGCGTAGTCAGAGAAGGCATCAATGTATTCCTGGACCACTTTGTAGCAGAACTCATACTGCTCCTGTGGAGAAAAGCAGGATACTATGAGTTGAGAAACTAGTTGAGAGGTAACGCATTACAAGTAACTTGGAGTTATGTAATCAGATTACTTTTTCAAGTAACTAGTAAAGTACACATTGCTTTTTCAATTTACAACAAAATATCTAAGTTACTTTTTCACATTTATTGACTGACAGCTCTTCTGTCTTGTTACGTGGCTGTGTAGTTTTATTTTAAAGACCCATTGGATTGGTGGAAGCAGGATGACGTCACCGAGTTTCCGGCATAAATAGCGTGGATGGCGACAATGGAGTCTCTCTTGCTGGGCTGGTCTCGCTGGTGTCTCTCTCTCTGCAGTTCCCCTCACTGCGGTCCCTTTTGAACACCCATCGTCCACTCTCATGGGGCGCTTAGTCTTTCTTTTGTTATAGTTTAGTTTGCATTCTTGATCTTTCTTTGTTTTGGTCGATACGTTTTCTTTATATGGTTAATGTTTTATTTTAACAATAACGGGTAGTGGAGTTACTTAAACAGGTCACTGTTTATTAATGTAGTAAGTATAGTGAAGGAAGCAGAGGCCCGGAAGACTTACTCCTTTTGCTTTATCGGAAGCTAGGTAAGAACTATTGGTGAGAATAGCCAGGCAGGCATTCTTTGTTTCTTTGGCAGTTTTCCCTATCTGCTTGCTGTTAATTCTTTTGTTAATATTTTATCTAATTTTGTTTGTAACATTATTCCCAAATTGTTTATTCTTCTTTATATTATAATTAAACGAGGGCGATTTATTATCCTGAAAATTAACTAGCGGTGTCTGAGGCTCGTGCATGTGTGCGGTCCATGCCCTTATTGGAGTTATTTTATTTAATGAGCTGTTAACTCAGACATGGGCCGTAACATATTTGGGGGCTCGTCCGGGATCTGGATGATCTGAATGATCCGAATTATCTCAATTTTTGCGTGGCTTCGTTTGATCTTTTGATCTGTTCACGCGTTTCGAATTTGTTACTTTGTAACTTCGTTGAGACACAGTTGCTTGTTGTGAATTTCGGCTTGTGTAGTGCATGTTTTATTTTTCTCTTCAACCTTTAGACGTTTAAAGGTGCTAAAGAGGATGTTTTGTTTTATACATTTTTGCACAGATTCACAATTCACAGATTTTATTGCGAATCCGACGCAAGTGGAGTAGTTTCAAATGAATAGAACTGATCTTATGAAAATTGCCGCTTATTATAAGGTAAGTTTTCACAATACTGCATCCAAATGCAAACTCTTCAGATTTTGCTTGTTGATTCGTTACATAAACAAGGCATCTTTGGTGATGAGGAAAGGTTGGTAGACTATCCCGAATCAGTTGCGGGTAGTTCAGAGGATCTTGCGCTGCAAGTTAAAAAGTTGGAGTTGCAAGCTAAAGAGCGCAAAGAGGTTTGTTGAGAGAAAGGGAGGAATGTGAACGTGAGAAAGAGAGAGACGAAGAGAGCGTGAGAGACATGAACTTGAGTTGAAAAAGCTTGAAATGGAACAAGCGTGCCGCCTCAAAGAAATGGAGTTGAAAGCACGTGAAAGAGGTGTAACAGATAGCTCTGAGTTTGACGTGAGTCGTAGCATGTCTCCATGTTGAGAGAAATAAAGTGCAGAGGTATTGTGTGCGCTGTGTGAACATGATGGTTATTGTAGTTCTAGACTAAATGTAAACATGCATTTACTCATCTCACTTGCACAAAAACATTCAGTATTCCTCAAAATGAATTAAAAAACGATGAAATGCATTAGCAGAATTTTACGCGAACCTGTTATAATTAACTATATTAAATTACACAACTATACTTTATGTATTTAATCTCACTTTATTAACCAATGTCACTGCTGCTCACCTAATTCAACCATACCAATAAGCAAAAATTAATTTACATTAGATTTAGAAATAAGAGTGTTGAACTTCCTTCTCCTGTATCCTATTCTTCTATAATCCAGAAGCACAGCTGAAAAGTTCGTTGAGCTGAGCTGAGCGACGAAAATACATTTTGTGCACAATAACAAAATAATAATTAAAGATCTGCAGTGTGAGCGACGTGTTTTCTCACCAGTGTCTGCACCATGTGCGGTCTCTGTAGTCTTAGACTCTTCACTGTCTGAAAAACGTCCAGAATGCCCTCCGCCTTCACCCGCTCCAGGACCGTGCTCAGAGCACAGAATGTCCCTGTGCGCCCTGCGCCGGCACTGTTAACACACAAACAAAAATCAATTACACACCGTTCTGTGGATATTAATGAGTCACTTTCTTCCTTAATTGCCTGACCCTGAAATCCCACTGGACAAAACAACTCTTACTATGTTTCATCATTACCGAGTGCTTTGGACAGGTTTTTGTTAAGTTATACCAAGTGCCCATGGATGCCTTCCAGCATTACAAAACCACTAAACCTTACTTGAGCTGCCAAACCAGTGAGACCTGTTAAAGTTGGCATTTCTGTCTAACCAAAAGTTCCTGTATCCATGCTAGAAGATTTATGGTTAGGTTTAAAAACTATTCATGTAATAAGCTGAGTAGTGTACTGCTGTAACAACCACAAATCATGGAATATGATTAACTTATTTCCTGTTTTTGTTTTATGGGTTCCCATTTGGAGCATATAAGGACAATCCAAATGTTCAAGTTAAATATAGGCCACCATTCAAATGTTTGGGGCCAGTAAGATTTTTTGTTTTAAAGAAATTAATACTTTTATTCAGCAAGCATGCATTAAATTGAGTAAAGTCATTTATAATATTACAAAAGATTCATTTCAAAAGAATCCTGACAAAAACGTATCACGGAAATATTAAGCAGCACAACTGTACTCAACATTGATAAGAATAATACATGTTTTCCTGAGCACCAAATCAGCAAATTAGAATGATTAGTGAAGGAAGACTGTAGTGATGGCCTTCACATGAATAAATTACATTTAAAAAATATACTAAAATATACATTTTTTTAAATTGTAAAAATATATGTATTAATATTTCACAATATTACAGTTTTTACTGTATTTTTGAACAAATAAATGCAACATTGGTGAGCATAAGAGACAAAACATTAAAAAACATTAAAATATTTTACTGACACCCAAATTTTGAATGGTAGTTTGCAATTCAACATTCCAAAATTAAGCAGCAAATCAAAAAGAGAGCAAAAACAGGTTTTGCATGTGGAATGTAGAATATTCCTCTCAAAAAGCCACCAAATTAAAAAAATAATTATGAATTCTACTGTCATAAGGACAAAAATGTATTACAATATGAATGTATATTACTATACAAATATCTTAATACAAACAATACATAACAGTTTCATTTTTCAACTTCATCTTCTGGCCAGAAGTGCGGCTTACCTGCAGTGCACAGTGATTGGGTGGTTTCCAGACTGCTGCTGCTGCTTCTGAACTGCAGCGATGATATTGATCATGCCCTTCCCGTCGGAGGGGATGCCCACCTCTGGCCAGCCATGGAAATGAAACTGCCTCACAGCACGAGACTTATTTTCCTGCAGTGAGAAAGAAAAAGTATAATGCCAGTTACACCAATGGACCACATTAAAATACAGAGATAAAACAAAACAAAAAACAAAACATAAATCACAAATCATTTCTGTTTCAAAAGATGAAATGGACTCACTCTGTTGTTGGTGACGAGAAGGTCCCTAACAGTGTAGCTTTCACTTTCCTCCTCCCTCTTCAGCTCAATGGACATGTCCCCACAAGCCATCACACCGTCACTAGGCCAATATTGAGCACACTTCTCCTGCAGATAGTGGGAGAAAAAATACATGGGATATGTATGGAATCGTTTTTTCTAGCAATACGTTTCTGTCACTAGCCCAATGTTCAGTTGCATAAAGCACCTTAAGAGTAATTTTCCCTTAAGATCACTCTTAGGTTTCCCTTAAACTTAAGGGTGTTGCAGAAAATAAACCTTAAGTCTTACTCATAAACCCTTAGAATTTCCTATTTTTCACTTAAAGGATTAGTTCACCCAAAAATGAAAACGATCACTCTTCCACTGGAACTACACTCCCGTACGATAGTTACCGGAAGCTAGTGATTACAGCTTATAAAGTTATAATTATGGATAATGGGTTAAAAAAAATGCCACCATTCATTCCCATTATAGAGGTTGGAAGAGCCAGAATACTCTGCTTGGCTCAAAGAAGAAAGTCATATACACTTTGGATAGCTTGAGGGTGAGTAAATTGACCCTTCGCAAAGACCCGCCCCCCTTAGTTACTATTGCTTTGTCCGACAAGCCATGGCGCCGTCACGCCACACACAGTGAAAAATACATTGCGGAGCAAAGAGGACACTGACAACACGTCAACAGACAAGACAGAGCATGTTACTTATGATATTAAACAAAGTCCCAGCTTTCAAATTGTGTCATTTTTTAAGAAAATCAAACAATAAAAACCTTTAGTTTTGTGGCTCTTTAATGTGTCATGACAGATTGCTGTAGTGCCACAGCTCAAGCAGCTCGTGAGCCGATCATCTCTTCTTGCTAGTTAATTAATAGCATGAAATAAACATGAATGAACATGAGAAGGAATGTTGTTTAAAACGCGGAAAGACGTCAGTACAACGAGGTTAATCTTCTAACTCCTGACTACTTTGTCATACACAATGGAGGATTCGGTGTTATGAATGGTTAGATCGCTTGTCAATCAAACTCCTGGTGAAGGGTCAATTATGGGATCATTTTTGGGTGAACTATCCCTTTAAGTAATCCCTTGCATAAAGCACCTTAACTGTCATTTTCCTAAGTACAACAAGTGTTAGACGGAGGGAACAGGTTTAACCTAAGTCAACTAAAGTCAACACAGAAAACAACATAAAACACTTTATGTTGTTTTCTGTGAAAACCAGCCATCTGTGTTAACAAATAACAAGTCCACGGCAACACCAGATTTTGTTTTCTGATACAGCAAATCTTTGGGTCTTTGTCACAAATCACTTGATGGTTTCCCTTCCAAAGAGAAGCGTTTAAGGGATTTTATGCAACACCCTCAAATCATTCCCTTAGGTAGGGAGTTTCAGTTTGAAGGGAAAAACCTGAGTTTTTCCTTCACAAGGGGGTGCTTTATGTAACCGAGCACAGATCTTTAACCACAAGGCTACACCACAAAATGAAACAAAGTTAGCGTGATGCTACAAACAAAGTCGGGAAGCAGCTAAACCTACCTGTCCTCTCTCCTCCAACTCGGTCAGCATAACAATAGAGCAGCTCCTCCACTCCCAGATCATTCTCCAGAAGTCCTCAATGGTGTGCTGCAGGGGCCCCTGACATGCCATGTATGAGTCCTTTTGCCGATAACCCTGGATTCACACACACACAAAGTATGTCTACATCACGCACTTGTATACATTGGGCATTGGCCAACTGTAATCATGGATAAACACTACTGTTCAAAAGTATGGGGTCGGTAGAATTTTCAAAGAAGTCTTGCATGCTCACCAAAGCTAAAATTTATTTATTACTTAAATATTTAATATTACTGATACATTTAATATTTAAGTTTATTCATGTGAAGGCAAAGCTGAATTTTCAGCAGTCAATACTTCAGTCTTCAGTGTACGGAAGAGGATTAGGGCCAAGCAATAATAAAAAAATAAAACCATCTCGAGATTAAAGCTGTTAAAATTCGAAAAACAAAATTGAGAAAAATTTTGAGATAAAATGTTGAGAATAAACTCGTTAAATTATGGGAAAAAACTCGTTAAATTTCGAGAACAAATTCGTTAAATTATGAGAAAAATATCGTTAAATTTCGAGAAAAACGTTGAGATAAAATGTTGAGAATAAACTCATTAAATTATGAGAAAAAAGTTGTAATTTAGCTAATTTGTTCTCGTAATTGAAAGACTTTCTCATAATTTAATGAATTTGCTCTCATAATTTAACGACTTTTTTCTTGTAATTTAATGACTTTATTCTCAACATTTTATCTCGACTTTTTTCTCGTAATTTAAAGAGTTTATTCTCAAAATCTTATTTTGACTTTTTTCTCGAAATTTAACAAGTTTTTTCTCGAAATTTAACATCTTTAATCTCGAGATGTTTTTTTTTTTTATTATTATTATTGCTTGGCCCTAATCCTCTTCCGTATCAGTGTCACATGATCCTTCAGAAATCATTATAATATGCTGATATGGTGATCAAGAAACATTTATTATTATCAATGTTGAAAACAAACAGTTTAAAAAAAAAAAAAAAAAAAGATTCTTTGATGAATATGAAAATCAAAAGAACAGCATTTATTGTCACTTTTGATCAATTTAATGCCCTTGCTGAATAAAAGTATTAAACAAAATTGTGAACAATTGTGTATATGAGGACTGTATTAACAGTATATTAACAGCAATCAGACCACACCAGAGCATGTTTTAGATCTCCAGTGCTCTTTGGGTGCTACCAAGCAGATTGATTCATGCCAGTGGACACGTACAGCAAGAAGGCACAGTGCTTATGACAAAACAGTCTTTTGTTCATTAGTATAGTAATCTTCCAGACTGTGAAGCAACTTGGGTTTCCAATGTGGCAGCACTGGTGATTTTTTTTCTCTGTTGATTACCTTGATAAAGTGCTTCAGTCACACAAAAGAAACAGGAAGTGAAAGGGCTTTCAGCCAAAACAAAGCTGCCCAACTCTCACCGGAGATCTGCTATGGAGAGAAGGACATTTGAGGTCTGTCCCAAAACCTACTGAACTGCCTTGCTCCCTACTGCCTACTTAGGTTGCCGTCTTCCTAATCATCATGGCACTTCATGAGGTAATTTAATTACTAATACTTTTCAGTATAGAATGAAAATACATTTTTATAAATCATCATTACTTTTTTCATTAGGTTTTGTGACAGAGCGATGACCACCATCCCAGGCTGCTTATCTCAGTATGGGTGTCCATATAACTTCATGACTGAAAAATGTTTCTAAACCACACCCAAAAAGAAAAAAAGCATGCTGTGTGGTCTCTCAACAGAGCGTAGAATATTGTAGCATTACCTCTAGGGTTCACTGAGCGGTTTTTCGGTTAGTTGGGAGTTTGGTTATGCTGGCTGAAGTCAGACGGGTTTTACTCACATCTATAAAAGAGGCGTTGATGTAGTCTGTGTTCTCCTCCCCTCGTTTTACAGGGATGATCACTCTGTTAAATTCATCTAGAAGAAACAGAAAAAGTTCAGAATGAAACACAGGAATGCACATACTGATAAATTTACTGTAAGACATTTTGGATAAAAGCAGCTGCCATAACAGCTGTATAAATGTATAATATTTAAAGCATAAACTAGGCAACTCTGTGTTTTTTTTTTTCCAGCAGAGAGCTTAATGTTTTAAAAGAAGTCTCTTATGCTCACTATGGCTGCATTTAATTGATCAGAAATACAGTAAAAACAGTAATATTGTGATTTGTCAATTTTATTACCATTTAAAATAACTTTTGCTGAGTGTGATGATGCCCATTTTACCCCAAGTATATAGAAGTATTCATTTCTAAATAAATAAATAAATATTTATAATAAATGTTACTGACCCAAACTTATGAACAGTAGTGTATTTTTGAAGTTATTCTCCCAAATCACAGTCTGGTTACTAAACATGGATACACAACTCACATGGAATGATTTGCAAAACACGATTCTTCTTCATGTTCGCAGGCAGGTTCCCTGTTCTCATCTTGTCATTTTGGATTTTAATGGAGGTAAGTTTCTAAAAGAGAGAATGAGATATATAATAATAAATAAAACAGAAGAAAATAAGAAAACTTTTCATTATGGTACCAGAACAATGTAATTCCTAAAAATGCAAAACAACAACAACAACAACAAAAAACAACTGTTTGTGCTACCTTAAACTCCGCCTCCAGGCCTCCACAGCCAGCTCCAGGTAAAGGAGCGTAGAGTTTAGACAGGTGAGACTCCAGAGACGTCACTTCTAACTCTGTGTCCCCGTACAGGTAGTGCTCTAGCAAAGCTTGGAATATAAACACATACTGCATCTGTAGGGAAAAAGGGAGGGTGGGAGATTAGTATTTCTTTAATATAACTTTATTAATGGGAAGGTTTTTTTTTTTTAGCTCACGTCAGTCTGGACCATCTGACAGCGCTGGGCTCTGATCCGTGTGACAAATCCGAAGACGTCGACCTTTCTCTCTGCCCCCATCATGTCCAGCATAGCGTCTATCACAATGAAGGTCCCCGTTCTGCCCACACCCGCACTGAGATAAACAGATGAGAATCAGTTATTTGACATTTGGTGCCTTTCATAAAAATTAAAAAAAAAAAAAAAAAAACACTGCTCACATACATTACCGTTCAAAAGTTTGGGGTCGGTAAGATATTTAAATGTTTTTGTCTCTTTTGCTTACCAAGGCCACATTTATTAGATCATTGTATTGTAAAATATTATTACAATTTAGAACTACATAAAAAAGTTTGTCGAGACAAACTTTAAGTTGGCTTGAAAAAGCCGGTCCAGAAAGTTTGAAGCAGTTTTAAAAGTTTTCAGTTTGAAAGTTTCAGTTTTAGTTTAGTAATTTTGATAGAATACTAGGGTGCTCTGTGTGGTTGCTAAGGTGTTGCTATGCGGTTGCTAGGGTACACTGAGTGGTTGCTAAGATGTTGCTATGTGGTTGCTAAGGTTCTCGGGGTGGTCACTAGCAACCGCATAGCAACACCTTAGCGACCCCCCCGAGTACCTTAGCAACCGCATAGCAACACCATAGCAACCACATAGCAACACTAGGGTACTTGGGGTGGTTGCTATGGTGTTGCTATGCGGTTGCTAGGGTACTCGGGGTGGTCGCAAAGGTGTTGCTATGCGGTTGCTAGGGTACTCGGGGTGGTTGATAGGGTGTTGCTAGATTTAGTTAGATAGATAGATAGATAGATAGATAGATAGATAGATAGATAGATAGATAGATAGATAGATAGATAGATAGATAGATAGATAGATAGATAGATAGATAGATAGATAGATAGATAGATAGATAGATAGATAGATAGATAGATAGATAGATAGATAGATAGATAGATAGGGAATGGGCTTCCGTAGTTTAAATTTGAATTTTGACAGTTGGAGTTTGAACAGTCTTGGCTCATTTGAACATTCCATCAATGAAAGTTAATGGGATTTTTCCGAGCTTTAAAGTGGAACTCAGTAAGATTTGCAAAGCTCCCCCTACAGGTTTCTTCAGTGAATCACACTGTCGTAAATACTCCAAGCGCAGCTCTGGACTACAACGACTACAACGCTCACCAGTGCAGTAGTTTTGCAAATACAGTACAAGAACGAGGAGGTGGGTAATTTGCAAATACAGTACACTCGATGGAGGTGGGTAATTTTCGAAATTGTCTTATAAAGTCATTATATATACACTGTTTTTGAATAATCACTCTCGCGTGAACGTCAACATGAGGCGAGATTGTGTCGGGTTGGTGCAGCTCAACTTGCAAGTGCTGTATTCTGGCGTAGACGTGCCAGAGGGGGTTAGTGCTCGCCTCAAACACACCACTACAAGTCAATTAACCATCGTAAGGACTTAGAAAACTATTTATGAAGGTAAATACAGTTACTTAGTTATGCTTTAACAGTCTTTTTTAGGAAAAATTTAAGTCCGATCAGTTAGAAAAGCACACTAAGTCAGAACAGTCTGAAGATCTCACCCGTGTTTGGAGTATGTAGAGTTAAAGCTCTAGGAGGAGTTAGAGTTGAAAATTTTAGTCTCAGAAGAAAATAGCTTTTTCAAGCCAACTTAATGACTGTTTTCTATTTTATTTTATTATATTATCAATTGAATGTGTCCTTGATGAATAAAAGTATTAATTTCTTTCTAAAAAAAAAAAAACCTTACTGACCCCAAACTTTTGAATGGTAGTGTACTCTGCACAAAAGATAATGAAGCTCCTTACCTGCAGTGAACCACTATGGGTCCAGCATATTGTGGGTTGCAGGTCTTGACCTTTTTTAGGAACTTCAGCATGCCAATTGGAGTGAAAGGAACCCCGAAATCAGGCCAGCTAGTGAAGTGAAACTGTGTGACCAGCCTCTGGGGCTTCTTACCCGACACATCACCCACCTAAACACACAAACACATCATCATTCACCAAACACACATCTCAACAACACTTCTTGTAATAACAGCCTTCTCTCTTCTGAGATTACAAGAATAGACCTTTTGAAATGTTATAATCTGATATCTAGGGGGCACAGATATATGGGACCTTTGTGAATTGGGGGAACTTATTTGTCCTACTGAATGATTTTAAAATAGAAACAGTAACACTGATAAAATAAAATAAACAAACAAATAAATAAATGATAGATCAAATATGAGCTTTAAACCTTAAAGGTCTGTGCCCGGTTGCATAAAGCACCTTAAGTGTAATTTTCCCTTAAGATCGCCCTTATGTTTCCCTTAAACTTAAGGGTGTTGAAGAAAATAACCGTTAAGTGTTACTTAAGGGTTTCTTTAGGCGAAACGTCATAAACCCTAAGAATTTCCCTTAAGTATATATTTTTCACTTAAGTAATGTGTAAGTGTTGCATAAAGCCCCTTAACCTTCATTTCCCTAAGTATATCGTAAGGTTCGTAAAACTTCACCTTAAGTGTTACACAGATTGAGCAGGTTCAATCCAAGTCGTATAACGTGCCACGATCGGCCGCTTCATATGATAGACAAATTGTACTTTAGCGGTTTATTCACATAAACATTGATGAAATATAAGATATCTTATAACATATCTTATATGGTCAACGGAAGCGCAAACGTGCGTGCATCACACACAAAAACAAACCTCATTGGTTCTTGCCGCACATTTGAGCTTCCGACACAGCTGTAATCATATGGATGTCTTTCAATAAATGGACATAAATGATGAGAGAATATTAAAAATATCGTTATTTGTTATCCAAAGATGAATGAAAGTCTTATGGGTTTGGAACGACATGAGGGTGTCAGGGTGAGTGAATGACGGCAGAAATCTCAATTTTGAGTAAACAATCAATTTGAGTTTCTCGTCTCTTTCATATTTGGTTTTCTTTTTTGTTTTCCTTATCCATATTATGTTGTTTTCTGTGAAAACTTACCACGATACGTATTAACAAATAACGTGTCCATGGCAACAGTAGAATTTTTTAACGGCAAAACCTGGGATGCTGTCGTTAAACACTTAACGGTTTCCCTTACCTAAGAGAACAGTTTAAGAGATTATATGCAACACCCTTAAGTCATTCCCTTAGTTGAGGGGAAATCACGCCTTAAGTGTCATACTTAAGGGAAAAACTTAAGGTGCTTTATGCAACCGGGCACTGGTTTCACAGGCAGGACTTAGCCTAAGCCAGGATTAGACCTTAGTTTAATTAAGGCATTTAAGTAGCTTTTATAAACTTTCACAAGAAAAACACATTACTGCTGTGCATCTTGAGACAAAACAATGGCACTGACATGTTTTAAAGGGATAGTTCACCCAAAAATGAAAATTTGATGTTTATCTGCTTACCCCCAGGGCATCCAAGATGTAGGTGACTTTTTTTCTTCAGTCGAACACAAATTATGATTTTTAACTGCAACCGCTGCCGTCTGTCAGTCAAATAATAGCAGTAGATGGGAACTTCAACTATAACAGTAAATAAAACTTGCTTAGATAAATCAAAATTAAACCCTGCGGCTCGTGACGACACATTGATGTCTTAAGACACGAAACGATCGGTTTGTGCGAGAAACCGAACATTATTTAGATAATTTTTACCTCTAATACACCACTATGTCCAACTTCGTTCAGCTTCCTGTTAGTGAGGTCAAAAAACGCGTTCTGAAGACGGAAGT
This sequence comes from Chanodichthys erythropterus, assembly GCF_024489055.1. NCBI lineage: Eukaryota > Metazoa > Chordata > Actinopteri > Cypriniformes > Xenocyprididae > Chanodichthys > Chanodichthys erythropterus. The sequence continues at coordinate 17,868,020 of NC_090242.1, read as the reverse complement.
GATGTCTCGCCCATATACTTCAATGAGTGTGAGACATCACTTCCATTGTCAGAGCGCGATCAGACCTCACTAGCCGGAAGCTGAACGAAGTTGGACATAGTGGTGTATTAGAGGCAAAAAATTATATAAATAATGTTCGGTTTCTTGCACAAACCGATCGTTTCGTGTCTTAAGACATCAATGTGCCGTCACGAGCCGCAGGGTTTAATTTGGATTTGTTTATGGAAGATTTTTCGACTCTTATTGTTCAAGTTCCCAATCACTGCTATTATTTGACTGACAGACGGCAGCGGTTGCAGTTAAAAATCATAATTTGCGTTCGACTGAAGAAAAAAAAGTCACCTACATCTTGGATGCCCTGGGGGTAAGCAGATAAACATCAAATTTTCATTTTTGGGTGAATATCCCTTTAAGATCTGTCAGTGCAAGTTGCTTTCAGTTAAAAGAGCTCAAACATTTATTGTAGTCTAGGATTAGCTTAAGCCTTGTCTGTTAAACTGTGGGTTAGTGTGTTTCTATTATGTTCTTAATTTTGAAGTGCTGAAAGATTAAATTTGGCAGGATTTCTTAATTCTGAACTTTTGAACTAATTTTTAAATTCTGCCTCTATAATGCATACAATAAATCAAGGAATTCCGACACTGCACTTTTTCTTATGGCATTTTGATATTTAGGTGTACACTTTTATCACTGTCCTCAATACTGTCATTGCTGTCACTACCACCATGCCAAGCATATAGTCAAATACTCTTTGTTTTACCAATTCAGACTTAACTGCTAGTAAAGTTGCTATGAGGGTGCGTTCACACTTGTCATGTTTGGTACAATTAAAACAAACTCTGCAGCGATTGCTCTGTTACTGCGGTTCATTTGAACATGTTTGAACGCTGCCATCCGAACCCTGGCGCGCACCAAACAAGCGGACCGAGACCACTGAAAAGATGGGTCTCGGTCCGCTTCCAAACAAACTCTGGTGTGGTTTCAATGATATATGAACGCAACACGGACCAAAAACATGTAAACAAACCAAAAACAGGAAGATGATACCCTAAATTTTGTCCTGGTTCACTTAGTGTTCACACTGTCATTTTTAACACTGAATCTAAAGATTAAAAAATGATGATGTATAATTTGTGACAAAACTTATTGAACATCCAAACAACTCTGTGTTCTGGGCTAAATGTGCTCGCTGTATGTGTGTACATATGGTGGTATTTTTACCAGCTGAAAACTCAAAAAGAGCTTATAATAAAATGTGTAAAGAAGTCAAAACAGTGCCGGCAATGTCTCCATTGCACACACACATTGCACATTCTGTCCTTTTCAGGGTCGCATCTTGTGATATCACATGCTCTTTTTGGTTTGTTTAGATGTCTTTGGTCTGTGTTGCGTTGATATTTCAATTGAACCACACCAGAGTTCCTTTGGAGGCGGACCGAGACTCCCTGAAATGATGTTCGCTTGTTTGGTGAGCACCAGGGTTCAGATTACAGCGTTCACACTTATTCAAATGAACCACACTAACAGAGCTATCGCACCAGAGTTAATTATATATAATTTGTATTATTTTTTTTTAAATGACCATTCGTTTGCTAGATAAGACCCTTATTCCTCGTCTGGGATCATGTAGAGCCCTTTGAAGTTGCATTTAAACTGTAATTTGGACGTTCAACCTGTTGTACACCGGTGAAGTCCTCTATATGGAGAAAAATCCTGGAATGTTTTCCTTAAAAACCTTAATTTCATTTCAACATAAAATCTTGGATGACATGGGGGTGAGTAAATTATCAGGAAATTTTAATTTTGAAGTGAACTAATCCTTTAAGACTGTTGGTGTATTTTGATAAAAGAGGTAGCTAGCAGTTCTTTTAATTGGCTTAGAGAATATTTATCATCCAACTCCAATAATTTCAAAAATCAACCAATTAATCAGCCTGTCCGATATATCGGTAATGATTGCAAACCTTGCAGGGAAACTTCTAAGCATCCTACCTGCTGAATGCAGAACTTGCGGATGGTATAGTCAACCAGAACCATCATGTCCTCCACTGACACGCGGATATTTCCATAGGTCCAGCATCCCTGGTCTGGCCAGTACTGAGCACATTTACACTGTGGATATGAAGCACATTATATCATAATCATGATCATCACTGCGGTGATTGTACATCTTTATTAATGGCCATCTTCCTCAAAGTTGCACTCTAAATCCATTATGTGAGACCGCGATAAGAGCTGAGGCTGTAAAATCAAAGATCAGCTTACACCTCTTTGACACTACATCTAATAGATTACTTGTGACATTTACCTCTTTCCTCTCTTTCAAATTGGTTACCATGACAATGGTGGCAGTGTTCTGTTCCCAGATCATCCTCCAGAAATCATTGACTGTTTCCTCTTTTGGTCCTGCAATAAGAAATCTTTAGTTTAGCTTTTTGTTGATTAATTATTATAAAAAAATATATGTGTCAAGTATTTGGATATTTATGAAAGTCATTAAAGCCATTTTTACCTTGTGCAGCAATGAATTTGTTTTTCTCCTGGTATCCCTGAAAAGAAAAACAGTGTGAAAAACTGGCATGTTTCTTATTAAAGGGTTAGTTCAAACAAAAATGAAAATTCTGTCATTAATTACTTACCATCATGTCGTTACAAACCTGTAAGACCTTTGTTCATCTTCAGAACACAAATTAAGATATTTTTGATGAAATCCGAGAGTTTTTTTTTTTATCCTCCATAGACAGAAATTTAATTAATATAGGCACAGAAAGGTACTAAAGACATCGTTAAAATAGTCCATGAGACTACAGTGGTTCAACCTTAGTTTTATGAAGCAACAAGAATACTTTTTTTGCACAAAAACAAAATATAAAAAAAAATAACGACAATAATAAGCCAGCTTTCGGACATAAACATGGAAGCGCTACACTGTGTTTACTACGTCAACTGCGTAGAAGACTAACATGGAAGAGAAGAGATGGTTGAATAAAGTTGTTATTTTTGTTTTGTTTTTGCGCACAAAAAGTATTCTCGTCATTTCATAACATTAAGGTTGAACCATATGGGCCATTTTAACGATGTCTTTAGTACCCTTTTGGGCCTTGACAGTGGTAATTAAATTGCTGTCTATGGAGGCGTAAGAAACCTCTCGGATTTCATCAAAAATATCTTAATTTATGTTCCAAAGATGAATGAAGGTCTTACGGTTTTGGAACGACATGAGCGCGAGTAATTAATGACAGAATTTTCATTTTTGGGTGAATTAACCCTTTAAGGATTTAAGCATGCATGCTCATTTTCCCTTTTTTACATTTAGATTACATTTTAAAAACACTAATAACTTAAAAATAGTGTTAACTGTAATCTTCAGCAAATCTCAAAATGAAAATCCATTCTTCATACTGTACATTATAATGTTATTGTTTACCAAAACTAAAATGATTAAAATGGTTTTCAGTAACTTAAAGTGTAAAATAAAATAAAATATAAATATTAGATTAAAAATATAAACTTAAATTTAAATGCCTTGGCAACTAAATGAAATAAGTTAAGGTCAAAGTACTAAAATTACTAAAACTGAAATAAAAATACATTGAAGCTAAAAAAAAGGAAAAAAAAAAAAAAACACTAATAAAAATGACATTGTAACGAGCAACTAAAAATGAAATAAGAACTGAAAATATAAAAAATTAAAGATATATAATATTAATAAATACTATAACAGTATATAAATAATACTATAAAAAAGGCCTAAATTTACTTATAGCATTTAAAACAACCAATTTTATGTTTAGGGATTCAAGTTTTAAAATCTGTAGTAACATGAAAATACTTGTCAGCTAGAATTTTAGTAACAGTGCACTACTTCTCAAGACTAGTGCTTCGGGTCTTACATTTATGTAGGAAGCGTTGATGTAGTCTGAGTCAGGAACACCCTCCAGAGAGGTCAAATGCACCCTAGAATGATCATCTGAGAAAAAATGTTGGAAAGACAGAGAAAAATTACAAATACATTAGGAAAGGAGTATAATAATAAGCATTAGCATTAATGTTTCTATTAAAGCCATTTTCACATTAGGAACTCTTTTGCAGGCCTTGTAACTCTGGTAAAAGCATGCTTTATCAGCTCTGGTTTGGAGATAAATTGTGGGAAAGCCTTACAGGGCAGGATGTTGACATATCTGTTCTTCTCCTTATTCTCCTCCTTTGAGGCAGCATCACATGAGGCTTGAATGGGACATACAGGCAACGCCTGCAGAAAAAAAGAAACCAATCCTACAGTTCAACTAGGCTGAAAGCATTGACAGGGACCATATACACCAAAAGCACAAATGTATCTGCCTAAGTGCGCTCTTTTTGAGGAAATTTTATGTATTTAAGATGGCATATGCGTCAATCCAAAGATGGTGAAATTTCCAATCAGGACGATTTGTGAATCAGACCACTATGGTTGCATGTTTGTTTGTGCACCTACGTTGAATTCTTCCCGGAAGAGTTTATTGTCGTCGGCCATTCTGCGGTTCATCTCCTCCTCAAGCTTGTCGACAGGAAGGGGCGGGTACTTCCTGTTGGTGCTAGGAGAGCGAGCCAATAGCGGCACACTCTGAAGTTCTGAGACAGTACAAGGAAAAGAAGCGTAAGGAGCGGAAAAGTAACATGAAGAGGAGAAAGATATATAAATATATATATTAAAAGACAAAAAACGAAAAAAATTTTTTTTTTGAATGAAATATTTTAAGAATGACTTGCAATTTGTCCTTTATCCATGTTGTGTACAGGGCAACCAACAGGGGGCAACACAGTACAATTCAAGGTAAAATGTGCTTCACAAATCACTCAGTCAAGAGGTAAAATAAAAAAATGACACTAGTAGTGCTTCAAACTTATAAACCAAAAAACGTCCTTTACTGTTAAACTTAATATGTTCGCTTCTTTAAAAGACAAACGTTTCCAAGAACAGTCACAGAAAGACACAAGTACACTCTCTTATTCCTACCTGTGTCGTCAGCTCTGCCATTGGTCAGGCGGAAGGAATTGGAGTGGCTCCCTGCCTGCTTGTACTTCTTAAACCTGCCACAACGAAGCGGAACAAAAAGCCAATCATTACCATGGTAACTGGACAATTCAGCCCCGTGGCCCCCCGCTGGCATTGTGGGTTTCCTAATGAATGGAGCTTTCTGAATGCTTTTTCTCATCTGTTCTATTACGATTGTGCATGTGTGTGCTGGTTCTTCTATGCTCTAACTGCTTGTAACTTTGTTTTTTGAGTTGAAATCTAGGCTATGAGCACTTTTTGTACTGCATGAACAGTTGAAAGTTTCTGAATACTGGGACTCACCTGAGCATGTACAGGACGATGATGATAAAGACAATGACCAGCAGAGAGGACAGGGCAACCATCACCGCCATGATCGCTGTGTCATCTGAGTTCAGAGGACAAAATGAGTTGTTGAATTGCAGTTACAAATAAGAAATAGATTTAAAAACATTAGCCAAAGGCCACCCAAAAATTAAAATGAGTACTTCACCCAAAAGTAAAAAACCCTCAAGTTGTTCCAAACCTGTATGTTAAGCTTTCTTCTGCTGAGTACAAAAGAAGATATTTTGAAGAATGTGGGTAACCAAACAGCTGATGGGACCACATTGACTTCCATAGTATGGAAAAACAAATAGTAAGGAAGTCAGTGGCAACCGTTCAGCAGAAGAAAGAAATTCATACAGGTTTGGAACAACTTGAAGGTGAATTGGGCATTTTCACACATATGGATCATTTGTTTTGTTTCGAAACAGGGACTAAATTTGTTTTAGCATTTTCTTCTGGGTTCGATTTGCTTTCACAAGGCAACATTTCAAAGCGTACCAAAATGTGTTTATGCAAGTCACATACGAGTACAACTGTCCTCTTTTTGGTCAGTTTTCTCTCAGCGTCATCCATCAAAATGATTGAAAAGTTAGCTCCATGAGCTTATTGTGGCTTTATTTGTAACTGGCGAGACACGCAAACGCTATACGAATGTAGCCGTCATTCCCGCTGTTAAATTATATACTACATTCGTATTAATAAACTCAAATGCATTCTCTCTGGATCTCCCAGTGCTGTCTAGTAGGTTAACTGTGTCGAGACCATATACAAATGTTATAATGCAGGAAGAGCTGAAATCAAGGCTTTGTCAGGACAGCATTCTTGCACAACATTTTAAGATGAAGAGGCGCTCTTTGGTTTTCAACTATGGTAACTAATGTGCTCACTCACTGACTGACTCAGACACTACTGCTTTTTATATAACACCATGCTTTCACATCTCAAGCGAACCGCTCCAGAGTTCATTTGAAAGCGTACTCAGACTCGTACAAAGTCTCGATATGCTTGTTTGATCTGCTTTTGTTGCGCACCCAAGTGTGATTGTTGTATTCACACCTGCCCAAACGAACCGCACCAAGGGGGACAACGTACTAGTGCGATTCAACTGAACTAAATGAGGCAGGTGTGAAAGCACCCTTAACGCTGACAGAATTTTCATTTTTAGGTGAACTATCCCTTAAATACTAAGTATTTTAATGTGTCCTTGTTACATGTTACATGTAATTACTATAGTAATAACCATAAATTAGGCATAATTACATGCAACTAAACCTAAACCAATCCCTAATCCTACCCTAAACCTATAGTAAGTACATGTACTTAATTAATATCACTCAGTACTTATATATGTATAATTACATGGTAATAGGGACACTAAAATAAAGTGTAACCCTAAGTATATTTTAGTAATTATACTAATACACTACCTATCAAAATTTTGGGGTCAGTAACATTTAAAAAAAGAAAGAAAAGAAATTAATACTTTTACTCACCAAGGATGCATTAAATTAATCAAAAATGACTTACATTTATAACGTTACAAAAATATTTCAAATAAATGCGGTTATTTTGACATTTCTATTCAAAGAATCCTGGAAAAATAAGAATGATTTCCACAAAAATATTAAGTAGCAAAACAACAGAGATGTTACTTGAGCAGCAAATCAACATATTAGAATGATTTCTGAAGGATCATGTGAAACTGAAGACTGGAGTAATGACGCTGAAAATTCAGCTTTGCCATCACAGGAATATATTACATTTTAAAAATACATTACAATGGAAAACAGTTAATAATAATAGTAAAAATATTTCAGAATATTACTGTAGCCTTGGTGAGCATGAGAGACTTCTTTTAAAAACATTAAAAATGGTACTTTAAAATGGTACTGTATAAAAGTATATAACAAGGTATATTAATAGTAATATGATTGTTTATTTCTAATTATTTAAATATGTTATGCAAAATATGTTGTATTATATTTTCTTTACTTTTATCATATTAAAAAATAAGATATTTTGTGTGTGAATGTTTTATTTACTATTTTAAAATTTAAATTGTGTGACATAATTAACACTATGCTCCTTAAGATACAGGTAATAGCCATTTAAAAACCCATTTCGGTTGACCACTAGTCGATTGTGTCCAAACTTTTGACTGGTAGTGTATAAGCAATTCCTAACAGGTTGTGTAGTAGATGGTTACTAATAAACTATAGTAAAAGCTTCATTCTGCAAGCAAATATTAGTGAAAAGTAAAATGGCTAACAGAAACCTACCTTGCCCTTCATCACCTTCATTACATGAGAAAAACAGAGAGAGAGAGAGAGAAAACACAAAAGCAACAGATTAAAGAATGACAGAAAACACTGAAAAGAGTAAACAGTTCTTAACAAATAGTTTTAAGAAAGAACAGATCAATTTCCTTTGAAATTAACAAAAATGCAAATGATACCTGGAGGCTTGCTGATGTCAGCTGTGGTAACATCCGTAAACTGAGTGTCTGTCTCAGGCTCTGAAGAGGACTGAGTGGGTGTCAGATCAGGTGTAGGGGTCTCTGCTGTAGTCAAAACTGTAGTCTTGAAATCTCCGGTGGTGAGGGACGGGGACGCAGCAGATGGGGTTGAGGGGGCAGGTGGTGCCTTGGTAGGGACGAGCACAGTTGGAGGGGGGACTACAGGAGGGGCTGTGGGAATCTCTGGGTTCACCACACCCTCAGAGTCATTGGATCCTGTCGTTGCAACAAGTTCAGGGGACGGTGCCAAAGATGGGGTGGCGGATGGGGACGCCTGCGTGACTATGATGTAGGGTGACGTGGGAGGAGGGTCTGTAGGTTTGGTGGTCAGGACTGCACCTGAGACGGAGAGAGATTTTAAAGCTTTAAAAACAGATGCAATAAAATATATATTCATATAACAGACTTTCATAGACCATTAATGCCAAGTTGTACGGTACAGTTTGAGGTTAATTAGATTTTATTTTGAAGAAATTCTATCAGTTCTATCAATCAAAGAATACTGAAAATACAAATGTATCATGGTTTCCAGTGTTGGGGGTAATAGATTACAAGTAACTTGAGTTAAGCAATCAGATTACTTTTTCAAGTAACTAGTAAAGTAACACATTACTTTTTCAATTTACAACAAAATATCCAAGTTACTTTTTCACATCTATTGACTGACAGCTCTCCTGTCCCCATGTTGAGAGAAATAAAGTGCAGAGGCATTGTGTGCAAAACACATGATGGTTATTGTAGTTCTAGACTAAACGTAAACATGCATTTACTCATCTCACTTGCACAAAAACATTCAGTATTCCTCAAAATGAATAAAAACAGTGAAATGCAATCTCAGAATTTTAGGCAAACCTGTAATAATTAACTATATTAAATTACACAAATATACTTAATGGATTTAATCTCACTTTATTAACCAGTGTCTTTGCTGCTGACCTTCAATGATCCAATTCAACCAGACCAATAAACAAAAATTACTTTTGTATCCTATTCTTCTTTAATCCAGAATTGCAGCAAAGCTAAAAGGTTTGTTTGAGCTGCGCCCTCTTCTGTACAGGTGCAAATATGCATTTTCTTCATCCTGAGGTTTATTCAGTTCACTTTTTGGTTTGGTTTTCATAAAAAGTGACTAAGTAATGCAATTAGTTACTTTTTTTAGGTAGTAATGCAATATTGTATTGCATTACTTTTAAAAGTAACTTTCCCCAACATTGATGTTTCAACAAAAATATTAAGGAAAACAACATTGTGATAATAAATGTTTTTTGAGAACATTTTAGAATGAATTCTGAAACTGACTGGATGATAAAATAAAAAATATATAAAATAGCTATTTTAAACAGTAATAAAATGACAATATTACTGTTTTTTTTTTTTATCAAATACATGCCACCTTGGTGAGCATAATTAACTTAATATTCCAAAAACCTTAAAAATCTTATCAAACCCAAACCTCTGAACAATATTGCATGTCCAACAGAAGTTTGGAATCTCAATGCTAACAGTGAACTTTGAGTATCTCACAAAACAAAATTAGGTGTGTGAGAAAGTGCTCTATCCTCAAGGCAATTCCTGAGTAATTTTCTGGGCCTCAAGTTTTTTTTTTTACATTTTTTGTGCTGTTGATTGATGGATTGCAAAAGATCAACTTTGTGTACTTTAAAAAAGACGTGTATGTAACTTCCTACATCAATAACTGATATGAATATTCCAGATTAAATTCAGTTTATTTCAATTTAAATGAGCTGTCATAATAGCTTACAGAAAGATTTGACTCACAAGCCAAGATCAATCTGGGGTAAAAGTGACTTTGCAGGAAATGCATCATCACCAAAAAAAATAACCAAGCCTTCTTAGTTTGTAATTAGTTTTTCTAATCGAGGAAAGGTGACTGCACTAACCAAAGCTTTTGTGTGTCAAAAAAGTGCCTTACCTGAAGGGTCAGGGAGTGTCTGGGCCGTGCTGAGGGCCACAAAGGCCACATGGAGTAGCAGGAGCAGGGGATACACACCCATACTGCCCTGAAACGGAGTAGACACACAAGCCAAAAGCAATCTATGACATGTTTTAGTCTTATAAATGAGCACTACTTCAAAATATCGGTAACACTTTACAATACGGTTCATTTGTTAAACATTAGTTAATGGATTAACTAACATGAACTAACAATGAGCAATACATTTGTTATTTACTAATCTTTGTTAGTGTTGGTTAATGAGAATACAGTTGTTCATTCTTTGTTCATGTTAGTTCACAGTGCATTAACTAATGTTAACAAGCTTTTAATAATGTATTAGTAAATGTTGAAATTATTAACAAAGATTAATAAATGCTGTATAAGTGCAGTTCATTATTAGTTCATGTTAACTAATGTAGTTAACTAATGTTAACTAATGAACCGTATTGTAAAGTGTTACCAAAATATCTCATATTAATGGCAGTATAGAGACGTTTTGGCAGGGATCGTCCCCACTGGGAATTGTTGCATTTGTCAAATTAATTGTTCAAGCTTGGTACAAGCTGTTCTGATGGAGGTGGAGTTAAGAGACTTACCTGAAGAAACGAAACCTGCATCACTCACTCATTCGCACAATGATCTCCTGTAGATGACAGAAAGAAAAGCAGAATTTATTGTTAAAACTCAGCAACAACATTATTTGCATCTAGAATATCATACATTTATCACATCTTTCACAAAGGAATGTCATTGAGGAAAGATGATGCAATTGTTTTAATTAAATGTTTTAACATTTAATTTGTAAAATAAAAGACATTAAGATAAGACACAATTATAATCAATTACTTTTTTAGTATCAAATTTGATATTGGATAGTAAAATTTGACTAGTATTGGTATCAACAACTGATTTTTATTATTGTGATAAACCATAAATAAAATTAAAATGTCATTCATAATGTGTGCACAGCCTCTGTATTGAGACAGAAAATGAGTCAGTGCTCTCAGACTAACTCAACAAGCAGAGATTTGAAGCTCATGCCATCAATGTGACACGTTCTGATTAGATTTGGTTTTTAAATTTATGAAAACAAACACTCTCTTTCTCAAAACAAATAAAATTAAACAAATTACTGAAACGGATTCATCATGGCAATTTGGAAAAACCTAAAAAGGAATATCCAGCGCCCTCACTTTTACAACTCTACACATGATCCAGGCAAATGTGGCGCACATGGCCATGTATCTAGACAATAGCAACAAATACTAGACAGAAAACATCCAAGTGTCTATTCATCCAACAGATTGCCTGCGGATTTGGTCCGAGGGGATTACGCTCTTAGTTGTGAGATGGTTTGATGTGAGGAGTGAAAATATAATCACAGCATCTGAAGCCAAGAGCCTGAGGGTAGCAGGCTGACCGCTAACCCGTGCTGTAATCTCAATGGTGTCTCACTGACTAAACTGTGATAATCCTAGTGCCAATCTAAAAGGTCAGACCCTGAAATAATCCAGCCCGTCTGCCACTCCTCAAGCAAGAGCATCCATGGTACTGCTGCTCCTCAGATGGGCCAATCAGCTTCCACTGGCCTCTTAGCAACGCCTGACATCCAAACATCAGCAGACCCTGCCCAGTAATCCTCCAAGAGATTTCGATGGATCACCAAGAGTCAGTTTGAGCTGCTTACATGAAAATTAATAACTACACCACAATTGCGATGACATTACATAAAGAAACCTTTCATATGGGAATAGCTCACCCAAAAAATGAAAATTGTGTTATTTGCTCACCCTCATGTTGTTCGAAACTCTTACAGGGCTCAACAATAAGAGTTCTGTCTGCCGGCCAAGTGGGGTCAGTAGTTCAGATTTGTATTTGCCCTGCCAACATTGTCACTGGCCCCAGGACAAAAACAATTATGCATATTATACAGTATTTGTCAGTAAATATGTCTAATTAATATTTAATAAATACTTATAATTACATGTTTTCATTTAATAAAGCATTTGATTCTTGCCATCATATTTTTCCTACTCATTTGTGGTGCTTGCAACTAGGGATTTTTTATTTTGGTTCAAATAGAGATTACACTTCTCTCACAATTCTGAACAGACAATTAAAAAAAACAAAAAAAATCAAACGTAATTTACTGGAGGTTCTGACAAATTGTATATTGCTGCAGTTTAATTAATTTCAATTAAAGGTGCCCTAGATTCAAAAACTGAATTTACCTCAGCATAGTTAAATAACAATAGTTCAGTACATGGAAATGACATACAGTGAGTCTCAAACTCCATTGTTTCCTCCTCCTTATATAAATCTCATTTGTTTAAAAGACCTCAGAAGAACAGGCGAATCTCAACATAACACCGACTGTTACGTAACAGTCGGGATCATTAATATGTATGACCCCAATATTTGCATATGCCAGCCCATGTTCAAGCATTAGATAAGGGCAGGACGTCTGGATGTGCACAGCAGAATCATCAGACTAGGTAAGCAAGCAAGGACAATAGTGAAAAATGGCAGATTGAGCAATAATAACTGACATGATCCATGATAACATGATATTTTTAGTAATATTTGTAAATTGTCTTTCTAAATGTTTCGTTAGCATGTTGCTAATGTATTGTTAAATGTGGTTAAAGTTACCATCGTTTCTTACTGTATTCACGGAGACAAGACTGTCATTATTTTCATTTTTTAAAACACTTGCAGTCTGTATAATTCATAAACATCTTCATTCTTTATAAATCTCTCCAACAGTGTAGCATTAGCCGTTAGCCACGGAGCACTATCAAACTCATTCAGAATCAAATGAAAACATCCAAATAAACACTGTACTTACGCGATTAGACATGTTGCATGACGAACACTTTGTAAAGATCCATTTTGAGGGTTATTTTAGCTGTGTGAACTTTGTTTATAGCCGTTTAAGGCAAGCACGAGCTCCGTGGGCGGAGAGAACGAGATTTAAAGGGGCCGTGCTGCATAAATCGGCGCGTTTTTTAATGATGCCCCAAAACAGGCAGTTAAAAAAAATTATATATATAAAAAAAAAAAACTATGGGGTATTTTGAGCTGAAACTTCACAGACACATTCAGGGGACACCTTAGACTTATATTACATCTTTTGAAAACATGTTCTTGGGCACCTTTAATTATTTAAAAACATTGGTTTGAATTAATGATTCAGTGACTCGTATACTTCACTTGTTTCATTATTGGATGAATCAGCGTTTTTTGAAAGAATCTCATGAATGAATTATTCAATGACAAATACATTTTTAACAGTCACTTGTTGCCACCTACTGGTGTAATGATGTTGATACAATCATTATTTGAAGTGCCAAGGCATACGAGTGGTGGCATACATTTCCGGCTCATATTTTTGGACGTTTTTTCTTTTTCGGCAAAAAAACAAAAATGACATTTTTAGCCAATAATTTCAGGCGGTCGAAATTTTGTTGCATCCTTCCTTGCTACACTATTAGTATTGATCTTAATACTAGTATTATTAAGGGTATGTTTACATGACAACAATATACAAAAAGTGCAAAAGTTTTTCCTTTGCATTTTTTTGCGTACAGACAACAATGTTGTCAAAATGATCACACAGATTCACGAAAATGACTAAAAATGCTGTATTATGCTGCCAAGCAAGTAGTTGGCGATGTCACTTTGTAAAGAAACACTACGCACCTATAAACTGTCACATGTAATATGACGTCACAGTTTTGACAAATTTGTGTTTTTGTTGTTTAAACTGAAATAATAATGGTCTCATTTTCAAAAACCTGCACACCGTTTTCAAAAGTTTGCGTTTTTAGACCCCAAAAACACTGTTGTTATGTAAATAAAGGGTAAATAAGGGTTGTCCAGTCCTGCTCCTAAGGGATTATAATTAACCCAATTAACTATAAAATGGCAAAGAAATTCCATAAACTTACACCGTTTAGGGTCGGTAAGATTTTTAAATGTTTGGAAAGAAATCTCTTATGCTCACAAAGGCTGCATTTAATTAATACTAATAAAAAATACAGTAAAATTGTGAAATATTATTACAATTCAAAATAACCATTTTCTATTTAAACATTTTAATATATAATAAAAAATACAAGCAGAATTTTCAGCAGCCGTTTCTCCAGTCTTCAGTGTCACATGATCCTTCAGAAATCATTCTAATATGCAACCACACAGCAACACCCCGGCAACCACTCATAATGTGATAGCATTGTGTCAGCGAGTTTTCCCAAACAGTGTCTTTATTTGTTGGATATTGTTTCAATTCGTCATGCTGCCTAAGCTCATTTTGAGCTATGAATGGCTACATGTAAATCTGTGTCCCTCCAGTGTTAATTCGGATGGAAATTCTCAGTTAGGTAACGCAAACAGCTGACCATTTCCATACAAAGAAGATACACTCACAGTAACATCCATCCCTGACAATTTAATCAAATCAGCCTCGCCACAACGCCTGTTATTCTACTGCCAACCACACAAATTCTAGAAGCTCGTTGTCAAATATAATTTGTTTAAAGGCTGAGCATGCACATGGTTGAGCATTCTTCAGGTGGAGGGCAAATCTGAAACGATTCAAGACGTTTTTGGCTGAGCCTGCAGAAATCCTTCAGATGGGAGGGACAGATGGTCTTGTCTCTCCTCTCTCGCTCTATACATTAATCGTCAGTCTCTATCTGTTCCCATCTCTCTTTCTGGAGTTGGCAGGAAAGCCGTAAACCCAAGAGAGCACATTGCTTCCTTCCTTCCTTCCTTCCTTCCGTCCTTCCTTCGCCGTCTGTCTGATTGCCTGCCAGATCTGTCATTCAGCCCAAAAGGCGCCACACCCTCACCTAACTAACACATCACGGAAAGCAAAACAGCATTTAGGAAATGTGCCAAGCTATTGCATAATTTTACTTTTAGTCAAATACGCATATGCAAGCTGCCCATCCGCTTGTTTCAGGACTGATGAGTCAGGCCTGATCATCATCTAAGCGAATTACAGAGGAAATGGCGCACCTCTAATAGATGACACCCATAATAGGGGTTTTCCTCTGAGATCTGACATCATTTATTTTTAAGTGCACAAATGGCCCGTCTCCAGCTCCACCAAGAGGCTTGTTCCTAAAGGACAAGCCTGCAGCAGTCTCACGTTCTCCAGGCAAACCAAAACACAGACTTGGGCGTGTACAAAATATCTACATCCGATAGGGAGAGTTACATCTCAATTGCATTAGCACCTCAGAGTGAAAGAGAGGTTTCATAACATGAGAAAAGCACTACCGCAGAGGTTGCACATTCCTCTCTTGCACAAATTGTTCCTGTTACAAAGTTGCACCTGATTTAAGTTGAGATAACGTTTAAAGACCTTTACAGTTCTTCTTGTTAAAGCAACAGTTTACACAGAAATTAAAATGGTTATCATTTACTCACACCATCATGACATGTCTTGAACAGATTCTCAGAGATTCTACTTCGTGTTACACGGAAGAAAAGAAACCATACAGGTTTGAACAACATGATCGTTTTAAGGTAAAGGTGATACATTCTGCATACGAAACAATGTTCTGTGAATCAACTTATAATACCGTTGTAAAGATTGGAGTAGGTAAGATTTTTTAATCTTTTTGGAAAAAAATAATATATATATATATATATTTCAGCATCATTAGTCCAGTCTTCAGTGTCACATGATCCTTCAGAAATCATTGTAATCTGATTTGCTGCTCAAGAAATATTTCTTATTATTAACATTTTGGTTCAGGATTCTTTAATAAATAAGTTAAAAAGAACTAAATATATTTCATGTAGAAATCATGTGTAAGAATGTCTTAACTGTAACTTTTGATCAATTTAATGCATCCTTGCTGAATAAAAGTATACATTTCTTTAAAAAAAAATATCTTACTGACCCTAAACATTTGAAGACTAGTGTACATTACATTTCAGGTATACATTTAAACACTTCAAAGATTCCTTGGGAATTGAACCCATGACCATGGCATTACCAGTGCTATGGTTTACTGTTTGAGCAACAAGATTTCATCCCATGGTTGAAATGAGGAAGGAAAAAACTAGGGCTGCTGGCAACTAAAGTTTTTTCCAGTCAACTAGTGGTCGCTCATTTAAAGGGTTAGTTTACCCAAAAATGAAAATTCTGTCATTTATTACTCACCCTCATGCCGTTCCACACCTGTAAGACCTTCGTTAATCTTCGGAACACAAATTAAGATATTTTAGTTGAAATCCGATGGCTCCGTGAGGCCTCCATAGGGAGCAATGACACTTACTCTGTCAAGATCCATAAAGGAACTAAAAACATATTTAAATCAGTTCATGTGAGTACAGTGGTTCGATATTAATATTATAAAGCGACAAGAATATTTTTGGTGCACCAAAAAAACCAAAATAACTACTTCTATAGTGGTGGCCGATTTCAAAACACTGCTTCAGGAGCATAATGAATCAGCCTGTCAAATCAGCTGTTTGGCGCGTAAATTAATAACATACGATTAGTTGACTAGTGGCTTAAAGGGTTAGTTGTCATATGATTTCAGCAGTTTGACACGCGATCCGAATAATGATTCGACACGCTGATTCATAATGCTAGGAAGCTTCCTGAAGCAGTGTTGTGAAATCGGCCATCACTATATAAGTCGTTATTTTGTTTTTTTGGCTCACCAAAAATATTCTTGTCGCTTTATAATATTAATATTGAACCACTGTGCTCACATGAACTGATTTAAATATGTTTTTAGTACCTTTATGGATCTTGAGAGAGGAAATGTCATTGCTCCCTATAGAGGCCTCACAGAGCCATCGGATTTCAACTAAAATATCTTAATTTGCATTCCGAAGATTAACAAAGGTCTTACGGGTGTGGAACAGCATGAGGGTGAGTAATAAATGACAGAATTTTTTAGAATTTTTGGGTGAACTAACCCTTTAAGCCACTAGTCAACTAATCGTATGTTTTTAATTTATTTTACATATATATATAAATTTAACAGTATATTCATTTAATTACTTAAATATACTGGGGGATGTAATATGTAGCCAATTCTGTGCTCAAGCGCACGCATAAAGCTTGCTGCAAAGCACCTACAAAAGTAATGATTATGAATATGTCGGGGGAAAAACAGCACAAAGAGAATTTATTTATTTTTTAATAAACTTGTGTTTTCTGAGTCAGTGTCGGCTGCAAAGATGAAGTTGACGATGTTGACTCGCCATCTCCACAGTATCCTATAGTGGACGCCTTCAGAGAGAAATGCACCTTTCATACAGATTATGTAATCAGAGAGTATTCCTTTTTTAATTTGAATTGGTTCGTTTAATAGTAGACATTTCAAGCTTTCTATAGATTTCTCATATCTGTGAGGCAAGTAGACTATACGCTGAGTTTCAGTTCATTTTTGTGACATGTTCCAGTTCACAGAGACCGAGACGGCAGAAAGCACATCCTGTTTGTTTTCTTCATTTTACAAAAACACAACATTTTGTTGTTATTGTGAGTTTACACAAATAAAAGGTGACCCCAGTTTCAAATTATGTATTACTCTTATCTGTATGACCAAAAGTTATGGAGTATTTTAAGTATGTTTCCGCTGTTATCAGGAAAAAAAGCAAGTGATTGTGTCGGCGCCTCCATGTCATGCAATTAACGCGCTATACTGGTGGATGATAAAACATCCTATAAAGTTGATTGAATGAAGGACCTGAGGTACATTTAAAGACAAGAATAGACACTCTTCTGACTTAGGCTATTAATAACTACCTATGCTAGCTAGCACAGAGAACACCTTAGCAAAACGATAACCCATTATTGCATGTGCAGTTACTTGGTCTTGAAATGCCCAAAAATGATGACTGTGATTAATTGTTCAAACCCTAAACACATATCAGAGGAGTCAAGCTTTAAATACAGCTAAACTAACTAACACATACTACTACTGCTCTCTTTATCAGTCTAACTCTCAAGCCTGAGGGCATCTCATAAGAAAATGCACTAGTAGTAGAAGACTGCCATGTTCCTCTTTTCTACATCCTTTACAGCAAAGCAAAACTGCCACAATAAACAGTACACCTATTTTATAAATTACCAACCTGTGAACAGGTGGAGTGTGCTTTATGTATGCCTTTAGAAACCACAAATTTAAGAAAATATGAGCAGCAAAGAAAAAGTCAAAGCACTCTTTATACACTGCAGTTGAGTACGGGTCAGAGAAACTGGTCCTACATCAATCTGGGCCCTATGATGACTTTCACTTTTCCCAATTCCATTTTAATGGTTTAATTACATTTTTAGAATGGTCTAATTGATCAAATTATTTTTTAAAACCACTTTAACAATAGTAAGTCCCTTTGATATATATATATATATATTTCTTTTATTTTTTTTCAGAAATTCTGTGTTGCCCGTTTAAATTTTGGTAATCAAATAAAGGCATAAAACATTAATTTAAATAACCTTTTAAAATGTAAATCAAAGATGCAACAATTTTCTGGCAAACAATGTGCTGAACAACATGAATAGTTTGAATCTGCTTAAAATTTTATTTTATTATTATTATTATTATTATTACTACTAATTTGAAAAGTATTATTCTACTATTAATATATATCACAATTTATTAAAGTTAAACTTTATTTAGCTTTTATTTTGATGAGCTGTCTTTATCCAGAAGACCTTTGAGTTTCTGTATGTACATGATATGATTTTTTTTTTTAAATAAAATGGTGAAATGTTTGTGAAGTCAACTTTAGAACGCACTTTTCTTGGGTTGCTTATGTCACGTATGCTTGACTATGTACAAGAGATAAAACCACGTCACTCATTCACACAGAGACACACAGACTTCATGTTTAAATACTCTTTTTGCACTTTAACATTCACAGACACTACAGCCCTGCTTTTGATTTATTCATCTAAAATCTGCCAAATTCTATGACATTCTGTGATAAATTGTAAATTCCATTTTGTGATTCCGTCCATGTTTTCTGCATTTAAATTACACATTTTAACAAATGTATTACTTTTTAACTGTTCTGACTGTTCTCGACCTGCCTGATGTAATATCCTGGCCAATGTGGCCCCCGACCCCAAATGAGTTCCCCACCCCTGCCCTGATCAATACAATGCCCACTGAGGTAGC
Source organism: Chanodichthys erythropterus (assembly GCF_024489055.1). Lineage (NCBI taxonomy): Eukaryota > Metazoa > Chordata > Actinopteri > Cypriniformes > Xenocyprididae > Chanodichthys > Chanodichthys erythropterus. The sequence goes on along the minus strand of NC_090242.1, from coordinate 17,849,028 downwards.
AGAGAATGCTGCAATGGAGTTCCTTTCAGCAGCCAGAGAGCATTTTCTACGGAGAGATAATGGGTATCTGTCCCCATTCACAGTTTATTAATACGCTGCTCTGCACCCTGGAGGAGTGTGCAGTGTGACAGGAATAATCTCAATGCCCCTCTTCATCTCCCTCAAACTGGGACAGCCTAGCGGACAGGCAAGATGACACTGCATCCGCCGCTGTCACGAGAAGAAAACTCTGATGGTGTTTCATAACACACATATCCCACCATTCCTGCAACTTCCTGTGCACCACTTCCAGCAGCTCAAGATCAAATGATTTACTCAAGTTACCTGATTGCAAAATAGCAAAGGGAGAATTTTCATTCTCTAGTAAACACACACACCAAAAAATGCTGATCTCAAGAAAGGCAAGAGAGACTCTTAACTCAGATTAAGACAATTGACCGTGTTTGCTACTATTCCACATATTCTGTCTGGGCCATGGCTATGCCTTATTTTGTTGACTAGTTCAGTAAAATTTGACCTGTGTGAGCTTCTATTATTTCTATATTTTACAGTATTATCATTTTTACTGCATTTTCAATCAAATAAAATGCAGCCTTTGTGAGCATAAGAGAATTATTTCAAAAACACATATATATATATAATATATATATATATATATATATATATATATATATATATATATATATATATATATATATATATATATATATATATATATATATATATATATATATATATATATATATTTGATCGAAAATATAGTGTATACCACTTCAGATTATATAACAATAATTAACGTGTTTAAAGGGGTGCTATAATGCCCCTTTTACAAGATGTAATATAAGTCCCCAGAATGTGTCTGAAGTTTGAGCTCAAAATACCTCACAGATCATTTATTATAGCTTGTCAAATTTGCCCCTATTTGGGTGTGAGCAAAAACATGCTGTTTTTGTGTGTGTCCCTTTAAATGCAAATGAGCTGCTGATCCCAGCCCCCTTTCCAGAAAAGGGCGGAGCTTTAACAGCTTGCGCTTCGGTTGCTCAACAACAACAAACCTGGGCAATCTCACGCAGCCAAAATGACGATTGTCAGTAACGGTGTTCAGCCTTACACTGTTCAGACCGGAGTCAGACACCGATGGCGAGACTTTACAGAGAAGTTACAACTGTTAGAATGCATCTGGATGTTTCTGAATGGTTAGTGGATACATTTACTGTATGTAGTTGCTGTGGAGTTGATTTAACTCATTGACTTGCACATGCCCTTATTAGGGTTGGGCGATGTCCCCTAAATTGGCAGTTGACGATGTTTACAGTAAAACATCGTGATGGACGATGATATCATCGGGGGTGGGGGGTGGGGGGGGTGTACTTTAATTTTTCGTTATTATATAATTATTATTCATTATTTTACTTTATTACTTTATTTATCCCTTTGACGCGTACGATCACACCGGTGTGATTAGAACGTTCAGTGCAGTGCATCACGTGATCAATTGCCAAATTCAAATGTGCGTGTGCGCTTTGGCTGGCGCTAAACCAGAGATGGACGCGTGCAGAACTTTTCATATATCACAAATATGCAGTAATTTCAACCACATAATGTTTATTTTAGGTTTTGGATGTTTAAATACATATAAGATGTTGTGAATCCAACAGAACCTGCGGCACAAACTAACATGGCGACGCCCATAATGTGTATAGCTCAACTAACGCAATCATTATAAAGTTGTTTAAACAGCAAAACACATCCACTTTCACATATTTGACAATCGGAATATCAAATATTTCATGTTATAGTTAACAAATTAGTGAATATTTTGAATAAAAAAGGAAAACTGAAATAAAAGCAGATCATCAGTCATACAGCGCTGCGGTGTGTGACATGACAAGCGATGACGCGTCACCATGGAAACCATAAAGCGATACGTTCTAAATAATGTATCTGAAAAACTCGCGCTGGGGGGTCAGCCAGAATATTTTAAACTTAAGTGCGAAAGGGTTATTTTATTTCCCAACTAATGACTCATCCAGGCATTCCAATAGGTTGCACGTGAGGGGAATAAAAGGGGCGGAGCGGGGCGGGGGCGTGGCGGGGGCGTGGCATCTCTCACGATGATATCGTCCATTGGCACAACCCTAGCCCTTATATTAATCTTTTGTGCAATGCGTTGAATTGACCCTCGTTTGTGAAGCAGTCAACAACTTTTCCTCTTCTCTACAGCAGCCCAACATGGCCTCACCCACTTTGTTGCGTATTATTAAATCTTGGGATTTGTGATGTCACCAACCCAGGAAAAAGCTCATTGTAGTCCCTACTATCTGTTTGTTGTAGTCCTTAAAAAGTGATTTCTGTAAAAGAAAATATCTCCCTTTGCATAAAACTTTGAGCATTTTAACTTTGCAGATGTTGTTTATGCTCAAACAGCAACATTACATACTAAAACACTTAAAAAAGTGAAATCAGAATCAACCACCCCTTTAAAAAAATAGCCGTTAGCAGCATGCAAAATAGAAAAAGGCAAAAAAAATAAAATAAATAAATGGTTAACCTGAGAGTCATATAGAGATAGAAGTCATTTTGTGTTTATTTTGTTCCTTAATCATTACCACAGTATGACTTGGAATTGTGTGCAAACAAATACTGAAATCAGGGTAAACAGATACCTTTGACCCATCTGGGTGTCTGTGTGTGTGTGTGTGTGTGTGTATGGGGGGGGTTGAGTGCTTGTGTCCTGCCGGCAGTCTTGTGTCAGGGTTTCCCAGAGAATGCTCTGGTCTAGCCACATCACACACAGAGGGCAGGAAGTGGCAAAGATGAGGTCAGTATTTAGCACACAGTCAGACTGAGCCACACAGTGAGTCTACACATACAGTGGACATCCGAAAGAGCGCTTTCTCACACCCCGTGTTTCTCTCTCTCTCTCCCTCTGTGTCGACAAGGAATTTGAGGAAAAATAACTCATGTGAAAACAATAAATCGGGTCATTATTTACTCCCTCATGTAATTTCAAACCAGTATTCTTTCTTCCACAAAAGGTACAATATCCTGGCTTGGTTTTCAGTATAATTAAAGTGCATTAAAACTGGGGTTGTCAAGCTTCAAAAATTATGCAAAAATCCCCGTAAGGTTCAGGACGTTTGTATTTCTAACAAGGTTCCACAAGGTTCAGGACTTATACTTTTAAGTTTTCTAAAGCTTTGTGGCTTTTTGACAAACAGAACAAATTTGAAATCATAATTTATTGCTAACCTTCACTTCCAGTGATCTGTTAACTTTTTTGACTGATTTGTGTATGAATTTTTTTTTTTTTAAATAATAAGTTTTATAAAATCAATACAAAAATCATCAGAAGAATTAAAAAAATGTGTGAATTAAAAAAACCTTTCCTGATTTTCACTGAAAAAATGCTCATATGGAGCACTTTTATGATGCATTTTTGCTCCAATACTAATTCACTTTTTATTGTCTTGAAAATATTGGTCAGGACATTCTTCAAAAATTCACTGTTTACTTTCCATCAAAGAAAGAAAGTTATATATGTTCAAAATGTCATGAGATGTTTTTTGAGGGGCTTCATTGACTCTTACTCAAAGCAAAATAATTCACTTCCTACTGAGTGATCAAACCCGAACAGCCTTTAACTCTTACAAATGTCTTACAAATACTCCCAGGATCCTTTGCTAATTTAAAAGGGCATTCATTCAGTCTGGGCCCTTGCACTTAATGAAAGTACGGAGGAAACCAGCAGCCAAGACGCCACCCTCTCTACCGATCTGATGGCTTATCCTCTCTGACATCTGTAATTAGCTCAACTGCTTCTGACTTCAGAAGTCTCACTTCAAAAAGTCAATAACAGATGAAAAATTACTAATCATAGAAACTGGATCAGAAGTCCAACATGTCAGATAGAGTCTTTGAGTCTGTTAGAATATGTTACTATTAACTTGAGGATGCTAAAGACAAATTTAGAATTATGTGCAAAAAAAAAAAAAAAGGAAAATTAAGACCGGGTTGAGATGAAATACAAATCTTTGCAATCAGCACGTGCATTCATGTCTATTTTGTTTAACGTGACAGAGCATGTTAAATTGACGCATTGTGATTGGAAGATAAATGATGACACTACATACCACAAAAAGGCATGTTCATAAAGAATAACCTTTCTGGAATTAACATAAAATGTCTATTATTTATTAAAATTAAAACATACACTCAGAAATGACCTACTGTTGAAATTGTATGTAAAATATTACCTAATGTAATTACACTGCAAAACCCACACAGGTACTGCAGGATCCGTAAAACCATCTAACTACCCACTTGGTTGGATCATCACAAAAGGAGAACTACAGGGCGTCATCTCTAGTTGCCAAAAGTGCAGGTCTATTTCATAACCTCATGGCTTGCAGGAAGAAGTAATAACAGGTCCAAACAGGACAAGTCAATAGAGAAACCCAGGTAGGGTGAGACTAGACCTATACATCAAATGTACAATGACATGACACTAGCTCAATTGTTAAGAATGCAGAGAACAAAATGTACAAAATATTTTCTCAAGATTCAGCAAATTGACACACAGTTTTTTACATCTGCATGTCCCGGCACTGCATACACAGCGGTAAATAGCTGTACAATCGTTAAAAGATTGCCTTCTTGATTCAAACACCCACTTGTCTGTATTCCTAAATGAGAATGATTTTTCTATGTCTAGTAAATCTTTGACAAAGTCAAAACAATCTGCTTTGGTGTTCAGTTCCTGTACAGTTATCGTGTATAAGAATGAAGCAGCTTCACAAACAGCCTTATAGAATCATTATTTCTGTGTCACAAATATTTAGACTATCACAGAAGTACTGAGATAAAAGTTTATAGTTTGGATATAAACTCTGATGTCTACAGTAAGGATGAGTAAATCACTTTTAAAATTTACTTCAAATAAAGATTGAATCATTTTCATCGTTACATCAGTAGGTGGTGACGAGTGACTGTTAAAAAATGTATTTGTCATTGAATCATTTTGTTTCAAAAGTGCTGTTCATCCAGTAATGAAACAAGTGAAGTATTTTACGAGTCAGTCATTGAATCAGTCTTTCAAACCGTTTTTTTTTTTTTTAAATAACACATTCAAATTAATTCAACATTTTTAAATGGACTGCAGCAATTAACATTTTGTCAGATTCTAATTAATTGCATGCTAATTAATTACATTGCTAAGTTGGGGCTTAAAAGACAACTAATATTCAGAAAATATTATCAGTCTGACTATACTGACACAAGAACACAAAGTTTGAACTGAGCTGGACAATGACATGTTTGTCATTTCATAATTAAACTTTGCAATACTGACACTACTTGAACTGAATAATGACACTACAGAGTTGCTTTATAGCTAAAATTTGAGTTGTTTCATAATTGATGGACTATGCAACATTGAATGTCATTAAACCTAACTAACAATCTGAACTGAGCTGAAAAATTACACCAATGTCTTCTGTAGCTGAGCTGCTTTACAGCTGATTGCAAAATAGAAGTGTTTTACAACATTATGAAGTTATTTTCCTGTTTATTACTGTGAAACTGTTTTGAAACTATTTGAATGGTATAAATAAGAGCTATAGCTATATAATAAATGTGACTTGACTATAGTCAATATTATTGAGTCAGTATTCATCCTTCAACATACTATGTGGATGGTAAAATACATTCTCCATTGTTTAACATTAACCAACACATATCCTAATGTGTCATATATGTCTGCATAAGCTAACCACAACAGTTGGAACCTAAATTATTTTATTTCTCACACCTTCAAAACGTGAACAAACAATATAGAAAGTATTTATATGCACATACTGCTACATATTTATGACCATTCATGCATAACACATATCAAGTGGAAGAAGTCAAAGATAGTTAAATTCACAAACCAGTATGCTAGCACTGCAGTGGCGCACAAACTACGGCCGAATTGAAGTAAAACTCTTATTTATAACGCAGAAAACGGGTGAATTAGAATGGCAACTTTCACCTAAGTGCAGACAATGAATAGAGCACTTGACGGGACATCTGAGCGACATAATTCCTGTGTTTGTGAGACACAGTCTACCAACTCCATCGAGTGCCCCCCTCCCCTGGACACACACACATACCTACTCTTTAAAAACATGTAGCGACAAAGCGCTGATCAATATGTTGACTTCTAGCGCGTGACGCGAACGCACTGGACCCCCATTGTCTTCCCATTCGTTATTGTTACAATGTTTAGAATGCATCCAGTCTGGGATGATTAATATGGCTACAATTTATCCAGTCAGAAAGCATATGCGTAGCTGCAATGTACGTTATCCAGTCTGGAACCGAACAATTAATACATATATTTAAAATGTAAGTTGTCAGAAATTATTTATATTGCTACAATATATTACAACCAGTATATAAAATAATAATAATAATAATAATAATAATAATAATAATAATAATAATAATAATAATAATAAATGATATTGCAACAATGTATCCAGTCAGAAAGCATGTACATATCACTATGTATCCGGTCTGGAACCAAGTTAGTTACTAATAGTTATCTATTATTATTATTATTATTATTATTAGAAAACCATTCAGAAATCATTCATATTGTTACAATGCATCTAGTCAGAATTGATTTAGGAGTTTATTTAAATTTCTACGCTATAAATAATTAATATTATTAGAATATACGAAATATTGATAGTGAAACAAGGTATTCCAGTCAGAACTGTAATGTATCCAGTCACTGGTTCAATATTCAGTCCAGAAGCATTAATAATGCTCCAATGTAACCAGTGTAGAACCTTCGATATTGTTGCCAATATGTACCGAGTCCGAAATCATTCATACTGTTACAGTTTACCTAGTTAGAAATGATTAGCCTAATATTGGTACAACATCCCGAAGCATTTATAATTTTTCTATGTAACCAGTCTAGAAACCATTTATTTTGCTGCAGTATACATCTAATTCAGAACCATTCGCGTTGCTACAATGCATCAAGTCAGCAATTATAAAGACTGTAATGGTCTGTCTGGGACCATTGATAGTAATTAATCCAGTCAAAAATCACTTATATTTTCACAACCTATCCAGTTTTGGGACATTAACATCGACAGGATGTATCGAGTGAAGAATATTTAATAATATTCAATTGTATCCAGTGAGAAATCACGCCTGCGTTCTGGCGCACAATCTGCCTGACTTCCACTAAAAGCTATGCGTCTCTCTCTCTCTCTCTTCCTCTCCCCCTCCTTTTCTCGGCAGACCCCCCACCCCCTCATTTTTCCCTCCTTGCCTCCCAGCTAGTTCGGCAAATGTTCGTGTTGCTTCAAACATTAATGGGTGCGCTCCCAAGATATCCCCGCGCGATGCGTAAACATTACATAAATCTGCGTCTGGGTCTCGGATGTGCTACAAAGGGCTTCGCTTTCTTTGGCTAGACGACCCACTAACGTGACAAAACCTGAGTGACACAAGGGATAGATATCAGACAAACTGAGGCGATGAACAGAAGTTTGCGCTGTTAATATACTCAGAGAAGCAGCGATGTAACTCACCTTGACAGCCCTGTCCCGCACTATGGAGCCCGGTGTTCCAGATAAAGTGCGATTGTTTTCCACTTCCCCGGCCCCTGTCTCCACACCCCAGGAACCGAGAGTGTGTTCGGGGTGGGGGGCCTGGGTGATAGGAATGATCTCGGACAGACAGCCAATGTGGAGTGGGGCAAAGAAGCGAAGGCTCTTACTGGTATCCAAAGTGCATGTCTCGGGAAGTCTTAAAGGTGTGCGTTGGCTTTCCAAAAAGCCTATATTCCTGCCCTCTCCACGACACGGGGAATTAGTATCCCACGATTTGTTCGTTGTATCCGGGCGCGTCGGTCGCCTCCTAATCCGCCATGTTGTGCCCCTGCGCCTGGAATGGGAAACAGCGGATTCCCAGGCCAGGCCCCTCCTCTCCTCTCCTCTTCCCACGCAGAGACGTCGCGACATCTGGCGGACGAGTTGCTTCCAGGAAAGGGGAATGCACGAATGAGTAACGATTAGATGCAGTGCGCTCCCCTGCGGCCAGTTGTGGTATTGCATGTTGGATAGCAGTTGTAGAAGAGCACAACTAGAGAATTCATTTAGATTCCAGATGCAGGGGTTTTCAGTCTTTTAAGACGTCACGGACCCCCAAATATAACCATAAAAAAATTATTTTAATGTTTTAACACCCGATTTATAATGTGAAAAATTAGTATAAATAGATGTAAAATATTTAGTTTACTTTTTTTTTTACTATAGTATTATACATTTTATATACAATATTTATACATACAAATAATATTTCAGTATTTTTCCCCACATAATTCAAGAATGTAAACGTGATAATGGTATAATAGTGATACCATGGTTATGTCTGCCTTATTTAAGCAAATAGAGTACTTATGTCATATAACTGAAAAAGACAAAATACTTGCAACTATATTGTAACGTTTTATTAATGTTAATGATTGAACTTGTAGCAATTGCAATAAAAGGATAGTTCACCCAAAAATGAAAATTCTGTCAATTTACTCCCCCTCAAGATATTTGGAAGTAGGAAATACTATGGTAGTCAATGGAGAGCGAGATCTGCTTGGTTACATTCTTCCAAGTATTTTCCTTTGTATTCAGCAGAACAAAGAAATTTATACAGGTTTGAAACAAATTGAGGGAGAGTAAATAATGACAGAATTATCATTTTTGGGAGAACTATCCCTTTAGTAATAAATAGCTGAATAAATATTTTTTTTATAAGCAGCATCATAAAGCAATACAGTCATTCTGTAATAGTGTGGGATGTCAGTGGTTCTGGCCAGCGACAACATGAATCTTACAACACTTGTGCTCTGTTGTAGACTCTGATAGTCCAACACGTTAGGCTACTAGTAAGGCTTGAGCAAACAAAATGAGAAATGGTGGACCAAAAGACTGATACTGGACAACCAGTGCTGCGGATTGTGCTTAAGATGATATTTGTGGAGTGCTGGGATTGGTTTACACAGCCAGATTAGCGATGACGGCCCTGGTGAACTCATCGCTTGACGCGTAGCCTCCCAGGTCTGATGTGCGAACCTACACCAAAGAGAGCAATAAAATATTTTATATATGTTGTCTGTTCACAATGATAGAAGGTGCACCGAGTAAATACATCCTTTACTAACAGTTTATCTTACAAACACGCTTCTCAAACATCCAGAGTGTATATTATATATATATATATATATATTTGTTATTTTGTGATGGTTAAATGCAAAATGCTAAATGGGGATGAAGGTCTTCAAACACTACAAGCAATCCACACAATACCAGTGACTACAAAGTGACACTTTTCAATCATTTTGGTTTTACTTATTTATTTTGACATTGAAAAAAAAAAAAAAACACATTTGACAAAGCATTGGTCAGTTAATCAATGGCATGAATAAACCTTGAGAAATCTGTGAAATTGAAATGTGTACACGGACACGGTAATATTGAAATTATTAAAAGGTGCCCTAGATTAAAAAATTGAATTTACCTCGGCATAGTTGAATAACAAGAGTTCAGTACATGGAAATGACATACAGTGAGTCTCAAACACCATTGTTTCCTCCTTATATAAATCTCATTTGTTTAAAAGACCTCCGAAGAACAGACGAATCTCAACATAACACCAACTGTTATGTAACAGTCGGGATCATTAATATATTTACCCCCAATATTTGCATATGCCAGCTCATGTTCAATGCATTACACAAGGGCAGCCAGTATTAATGTCTGGATGAGCACAGCTGAATCATCAGACTAGGTAAGCAAGCAAGAATAGCGAAAAATGGCAGATGGAGCAATAATAACTGACATGATCCATAATAAAATGATATTTTTAGTGATGTTTGTAAATTGTCTTTCTAAATGTTTCGTTAGCATGTTGCTAATGTACTGTTAAATGTGGTTAAAGTTACCATCGTTTCTTACTGTATTCACGGAGACAAGACTGTCGTTATTTTAAATTTTTTAAACACTTGCAGTCTGAGTAATTCATAAACAAAACTTCATTCTTTATAAATCTCTTCAACAGTGTGTAATGTTAGCTTTAGCCACGGAGCACTATCAAACTCATTCAGAATCAAATGTAAACATCCAAATAAATACTATACTTGCGCGATTAGACATGTTGCATGACAAACACTTTGAAAAGATCCATTTTGAGGGTTATATTAACTGTGTGAACTTTGTTTATGGTGTTTAAGGCAAGCACAAGCTCCGGGGGCGGGGAGCACGAGAATTTAAAGGGGCCGCAGCCTGAATCAGCGCATATTTTTTCCACAGTTAGTCTGCAATGGCACAGAGCAGACTTCCTGTCCAGAACATTTGCATCATGAAATGAAACCAATAATTGCCCATCTGATTTATGACAGCAGCAGATTTAGTGATGTTTACATTAGTAACAGTGAGAGGGGAAAAATCATCACACTGCTGGAACTTCTGTCTCAATATGCCAAATGGCCTTTGAAAATTTGTTGATAATCAAATTCACTGAGGTTCTGGAACCACAAAGGCAATTCAACGAGGACCAGCCCCAAACAGAAATGATATAAAAGTAGGAAAAAGACTGAACAATACAGAAATGGCAGGGTACATACAGCTTGGGGTGAACAACTAAAACATCAATTAAAACTTAAAACAGGAGTGAACAATGTAGTCAGACATGCACTACAGTTCAAAATTGTGGGGTCAATAATACATATACAACAATACATACATATATATATATAAAATAAAAATTTATATATTTATTTTTTTCAGGATTAATACTTTGATGAAAAGTGACAGTAAAGACATTCATAATGTAACAAGATTTCTATTTTAAATAATTGCTGTTCATTTGAACTTACAATTCAAAGAGTCTGAAGGATCATGTGACATTCAGCTTTGCCATCATAGAAATAATTTGCATGTTAAAATATATAACAGTTTTTTTCTGATTAAATAAACACACTCTTGGTGAGCATAAGAGACTCCTTTCAAAAACATTTAAAAATATCTTTATTTAAAATATTACTGACCCCAAACTTTTAAACAGAAGTGTAATTCTGGTTAAAGATGCATATTGTGAAAAACAGAAATGAAAATAAATGTACATGGATACATTAAGGAACAAAAAAAAACACCAACAACAAAAAAAAAAACTAAAAAAAAGAAATCAGTAACCAGCCAGAAAACAAGACAGTGAGAGAATGAAAGTGAGAGATGGGAAAAGGGAAATGAAAATTTAAGATAGGACTGCTTTAATTGTCTTTGAACATATTCAGATCAGAAGTGGCAAAAATAGGGGGATCCGGGATAGACATTGGATTTGGCAAGCATCTTCAAACAGTCCGATGGCGCAGGTTGGCCACAACCGCACGGACAAAGTCACCAGTGGTGCTGTAACCCCCTAGGTCTCGCGTCTTCACCTGGGACACACACACACACACACACATACATACAAATACACACAGACAGCCACATACACCCAGAATGGGATATGATGGCCGAGGAGGAAAGGTGGAGAAAGGGGAGGTGAAGACTATGTCAGAATTTATGGACAACAAACACAAACTTGAAGGCTAGAATCTGACTGTAAGACAGAGCTTCTTTTAAGAGAATTTTTTTAAAGCCAAAGCTGAAGTTGTATCCATAGTGTATTGAATTTATGATAATAATGGATTAAAGCCAACATGAAATTAGAATTGGTATTTTGTGCCTTTCTTTTCATATATTGCATGTTCAGAAACTATGCCATGAAAATTTTGTGAAAATTATTAAATGCTGGAGAAAAAAAAAGCCACACTGGCAGAGAAAGTTAATGTTGACTAATAGTTAACTAATGGTAACAACTGAGACCTTATTGTAAAAGCATTTGTAAAAGCTTTTTTTATTTGCTGAGAAAAAGGCATGCTGGATTTGATTCATTATGAAAGTCATTTTAGCTGACCATGACAAGCTAATAGATGTAAAAAAGAAAAAGAAAAAAAAAAGCATCAAGTCTTTCAATATGTTCCACTCAAAAAATCCTTGAAATGAAAAAGAAAATGGCCCTTGTCATATCATTTCTTAAGGTCTTTAAATAAGATGACAATGATAAAAAAAAATATATAAGAAAGGGGGAAATTTGATTGTGAGCAGAACTTTCAGTTCCTATCTTTTAGCAACTCCTAAAAGTAACAAAATTATGTAGCAGATATACTTATTTAAAATTAATAACTAAAAAAGTCCGGAGCATTTTAAAAGATTTAAAGGGGAGGTGTGAGCAAAATAGTTTGAGAACCACTGCTTTAAGCACGAACTAGCATTTATTCATCTTTGTTAATGTTAGCTAATTAAAATAGAACTGCTCATTAATATTCATGAATGGAGGCGTTCCGAAAGGTGAATCGGTACAACTGAAACTACCCCTAACCCTACCCCCACACCCTGACAGACAGCTGTGTCGACCAATCATAAAGACCTTCCTCTACGCCCATTGCTCCAGCCTGCAGTTATCCCTACTTGCAATTTTCAGGCAATTCATGTTTTCACGGTTATATGCTAAAGGGCGCTATTACACATCTTCTGAACGAATACAGAATCTCCAGATCCAAAAATAAGCAAAGACGAAGCAGAAACAAGCGATTAGGGGCATTGCTTATACAAATATTCTGTGGGCCATGAAAATTTTGTAAAAATGATCAAATGCTGGAGAAACTAATATAACTAATATAACTAGATACTAATAGTTAACTAATGGTAACAACTGAGACCTTATTGTAAAAGCATTTGTAAAAGCTTTTTTATTTGCTGAGAAAAAGGCATACTGGATTTGATTCATTATGAAAGACATTTTAGCTGACCATGACAAACTAATATATTTTAAAAAAGAAGAAAGTCCTTCAATATGTTCCACTAAAAAAATCCTTGAAATGAAAAAGAAAAAGGCCCTCGTCATATCATTTCTTAAGGTCTTTAAATAATATGACAATGATAAAAAAAAATATATAAGAAAGGGGGAAGTTTGATTGCGAGCAGAACTTTTGAGAACCCTCAAAACGAACCAAAAAGCCCCAGCTATCCACATAAAACAAAGACCGAAGCGTAATGCAGAAGCAAAACTGGATGAGGGTTTGACTATTTACTAAAAGTGTTTCTGGGTTAGCAATTGAGTTATGTGTTGTTGAGGTTAGGGTCACTCATCCAAAACCATTTGCAAAGGGAAATCCACCAATTAGGATGAAAACCAATGCCCCCAGGACATTACAGACTTACATGCAAAACAGCCAAACAATTTTTGCATCTTGAACTCGTATAAAAACATTGAAACACACTCGCATTATCAAGTTCTCTACATGATATGTAAGATACATATTAGCCACACAATACACTTTTCTCTCCCATTTATACATAACACACAAACACAATCACAATCATTTCTTACCTTGCCCTGCTTAATGACTTTCTTGACAGCCTCAGACACCATGTTTGAATGATACTCAAGGCTGAAAGAAAAATAAACCAATCATATAAATATACTCGCCAAGACAGCACAGACATTTTAATATACACTACTGGACAAAAGTTTGAAACGATTAGGATTGTTTAATGCTTTTGAAAGAAGTCTCACAGATTGAGGTCTGTTCTAACACATCACACACACATTTGAGCTTCTGTGTTTAGCATATCTAAAGCGCACTTTTGTAACGAATCAGTCTGAAGTAATTTATTTACTGTTTATCTGCTGTGAGACTGTCTGAGATGTCACTGCCATAACGTGTTGCTATACGGAATGCGTCTCGCTTTAGACTTTTTTGTTACAATTATTCTGCTTATTGTACATATAAAATACGAGATGTTTACATCAGTAGCCCCATATTCATAATTGTGACCATACAGTCTACTTTAATGTATTTAGCACCAAGCAGTAGGAAAATTCAAGTACTGGATCAAGACTCTGTATCGGCAGACACTCAATATTCAATGACTCGGATTGGATCGAGGCAACTAAAAACTTGATCAGGACATCCCTAATTTACAGTTTAAAAACATAAGATATGATGGTAAAAAAAGTAAATATGGAATATTAGCGCAGGATAACAGTGCGAGACTCACTTGAGGTGTCTCAGCATGTTCGATGCACTGAGGAGCATAGCAGTGGGGTTTGCGATATTCCTGCCGACAGCCTGAGCAAAGGGATGTCTGGCACCCTGAAATTAAATGCAAGAATAACTTTAAAATCACATGCTGCAAAACAATTTATGAGGTATGAAAAACAAAATTTAGACTCCAACCGTTTCAAACACAGCATATTCTGCGCTGTAACTCTCGCCTGGAACTACGCCGGCTCCGCCCACCAGCCCTGCCGCCAGGTTATCGATGATGTTGCCGTAGAGATTAGGCATCACTAGCACATCAAACTGATATGGATTCTGTACCAGCTGTGGGCCACAGAACAATATGCTAAACATATTTATAGGTCATCCTCCTTGCCAGCCACTAACAAAAGATTGGAAATCATACCTGCATGCAGCAGTTATCAATGATGATGTTTTCATATTTAATCTTGGGGTAAAGTTCAGCCACCTCCGCACAGCTCTGCAGGAAGAGACCATCCGCGAGCTTCCTGTGGAGATCAATTCAATTCAAGGCGAGTTGAGTCAATGTGTTAAGATTCTAAAACTATATGGGCTGAATAATCCCGTCACACACTTACATAATGTTTGCCTTGTGGACAGCGGTCACTTTGCTGCGGCCCTTCTTGGTGGCATAGTCAAATGCAAATTTAGCGATGCGCCGAGATTTCTCCCTGGTGATGATCTTTAAGCACTCAACCACTCCTGTAACACTCTGCAAACACAGAGGTGCTCATGATGCAGATTTACATTATCTTTTGTTTAAAATAAATAAATACTTTTATTCAGCAAGCATGCCTTAAATTAATCAAAAGTGTCTGTAAAGACATTTATAATTTGTGACCCTGGACCACAAAACCATTTCATTTTTTGAAATTGAGATTTATATATCATCTGAAAGCTGAATAAATAAAATCTAAAAGCTTTCCATTGATGTATGGTTTGTTAGGATAGGACAATATTTGGCAGAGACAACCATTTTAAAATCTGGAATCTGAGGGTGCAAGTAAATAAATATTGAGAAAATCGCCTTTAAATTTGTCCAAAATGCAAATTTTGGCAATGCATATCCACTAACAAAAATACATTTTTGATATATTTAAGATAGGAAATTTACAAAATATCTTCATGGAACGATCTTTACTTAATATCCTAATAATCTTTGGCATAAAAGAAAAATCGATCATTTTGACCCATACAATGTATTGTTGGCTATTGCTACACATATACCCGTGTGGCTTATGACTGGTTTCGTGGTCCAAGGTCACATTTATATTCCAAATAAATGCTTTTCTTTCTGTTCATCAAAGAATCCTGCAAATGATAAACAGTTTTTAATGTGTATAAGAAAACAATTAATATGCTTCAAAAATGTTTTGGAAAGGCACATTACACAAACCTCACATTTAAGTTAAAAGCAAAAGAGGTAGAAATGAGTTTATATGAAAAGTCTGACTATTTTGATGTTCAGAAATTGTAAAAAAAAAAAAAAAAAAAAAAAGTGGATTAAAAATTTTAATCTTTTGAGTTGAAATATGTCATCAACCTCATGTTGATCTAAACTCCTACACTATTTTTTGTAAAAAAATAAAAGGAGAATTTCTGACTTTTTATTTAATATAGGATAGTAACCATACCTGTCAATACAAAAACAAAATGAAAAAGAAAAACACCAAAAAGCACCATAAAAGTAGCTCATTTGTTATGTGCTATTGAATTATGAAAACTTTCGAAAAGGTTGCTGCATATTGAATTTTGAAAGGCATTTCCGGTTTGGGCAACTTCCATTAAAAAAGACTGAAACTAATCATTTCAAATCATAAGCCCTACAAATACAGCTTATCAATGCTGTCAATTTTCCTTCAGGTTTTATATTCAGATATCATGAGAATAACGTAACACTTGGAATTTTAACATGACATGTTATAACAAGAATATCTATGGCAAGAGCTCTTTTCAGTCGCTGCATTCTTTTCCTCGTGATCATTTTCTTTTTCCCCCTTTGCATTCTGCTGCAATATTATGAAAAAGGACAAGATATACTGCACAACTGTATCTTCTTTTGTGTTCAGCAGAAGAAAGAAACTCATACAGGTTTGGAATAACTTGAGGGAGAGTAAATGATGACAGAATTTTCATTTTTGGGTAAAATGTCCCATTAATAAGTCTGTTTCTCACACAGAAATTAATTATGAGCACAAGTACCTCATGCTCCAGAGAGCTGTATTCTCCCTCTGTCTGCTCCCTTATGATGACCAGATCCAGGTTATTGTGACGGGTGCTGTAACCAGGCAGGCTGTTCACGTGAACCACATTGGCAAACAGGTCCAACTTTCTCCTGTACATCATAACACAAGAAATAATCAATCTAAAAACTAGCAGGAGAACCATGAGTTGTGCAAAGCAGCCATGATAATATTTCAAAGAAGTACCTCAGTCTCATCTCATATGATGCCAGTTCACCCTTGTACTCCATAGGAGTGTGAATCTTTCCTAAGAGGAAAACATAAAAATATAAATCAGCTTGCAATAATATAACAATGTTACATTAACCGCCACTATATTAAAATGTGATGAGGAGTTAATAATGTCACCTTTGATGGCAACTCTGTTGTTCTTCATGGAGGTCAGCACCTCGTCCAGTTTTTCCTCACTGGCCATGTTCTGCACCTCGCTCAGATGAAACTCCTCAAACTCCACAGGAACATCAGCTGCCTAAAGGGTGAAGTGAAAAGGGCAATGGAAACAAGTGTTGATACAAGTAAAAGGCATGAAAGAGGGCTGAGCTGGAACACAGGATTAACTAACTGGTGTGATGTAATTTCAAACAAAATCAGACCAAAATGAAATTCGTTTAGAGATCGAAGCGAATTTTTGTGCTCTGAGGCTCCGCCTTCTTTGATGTGGAAATCTTCTCTGGTTCTTTTCATGTTTTTTTTGCTATAAGTGTAAACGTGACTGGAGTGCCAAATTGCAGAGAATGTGCAAACATTTCCACATCACTATAATTAGAAGCTTTATTAACTGCTGTCATTTTTGTTGTGTTCATTTTGTAATTGAGAGGAAAGTGTGCGGCACATATTTACACATTCATCTAAATGCCGTGTGGGCGGCGTAAGGATGTTTGCTAACAGTGTACTGCTGCAAAGGTATTTCAAACTTCTTTTTACCCCTTAGTAAAGGATGAAAAGCACTTTGTTATGAGTATATTGAGACCTTAAAGGTGATAGAGGATTTTTTCGTCGATCGCGTAAACAATTGGCTGATGTTTAAAGGCCCTACCTCGTTCACAGATGATGTGTATTAATATTATTCCTTTCAGTGCACCTAATAAATAGTCTTTTATCAGTTAGTAAAGACAGTTTCAAGTAATATTGCAAAAATGTATAAGACAAAACATCCTCTTTAGCACCTTTAAGAGGGTGGAGGTGGCTAAGAAGGCTAATGAAGGTTATATGAAGTCTTAGGAAAAAAAAAAAAAAAATGTCTGAGAAAGTGCATCAGTACCTTGAAAACCTCTTTGACAGCAGTCATCAGCTCAGGTCCTACTCCATCTCCAGGGACCATGGTGACCTTGAAGGTGCTGTCAGCACGTGCCGGGGGACTCTCTGAAACATTCTGACTGGAGGACAAACCCAGGGAACGGGCACACAACGGCTGCAAGCGGGCACCACTCAGACCCTAAGAGGTCAAAAATGTCTCAGGTCAAAAGGACTATTATGTGTTGACACATAATAATCACAGACAGAGGTGATGTTATTTATGAAGTGAATTTAAATTCTGAATTTAACAGTCATGACAATTAAAGGGCTATTCAGTCATTGGAAAATTAATTTTCGTGAACCACCCATATGGTTCTAAAAAGTTCTTTCAAATGCTGAAAGCCCAGATCAATTAATAAGCCATTTTAAGTGAACTAATTAAGAGAGAATAGATTCCCTTGGCATCAATTCCAAAAAATACTGAAAAGTCTTGACAAATGAATGATTTCTGTATCCCATGTAATAAGTGAATTGAGTTCAAGGGATAGTTCACCCAAAAATCATTTACTCGCCCTCAAGTTGTTCAAAACCTGTATGGATTTCTTTCTTCTGCTGAACACAAATTAAGATATTTTAAAGAATATGGGTAGCCAAACAGTTGATGGGCCCCACTGACTTCCATAGTATGGAAAAAAAATTACTGTTTGGTTACTTGATTATCCCTTCAAGCATTATGTAAACAACCTTTAATTTCAGGAAATGTATATACATATCTTTTTCTGTTACGATATCATGTAAACTCATGATATCACCAATCATTAGCTGAAATGAAAGGTTCCCCAATGACATTAAACCATAAAAAAACTCTGCTCCTTTATATCTAAAATGAAAATATATTATGATAATGACAAATAATAATAATAATATACATATGCATATACATATACATATAAAGACGATTTCTAATGAACCTCTCCTGTGATTTGTCATCTGATGTATTTGTTTTTACTGTTTTTTCCCACTACCCATCATCATGTGTTAAGTTCAGACTTGCATTACACGTCTACAGAAAGCAGCTTGTTTCCCAGTTAATCTTCGCATTTGGCAGTGTAACCCAAACATACGTTAATAATATTATAGAGTAAACTATGAGTAAATACCATCATCGTATTTCAAGACTCACCTTGGCCAATGTTACTAGGCTCCCTCTCAACGCGGCCGCCATCATGAATTAACGTGAGGAAAAGGTCGCTGCGATCTTCCTCCTGAACTAGGAACAGTTAAGTGTGTACTGACCCCTGCTGGATGAAAGCGTTACAGCAGTGCTTCTCGACCCCCCACTAGGGGTCCTCAGTAAACTGAATATACATAAATATTCATTTTTAAATAAATTGAATTAGAAATAACCATTTAATAATTACAGAGCTCAAACTTTTTAACAAATCTACAAAACTTTACAGTCCTCAAAAAATGTTTAATGGCTCTAAAACATTAGTATTAGAAAATTTATTTCATATTAATTATATTTCTTAAAAAAAATAAAATAAAAAACAAAATCGATTTTTAGCCCCCATTTAGAAGCAAACAGAACCCACATCAACCCAAAAATCACACATGTAAATTTTTAGTATTTTTATTTATATAGATTTTTATTATTATTATTATTATTATTAATTACATTTCCCTGATTGTCCATTTGGAATTGCATTCAGAACCCTAACAAATACATTCACTTCATGATTGAATATGCATAGAATTAGTGCAGATTCAGTAACCTGAAGATCTTCTATCCTTCTTCATTGGATAACTATTTGAAAGAAATCTCATGTTAGTTTCTTGAGAGGCACAAGAGCTACTTACATTTAATAAGCAATTATAGAAAGTTAATCAGGATGATGTTAAAGGGTTAGTTCACCCAAAAATGAAAATTATCTCATTAAAGGTGCCCTTGATTCAGAAATTGAATTTAACTTGGCATAGTTAAATAACAAGAGTTCAGTACATGGAAATGACATACAGTGAGGTGTACACCCCC
The DNA here is from genome assembly GCF_024489055.1 of Chanodichthys erythropterus. Taxonomy (NCBI): domain Eukaryota; kingdom Metazoa; phylum Chordata; class Actinopteri; order Cypriniformes; family Xenocyprididae; genus Chanodichthys; species Chanodichthys erythropterus. The sequence goes on along the minus strand of NC_090242.1, from coordinate 17,829,329 downwards.
AGATTTGCATATGCCAGCTCATGATCAAGGCATTACAAAAGGGCAGCCAGGATTAACGTCTGGAGCAGCACAGGTGAATCATCAGACTAGGTAAACAAGTAAGGACAATAGCGAAAAATGGCAGATGGAGCAATAATAACTGACATGATCCATGATAACATGATATTTTTAGTGATATTTGTAAATTGTCTAAATGTTTCATTAGCATGTTGCTAATGTACTGTTAAATGTGGTTAATACCATCGTTTCTTACTGTATTCACGGAGACAAGAGCCGTCGCTATTTTCATTTTTAAAAAAACACTTGCAGTCTGTATAATGCATAAACAACTTCATTCTTTATAAATCTCTCCAACAGTGTAGCATTAGCCGTTAGCCACGGAGCATAGCCTCAAACTCATTCAGAATCAATGTAAACATTCAAAATTAGATTAGACATGCTACATGACAAACACTTTGTAAAGATCCATTTTGAGGGTTATATTAGCTGTTTGAACTTTTTTTTATGTTGTTTAAGGCAAGCGTGAGCTCCGGGGGCAGAGAGCACGAGCAATTAAAGGGCCAGCAGCCCTGAATCGGCTCATTTATAATGATGCCCCAAAATAGGCAGTTAAAAAAATTAATTAAAAAAAATCTATGGGGTATTTTGAGCTGAAACTTCACAGACACATTCAGGGGACACCTTAGACTTATATTACATCTTTTAAAAAAAAGTTCTAGGGCACCTAATGACTCACCCTCATGTCGTTCTAAACCCGTAAGACCTCCGTCCTTTTTAGGAACACAGTTTAAGATATTTTAGATTTAGTCCAAGAGCTTTCTCTCCCTCCATTGAAAATGTATGTGCGGTATACTGACTATGTCCATAAAGGTAATAAAAACATTATCAAAGTAGCCCATGTGACATCAGTGGGTTAGTTAGAATTTTTTGAAGCATCGAAAATACATTTTGGTCCAAAAATATCAAAAACTACAACTTTATTCAGCATTGTCTTCTCTTCCGGAATCCTTTACTTTGATGATGTTTTTATTACCTTTCTGGACATGGACAGTGCACCGTACATACACTTTCAATGGAGGGACAGAAAGCTCTCGGACTAAATCTAAAATATCTTAAACTGTGTTCCGAAGATGAATGGAGGTCTTATGGGTTTGGAACGAGGGTGAGTCATTAATGACATAATTTTCATTTTTGGGTGAACTAACCCTTTAAAAAATACCATATACAGTCCTTGAGGCCATAAATACTCACAAGTCCAAAGTCATCAACATATGTATACTTCTGCTCTCTATAATGTTGCTTTCTTTTCATAAATGTCAGGACAATCCAATCACAGATAACATTCACCTGAAATGGACCACACAAGATTTAATATATTATATTCTATATATTACTATTGCAATCCAGGGAGTAACAGACACACTTACCAGGCCTAGAAGGGCCAAGCCTGCCCCTATATTCAGAAGTGTTGGTACAACATTGAATTTTCCTGCCTGTAGAAACAAAAGAACTTAGTATGTGTTGAACAGCTACATTTTAATGTTAACCTGCATGACATGAGTCTTAACTTATAACATTAGAAATGTTAAAGTGTCTCACCTGGCCAAATACCATGACATCAAAGCGAATACCATATCCTTTGATAAGCGTCCTGGTCTCTGTGCCATCAGTGTTCTTGTAATATTTAGCAAATCTATAGAGATTTGACCAAACCACACATTTCATGCAACCTCGCTTCCTCTGAGGAACCACTTTTACTAACTGCAAACACCTCCTACCTGAAGTTGTAACCTGGTGCCACGTTATTTTCTGGGTCTTTGTTGTCTAGTCTGCGGAATGTGTAGCGAGGAATACACCAGCTCTGTGGCATGTCAAGGTCACAATCCCACCGGATCTGCACGCCCATCACTCCCCCCTATGCAGAAGGAAAAAAAGTGCACAAAAGAAAAACATGACCTAATAATATGAGTATTAGACAGCAATGGCAGATAAACATAAATGAAGCGTCTGACATGGACTGCCATGGTCTGAAAATCCTCATCAGCTTCTCTGACAATGTCTTTGAGTCTGAAGATCGGGCAGTCAGGGTCTGTTTTACGGCTGAACACACACTGTGTCAAGTAGGAGCTGTTTATATTTGGTAGGATATTCCTTCTGTAAGGACATAAAGAACACATTTTATTCAGTTAATAAATTTGCAGACAACTGACTTGCATTGCTTTATGTTTGCAGCCATATAGGTAGAAAAAAAATAATGCATTTAAAAAGCTTACTTGTTGAAGTTAAATTTGGGATAACGAATATTATTCTTGATGAGCACAGTGAAGTTTTCAGCATCTGCCAGAAGTGGTGGACTGAGACATCAAGAAGGAAAAAAATAACCCCACAATATTACCAACATTAAACATGTACAGTGTATATATATATATATATATATGTGTGTGTGTGTGTGTCTGAGTATACTGTATAAGGGTCACTGACGATTAAGGTTTTTAAAAGTATAATAAAAAACCTAATGGAGATATAATTAAATAAGTTTTATTAAGTGTTAACAATGAGATTATATGGGTTTTATAATTAATTAACACTGCTTTTGTCATTTTTATATGTAGCAAAATATAATTAAAACCTTTTGGATTCAATAAAAGAGATCCAGTTGTACTACCTTACATACTTCAGATGTCACATCTTTGTTTTTTTTTATTATTATTAAGGCCTTTGGACAAAAAAAAATTACATCATTGATCCATATACAGTACAGTCCAAAAGTTTGGAACCACTAAGATTTTTAATGTTTTTAAAAGAAGTTTCGTCTGCTCACTAAGGCTACATTTATTTAATTAAAAATACAGTAAAAAACAGTAATATTGTGAAATATTATTACAATTTAAAATAACTGTGTACTATTTAAATATATTTGACAAAGTAATTTATTCCTGTGATGCAAAGCTGAATTTTCAGCATCATTACTCCAGTCTTCAGTGTCACATGATCCTTCAGAAATCATTCTAATATGCCGATCTGCTGCTCAATAAACATTTATGATTATTTTCAATGTTGAAAACAGTTGTGTACTTTTTTTTTTCAGGATTCCTTGATGAATAGGAAGTTCAAAAGAACAGCATTTATCTGAAATACAAAGCTTCTGTAGCATTATACACTACCGTTCAAAAGTTTGGGGTCAGTAAGGATTTTTATTTTTATTTTTTTGAAAAGAAATTAAAGAAATGAATACTTTTATTCAGCAAGGATGCATTAAATCAATCAAAAGTGATAGTAAAGACATTTATAATGTTACAAAAGACTAGATTTCAGATAAACACTGTTCTTTTGAACTTTCTATTCATCAAATAATCCTGAAAAAAAATATTGTACACAAATATTTTGTACAATTGTACACATTAAATGTTTCTTGAGCAGCAGATCAGCATAATAGAATGATTTCTGAAGGATCATGTGACACTGAAGACTGGAGTAACGATGCTGAAAATTCAGCTTGCATCACAGGAATAAATTACTTTTTGAAATATATTCAAATAGAAAACAGTTATTTTAAATTGTAATAATATTTCACAATATTACTGTTTTTACCGTATTCTTAATTAAATAAATGTAGCCTTGGTGAGCAGACGAAACTTCTTTTAAAAACATTAAAAATCTAAGTGGTTCCAAACTTTTGGACTGTACTGTATGTATGTATGTATTCCTTCAGAAATCATTCTGATTTAGTACAAAAGTATTATAAATTATCTTTCTTACCCCAACTTTTAAATAGTAGTTTTTCATGGTTTCCACAAACATATTAAGCAGCATGTTTCTTGAGCAGCAAATCAACATATTAGAATGATTTCTGAAGGATCATGTGACACTGAAGACTGGAGTAATGATGCTGAAAATTCAGCTTTGCCATCACAGGAATAAATTAAATTTTAAAATATATTAAAAGTTATTTTAATTTGTAATATTTAATAATATTACTGTTTTTACTGTATTTTGATCAAATAAATGCAGCATTGGTGAGCATAAAAGACTTCTTTCAAAAACATTACAAAATCTAAATATAATTTGTGAGACAGAAAGATTAGGATTTTACTTTGGGGGATCAACAATCTTCTCTAAAGGACACCAGGACAGCACCTCACAAGTCTTCATCGTGGTATTGTAATTGACACATCTGCCTGTCCGAACACCTGAAAAAAATAAAATGCATTGTTTTAGGTATTTAAAATTATTTGCTTGCTGACTAAACAGTTTGCAAAGATGACAAGACACAGTTAGTGTCATCTTCCATTTAATGTAATTACTGAGCCATACCATCCCCACGAGCATCATTGAAGCCTCTCTTGCAGTCCCTGTGAGAGGTGCATTTGGATGCTGGAGTTGGATTCTAAGTTACACACATTAAAAATAAGATTAAGATACATGAAACAGAAAATATGTTTATTTTAATGTAAAGAAAAACTATATTTTCTAATGTCCATTTATTGGTTTATCTAATATTTTCTCTATTATTTAAATGTTTTTATATGAAATATTTAATTTTACAATTATGGTCAGCGAATAAGGTTTGTTTTAAGTTTGTTTTACTTTTTATTAAGTGACAAAAGGACACCATAATGGCTCACCTCTGCACATTTGGACTGTGTTTGATTAGGGGTGATGATCATGTTGGTCAGGACAAAGAATGAGCCATCCTCCTGAAACATTCAAAAGCACGTGTTTTTGATTAATACCAAATACTCCCTCATAACTGAATAATGAGGCATGAACACTTTTTAATTCCTTTAAAACAGCGTAAACCGCTAAATCACTGCTATTGGCAAACAGTATGGTCACTTATTTGTTTTGATTAAAAAAAAAAAAGTTAATTGGACATTTTTAAAACAGAGGCTTTTTTAAATTTGAAAAGGGGCCACAAAATATTTTAACATTATTTCAAATAAATTATATTTAAATCACTTAGTAATTCAAATGCTAAAAAAATCAGCACCACTGAGCTCTCACTTGATATTATTAACTGTAGCGTACAACTGTTTGCAAATTAATTTGTATAGGGAAATATAGTGGGTTTTGTACTCTTCAACACAACATGATATTTACTCATGTTTTGGAAAATTAAATGCAAGTTGAGTAGTGCAAATTTTGCATAAAAGTCTGCCTTCAGAAAAGATGTTTTCCTGACTTTAATAAGCAACCAAGTGACATTACATGAAAGGCTGGAAACCACTGGTTTAAGATCACTAAAACTAACTTGTCACACCCAACATGTATTGCTAAAGAGACATTGTTCAAATGACACTATCTATGGCAAGCCATTTTGACTTTTATTCACATCTCAGGATATGAATTCTTGATATCAACAATTCAGTTCTTGATATCAGGAATTACATTTCCACTAGTAACAATGTTAATTCTTGATATCAACATTTGAATTTCCACTAGAAAAAACTAGAATTCCTGATATCTGTATTTTTATTTTCAATAGTGAAATGTCACCATAGGCTGCCATTCAAATTCAATTGTTGATGTCAAGAACTGACATTTCAACTAATGACAACTGAATTATTGATATAAAAAATTATTAGTTTTACTAGAAAAAATTGTATTTCTGATATGCGAAATTGGAATTTCAACTAGTAAGAAATCAGTTCTTGATATCAACAATTGAATTTGAATGGCAGCCTATGGTGACATTTCACTAGTGAAAATACAATTACAGATATCAAGAATTCTAGTTTTTACTAGTGGAAATATAATTCTTGATATCAAAAATTAGGATTTTAACTAGTGAAAACTGAATTGTTGATATCAAGATATCAAAAATTAACTTTGTTACTAGTGAAAATATAATTCCTGATATCAACGATTAGCATTTTAACTAGGCTAGTGAAAACTGAATTGTTGATATCAAGAATTCATATCCTGAGAATGAATAAAAGTCAAAACCTCTTGCCATAACTATCTTGTGTGTGTATATACTAAAGCAGTGAATCTCAACCTTTTTTGAGTAATAAACCCCCATCATATTTGGAACCATCCTCAAGGACCCCAGAATAAAATTGGCTAGTTATCATTAATGTCTTTGTGACAACTAAATGCAATCAATTTACTACTATACGTTTGTTGACTTGTCCTATATTTAGTCATATTGTCAGGTACATTATACAAATATTATCTTCCTCTTTTATGGGAACATGTCAATGTCAAAATATACAAAAATTAATAGTCAGATATTTTATAAGGACCCCCTGGCATTATGTCATGGACCACTAGGGTTCCATGGACCCCTGGTTGAGAAACACTGCACTAAAGAATGCACACAGCCCTTGAGAAAACACAGTGAACACAGAGCATGCAGGTGCGAATAACACTTCTTTGTAACCCATGAAGGCGGTGGCACCAGTGAGGGGCTAGTGGATATGTAAATTGTCTAGCCTGTACCTCCTCTTCGTCTAATCGACGGACTACCTGAGGTGGGATGATGTAGTCAGCCACATCCCAGATCCGTTCGCCCAACTCAGTGGTGTTTGTTAGAGCAATGCCTTTCACTTTGGTCGTTACAGAGCTGAGGACGGTGTCTGTGTCCTGGTAACCTTTCTTGAGAACACACACATACCTGTACCCAAATAAGGGCGTTTTTTAGATAACATAATTTCATTTTAATAAATAATGTGTAAAATGTATGACGACTTACCCGATGACGTACGCTATGACTAAAGCTTGAGTGAACCGATTCAGCGTTCCCACTTTCTTGCTCCTTATCACCAATATTTTCGACGTGTAGTAGTCGAAAAAACACTGACCTACTGAATCACAGCAACCTTTTTCGCTCATTATGATCGCCTGAATGTAATAGTTTAAACAATTCCTCCACTCTGCAGTTGAACTCACAGTCACAAGTTCAGTAGGTTATTAACTTTCCACGACGTCGCAGTACGGTCCAAACTTACACGATTCCAGTTAAAGTATCGTTTCACTTTCTGAGAGTGGAGATGCCATCTTGTACTACTCAAGAGCAGTTTTAAAGGAATAGTTGGCATGGATAAAAAGGAAGTTTAGTCACTCTAGTTGGTTCCCGTAGCCTATTAGGCTATTATTTACATGTGAAATGATGACGCTGCTGTTTTCTGCACAATGAAAGTGAACGGTGACTAGAAGCTCCTTTAATGAACTGGCTCAGTCCTCCATAAACTTTTTAATTTAAACCATTTAACAATTAAAATGCTGTCTTACATAGTGTATATGCATCATATTTCGTACTCTGAGCTCTCACTTCACATTATTTACTTAAGTGTACAACTGTTACTGAACTCTTCATTTGTATAGGCCAGTTCAGTATTCTGTTTTGTAAACTCTATATAGATTTGTATGAGGAACAGGCTGAAATGTAGTTTTTTAATAATATCTATTATCTTTGCAGGGAGCCACTAAGCAGGGGAAGAAATTAACTTTATAAAATGCTTTTTTCTTTTAGAGAGGAAGGTAAACAGCAGAGACTGTTGGCAAAAGATACATTTATTGACAATATGGTGAGATAGGAGAAAAGGTGAGTAAACATACCCTCTTTTTCTCCACAAGAAATTAACAAAAAGTGCTATTCGTGCAGAGTATGCTGCAGGAAAACACATATCTGATTACATTCCATAAAACACACAGGGAGGAAACATTCCTCCCAGCTCTTTCCCATGGGTGTTGAGTGATTTTCTGAAACAATGCTGTATTGAGTGTCTATGTGTTATTGCCTAGTTTTTCAAACAATAAGGTCACAGTGAGTGCAGCAATTCAGAATTTGAAAGTGAACACAGCTGGAAACATGCTATTTCACAGTTTGCTTCTTTTTTAATGAGGTAAAGTCTACAGAGAAACTAATGATTATCATATTCATTTAATCAAAAAGGACAATGTTATTCAATTTAATTAAAGCTAACTGATTTCATTCTTAGTGGTTAAACAAAATGGAAAGTATATGGAATTACTGTGAAAATTATAAAGTTGCTTTTTTTATTATAAAGTTTCATGAATAACTGGCTGTTTTAACCAACAATGACTACCAGCTTGTTTATGAGAGGAAATGTTTTAAAATTTTGGGTTTCATGTGCTCCATCTTTTTGGGATCCATGGTTTCCACCGCCTCCTGGAGAGAGAGAATTGCCTGGTGGGCCTCGTCAAACAGCTCAACTCCAATTTCTTCTCTGACTCTGTCTTTCCATGCCTTGAGCTTTGGTCTGTTCTCAAACACATCCATACCAGCACCTAAAGGCTGAAACAAACCATCAGAAATGACAAGGCGTTATCAAATATGAATACTGTGGGTGCTTCTCAATATCCCTCCTCGTTTCCTCGCTCCTCCGTCTTCCATCTTATGACCAGGAAACCGATGGAGCTCAGCCATCTTGAAGGACATCTCAATTCTCTAATTGCACCTCGAGAAGGTGAGGAACGAGGAGTGAGGAGGCTTCCCGAGGAGTCATGAGCGAGGATACACAGGTGCATCCTTTGCGGAAGACTTTCTCCTCGAGAAACCTGACGCATGCATAAATTCTCCTCCCCCTTCATATCGGTCACAATAATTTAAATGTATGCTTTAATGTATGCAGTTTAAATAAACTTTACATGTCACATATTTCAATGGGGCATCTTGCTTTATTAATATTTTTTTTTTTTTTTTTAATAACTAAACTTTAACAACATATGGGTAGATCCCTCATGCGCAGTTGATGACGCTTTGAAGTGACGCTAAAAGGAGTGAGGATATATCGTTTTACTTGATTTAATTCCTCCGTCCTCGCGTCTTTTCCTTGTTTCCTTCCCTCGAGTCCTGAAGGGGTGGAGCTAAGACACGAGGAAGGGAAGCGAGCAAAGGAAACTAGGATGCACAAAGAAGAATTGAGAAGCACCCCGTGTCAGATATTATTCACTCCAAATTCTCAAGTTACCCTTCTGCTTTATCTTGATGAATGACTTCCAGAGAATCTAAACTGAATGAATTGAATGCATACCTGCATGATTTCCACAACAGCAACCAGGTCAGCCAATGAGATCTGATCACCAACAATAAACGGCCTGTCTTGCAGGAACTTCTCCTCAAATAATTTTAGCGATCCATCAAGATACTCTTCTGCCGTGTCCATCTTTTCTTTGGGGACCTCAACTCCCAAAGCTTTTGGAATCAAAAGCTACAGCAATACAAGAAAACAATTTCATTCCTATAACAAATAACATAATTACACTCAAAAAGCTAGTAGTTAGCTGAATGGCAATTCTAAGATTAGGTTTCAATCCCAAAGTCACCGAGCAATTGGAGCCAACCATCAACTAGGGATTTGCTGAAATCAAAGCATTGTTCTGTTCACCACAGTGCCTTTGAATGTGAAAAAATACACCACTTACCTTGAACCAGAGTATCTTGGATCCATGCATCCGTATGGCAGAGTGTTGCCATGATAGATATTCATTTACTCTAGCACGCTTCTGCAAGTCAGCTGGGTACCAGTAATCCGGAGTGTGGAACTTCTCAGCCAGGTACATCATAATCGCAACACTAAGGGATTATTTGATCAGGAAGTAACAGTTAATTTACACAATGAACAGTTTCACAAGAGGCACAAAACAAACAAGGTGTATCTGAAACTCTATTCTTATATTCATATTTATCTAGAAGAGTGGTTCTCAACCAGGGGGCCTCAATAAACTTCAAGATTTATAGAAAATTATTTAAAATAAGACTAAACAAGCGATATAACTATAAAAAAACATTAAAATTAGCTAAAGCAACAACAAAGGATATTACTTATTTTTATTTTTGCATTCTCATACTCCTCCGTGGCACAACTCTTAGTGAATATTGGAGGGTGAGCAGGATTCCCAGGGGTCTTAGGATTCAGAAGTTGGGAGAGAAGGATTCAACAATTGGGAGAGAAGATTGAGAATTTTGTAAAAGATAATATGAAGTCATGAATACATTTTCTTTAGATCCTCTCAGTTGTTGAATACACACAGAATAAAATTAAAGATGATGATAGAAGAAATTGTTGAAACCTAAACCTCAATTATTTCTTCCTACAGTGAAGCTGATTTTAAAACAAGAAGAACTTCTTAATTCATCCAAGTTAGAATTCAAGAAAGACCTCAACAAAGTAAGATTAGAAAGTTATCTTGAGACACCATCGACGACTACATATACCACTGGGCTTAATCGAAGTGGCATCTTTAGCAAGCTGTCATGCAAAGTCCATTTTTGAGATGAAATCTCTCACATTTCTGATTTCAATGAGGAGACTGATGTGGATTTTTTTAACGGATCATTCAAGCAACACAGACAATCATCAGAGAATCTCATGTTATTTGCCAAAAGCGATAAAGAAGACCTGTTGGGGTAAATGGGCTGGTAAGAGGAAGAACATCACAACCAACTCTGAAGAGAGGTGTCGACAAAGGACAACTTGATCATCAACTTCACTGGCCAAGAACTCCAACCTCATGAAGTAAGTTTTTTTTTCTTTTCTTTTCTTTTGTTTTACGCACATGAGAATCTATCTACTGGTGATCTTTTTTGCATGCATACAACTTCGAGTTATTTTAATTTCTAACACCATTTAGCACTAAAAACTTATGGAACCTGAAATTTAATTGGTTGCATACTAAATTACAAAAACTTTGAGTACTCATACATTAAAATACATTTTGAAAAACAAAATAGGGCTGGTGGGCTTTGAATAGTGTGGAAAATGTGGGGCCATGGAGTCAAAAAAAGGTTGAGAGCCACTGATCTACAAACTATTTACATGCAAAAACAACAACAACTATTTTATCACTATTAGATGTTAGATTAAACTGAAAACAATGAACAACTTAGACCACATACCTTTCAGCCAAGCAAAAATCTCCATCTTTGATTGCTGGTAATTTTCTTAGCAGGTTGATTTTCCCAAACTCTTCACCATATTGATAACCTAAGAGAAAGATATTTATGTTTTGGTAAAATAACATGTGTAATAATACCAGGGTGGTCTTTAACTTATATACAACTGGGTATAATTTAAAAGTTCGAAGACGTGCAGGAACTACATGTCTGCCAAATTTAAGTGACCACATCATTCTGGACTGCTTGTAGTAGTCTAACAACTAACTTAGTCCACAACTTTCCCCACACATACTAATAGAAATTTTACAAAAAGGCAAACGATTTCATTATAAAATGAAGAACTTCCAATATAAACTTTACAAACTTTTCTCCCCATGGAAGGTTTTAATGAATGCTGCAAAATCAAAGTAAACTGCACTGCACACAAACAAACTCCACTTAGTTTTATATAACGATTTCATACCTTCAAAAAGCGCAATCTTCTTGTGGTCGAACTGGACGTTGTTTTTCTTGGCAAAGATGTAAACAGAGCGACAGGGCTGCGAAATCAGGTCCAAATAAATTTCCAAAGACATTTTTAAAGAATCTGACTGAAGTAGCCTACAACCCCACTGCAAAACTGAAATAAAATGACTGTCCTGCTGCACAAGGACTGATCGCCTACTGCTACACCACACCCCACTAAACTCTGCTACTAATTCCTGCCAACTGAGGGAAAATTAGTCGATCTCATCGTGAGTGTGTGGAATTGTACAGCAAAGTACACAAAGTGACTCAATACTGGTCATATTAAAAAGTTAATTAATTACTCGACTACTGTCAAATGATAAAGAAAAACTGGATTTTATTTTCTTCTTACAATGAGCGCCATCTGTCGGAAGCCGAGAGTATTTTGACAGTGACAGTTCATAGAATGAGAAAATTCATCTATACTGCTTTGATCTGTGTTTTGTTTTTTCCCTACAGAGGATAATACATTATACAAAAAAACTGTTTTTCTGACTTTAGAAAGTCTTTAGAAAAAGTAAAATTGTCAATACACTGATGGAATGATATATTTTTACAATTACAATTTACTTCTACACATTTATGTGCAAAAACAGCCAGTGTGCTACCTTTCTTCTTGAACCATAAGACACAGAGATCTGAACTTAATTTGTCTACTTCCCTTTGGTTGGAAGCAAATGCTACCCATATCATACCAAATCCCCTGAATGAATTACACAGACATTTTATTTAAGAGCAATTTTATTGTTTTTCCAAATCTTCACATTTGGAAGGATGAATCAATGTTCTTGACAAACACAGTCTAATTCTGTACCAACTATACCAAAGAAAATGTGTTTACAACTGATATTTGACTAATTTCTATGGCTCTTGTTAGCTGGAGATTAGATGATTCTTGATTCTTATATGGTCTGATTTAACCAATAGACCTGGTTAATAGATAACTGATTGATGTGGCACTTTCTCTGGAAAGGTTTGACAATACAGAGCTAATGGAATACAATTTTTCTTATAAACTCTCTCATAGCTTTATTTCATCAGCTTTTTAAAACTAAACCCACTATGACTTGCTATCAAAATGCTAAATGCATTTTATATTTAACATATTACGAAAAGTGATCATTTTCAAATCATACAAGTTACTTATCAGTTACTTTTCAAGAAAAATTGTATATTTTAATGCAAAATATTCATAATCCTGTAAAATAACAACTTCCTTATAACCCAGAAGCAATGCATGTCCAGCTAACTGAATCCCAAACAGGAATCACATATGAGGAATTCACTTTCAAAGGAGGAATGTCTTATAAGAAGCTCATCACTGTTCCCTTTTTCCCAATCTGCCACGGCTCCAGAGGGTGGAACAATATTAAAATACTGCAACAGAACACAGAAGAGAAAGACAATTAGGAAATTATATTTTATAATGCAAACTATTACTCACCCTCATGTTGTTCCACACCTGTAAGACGTTCGTTCATCTTCGGAAATTAAGATATTTTTGATAAAATCCAATGGCTCAGTGAGGCCTGCCAGCAAGATTATTTACTTTTTCAATGCCTAGAAAGCTACTAAAGACATATTTAAAACAGTTCATGTGAGTACAGTGGTTCAACCTAAATATTAAAGCGACAAGAATACCTTTTGTGCACCAAAAAAAAAAAAAAGAAAAAAAAAGAAAAGAAAAAAAGCAACTTTATTCAACAGTATCTAGTGATGGGTGATTTCAAAACACTTGAAGCTTCAAAGCTTTATGAATCTTTTGTTTCGAATCAGTGGTTCGGAGCGTGTATCAAACAGCCAAAGTCACGTGAACTATTGAAATTTGGAAACACTTATGACAAAACGAAGCCTCGTTTACTGAAATCACATGATTTTGGCGCTCCTAACCACTGATTAGATACAAAAGATTCGTAAAGCTTCGAAGTTTCCATTGTGTGCGTTTTGAAATCGCTCATCACTATTGTTGAAAAAACTCATTTTGCTTTTTTGGCACACAAAAAGTATTCTCGTCTCTTTATAATATTAAGGTTGAACCACTGTACTCACATGAACTGTTTTAAATATGTTTTAGTACCTTTCTGGACAATGAAAAAGGAAATGATCTTGCTGGCAATGCAGGCCTTACTGATCCATCGGATTTCATCAAAAATATCTTAATTTGTGGTCTGAAGATGAACAAAGGTCTTACGGAGTGGAATGACATGAGGGTGAGTAATTAATGACAGAATTTTCATTTTTGGGTGAACTAACCCTTTAAGGCAAGAAAAATTAACCAATGACAAATTCTGAACTGCATACTACTCCTATTCTGTCATAGAAAGATACTGTAATAGTAAGAGTAGTATACTAGCATGCAGTTATAAATTCAGCAAATTATTAAATGGTTAGTTCACCCAAAAATGAAAATGTTGTCATTTATTACTTACTCTCATGCCGCTGCACACCCGTAAGACCTTTGTTCTGCTTCAGAACACAAATTAAGATATTTAGTTGAAATCCGATGGCTCAGTGAGGCCTCCATAAGGAGCAATGTCACTTCCTCTCTCAAGATCCATAAAGGTACTAAAAACATATTTAAATCAGTTCGTGAGAGTACAGTGGTTCAATATTAATATTATAAAGCGACGAGAATATTTTTGGAGCGCCAAAAAATAAATAAATAAATAACGACTTATTTAGTGATGGCCGATTTCAAAACACTTGTTGCGTTCCAATTCTCCTACTTGTACTACGCCCTAAAAGTATGTACTCTTTCTGTGAACAAAAAGTACTTACTTTTGAGTGTGTAGCAAAAGAGTAGACAAGCTTTGGGGCATACTAACACGTCATACAATCGCGTCAATTCTCTCTGTCGCATCCTGTCACCGTAAACTGGCCTGTCAATCATCTTACATCCTCCACATTTCATTTAGCTAATTTCCTACCGTATCGGAGAGAAATGCAGCACGTTGATCTGCAGTCGCGGGTCTTTCATGTGGAGAACTCTTCTCATATTAATGCATAATGATGCATTTAAAAGTTAATGGCCATTCGGATCTTTATGAAAGGTCACATTGGTATTTGCAGATGAAAAATAACACGGGTAACATTAAATATATAATTCAGGTTAAACTGATTATTAGTCACTCAAATCTCTCAGCGTCTATCACACATAACATACGCCATGTTTTGTAGTTTTTTAACACTTTTTACTCGTGTTTGTAGTTCTGAACTGAATCCTCGTCCAATGCGCAATGGGTTGTGGGCAATATAGCCTCTGTAGTGTGCACGGATCCACACTTCGAAAATCTACCAGAAATAGTAGACCATCCGGGGACTTTTGGCATACTCTTTTCAACATACTATGCTTTGGGACACACTTATTTTAATCTCACATACTATTTCGGATGGATAGTATGGACATTGGAACGCAGGGACTGCTTCATGAAGCATCGGAGCACAGATGAATCAGTGTGTCGAATCTGCTGTTCGGAGCGCCAAAGTCACGTGATTTCAGCCGTTGGCAGTTTGATGCGCGATCTGAATCATGATTCGATACACTGATTCATTTATGCTCCGATGTTTCATGAAGCAGTGTTTTGAAATCGGCCATCACTTTATAAGTCGTTATTTTGTTTTTTTGGCGCTCCAAAAATATTCTCGTCACTTTATAATATTAATATCGAACCACTGTACTCACACGAACCGATTTAAATATGTTTTTAGTACCTTTATGGATCTTGAGAGAGGAAGTGGCATTGCTCCTTATGGAGGCCTCACGGAGCCATCGGATTTCAACTAAATATCTTAATTTGTATTCTGAAGATTAACAAAGGATTTACGGGTGTGCAGCGGCATGAGGGTAAGTAATAAATTACAGAATTTTCAGTTTTGGGTGAACAACTAACCCTTTAAGTACTTACTAAACAGCTTGCCAATGGCAGGTGGGATTTATAATTAAGGGGAGGGACATTATCATTGCAGAAAGCATTTTATTGGACAAAAATAGACACGCTCCTTAATGTAATGTCAATCAACAATATTTTGGTCTGTCTTTCACAAAGACAGTAACGTTAACTATGTATATGTTAAACGTTTATTTTTGTTTATTAGACTTAAAGTTCTACATTATAACTTCCATACAAGTTGGTTGTCAATGCACTGAAGGTGTGTTCAATCCTATGTTTTCCCGTATTTTGTATTTATTTACCGGTCATCGCTAAGCTCAAACTCTCCTTTCAGGAACTGGAAGATTTTGGCACTATGCTCCTTATTCTTCTCCGCAGTATCAGTCACTCCAATGGCAGACACGGTCATCAAAACACACGGGGAGCAGGACCCTGCGATCATCATCGGCAGGTCAGTCTTCACCACCAGATTCATCCTCTGGAGATATGGTGGCGGAAGTCATATTAGCAAGGTCAAGACATATAACGTAGATAGAGAAAACCATAACTTTTCTTTTTTATTTTGCATAATTCTGTAATACTCACGTCTTCCGGTTTCCCCAAAGCTGAAGCCAATGTAGTACATAGTCTTTTCAAAAAGTTTTCTTGAAACTTGCTTGCAGGTAAGTTGGTTTCTAAATCTATGAACGGCATTATTTCACAAGTTCTGCTGCCGACTAATAATAATGTGAGAACGAATGACCCGTTACAACCCCTTTTCCTTGTGATACACCGCCCTCTCTGATTGGTTGAAAAACAGAGACGCCTGTTCACCGAGGTCTATGATTGGTCAACGTACCGAATTCCTTTCACGCCTCTTTTAGGGATGAGATTTAAAGGGATAGTTCACCCAAAAATGAACATTCTGTCATCATTTATTCAGCCTCAAGTTGTTCCAAATCTGTATAATTTTCTTTGTTCTGTTGAAAACAAAGGAAGATATTTTGCAGAAAATTTGTAACCAGGCCACTTTGGGGCACCATTGACTTAAACCAAAACTGTTCAGTTTAACACATTCTTCAAAATATCTTCATTTGTGTTCAACAGAACAAAGATTTTGAACAACTTGACAGAATTTTCATTTTTGGGTTAATTGTGTCTTTAAACAGGTTGAATGAAAGATTATTTAAAAAAAAAAAAAAGTTAATGTTAATGAAATTTCAACGTTACAAAATAGTGTTTCTGTGCTGCATACTGGATCAAAATGCTCGGTTCCTTGTTGTTTGTGTAAGGATAAGCTGTCAGTATTTTTTCTTTACTTAAGACAAACAGTGAGATTGTGTAATCGAGTCTTGCTGTGCAAATTCAATTAGGAAAGAGTGTCATATCACTAGTTATCAGTCTTTTTTTTTTGTAACTCTATTATATCCTTGTAAATCATAAACAAAACCAAAGAGCACACACTGTTCCACATGCACATGAAAGTGTGTAATGTGCAGTAAAGTTACACATGAGCAGCATGATGACTGATGATGTATGATGTGTCATGCTTTAATAATAATCCAAAGAAAAAATATAAATAGCAGCTCTTTAATTATACAACGTGTTTTACATGATCACATATTCAGAAGTATCAGTATGCATTTCACAACTATCAACATAAGTAATTCACATTTACTGTTAGAGATTTTGAGATTCTGGACCAATAGTTTGTCTACATTTAGTGTTTAGATCTTCCAAGTTCTTCATCACACCAGAGATGTTACACCTAAAGGGACAAAATATCATAAGGTCATTCCAAGGACAATAGTTTTTATTTGTCATATTACATTAATGCAAATGTATCTTTCATTTAATTCTTGAGTATTTCTTACAAAACATTTATTCACATTTCAAGCACTTTGAACCAAAATAATCCTATATGAAATTTCTTTGTGTTGTCTGTGTTGATGAGAGGCTTACCATGTGAGAGTTTGCACTGCTTAAGAGCTTCATTGAAGCCTTCGCACAAGGTCAGATCAGCCTGAGTCGTGGCGCAGTCCAGGAACTGCCTCACCTCAAAGAGACATGGGCCAGACTGAGAGGGTGGAAGTCGTGTGGGCTCCTGCAAACATAAGACAAATACAACATGAGTAGATGTAACCACTGCTTGTTCCATATTCTTTATGAAGATAAAAAAGTACATTAAAATCAATCTTATCACCATCACATTGGTATGCCAGCGACCTAGAAGACAAGTTTATTAACACTGATAGTGACATTTTAAGGAAAATTCAAATGACAATCTTGTCTATTATTTTTTTGAGTCTGATATATGTAGGCACTATGAACTCTCCAAAGTTAAGTAGTTTTTTTTAAAACGATAACTTATAAACCATTAAAGACCGAGCTACTGTGAGCTACGAGCTTGTTAATCAACGGTATATGCTTTTTTTGATCCAATCTGTCCGCATTATTTCAACTTTTTTTTTTAAAAATTGTTTAACAGCAGAACTCCTGGTGAAAAACTACATTACCCACGATTCCGCAAATTTCCACCAATCAGAAAATCATCCCATGACACACTGCGAAAGCACTCTCTCTACACTCCCCAAACTACTTAAAGGATTAGTCCACTTTCAAATAAAATTTTCCTGATAATTTACTCGCCCCCATGTCATCCAAGATGTCCATGTCCTTCTTTCTTCAGTCGAAAAGAAATTAAGGTTTTTGATGAAAACATTCCAGGATTATTCTCCTTGTAGTGGACTTCAATGGAGCCCATACGGTTGAAGGTGAAAATTACAGTTTCAGTGCAGCTTCAAAGGGCTTTAAATTGTTTTACGGTGAGTATTTTGATCTTAACACCTTTTAACCTTATTATTTATTATTCTCAGGTTAGGTAAAGTAAGTCGAGTCTGGCCTAAATTATAAGCATTTTAAATTACTTACAATTTGGTCAGAAGACTCCTCTGTGGTATGTTCTTGTAAGCTTTTTGAAGAATATGAAAGTGCAGTTTTGGCGGAACTACTTGGAAGGTGATCATTTGTTTATATAAAGCATATACATTTAAAAAACATTCTAAAATCGTTTCGCTAGATAAGACCCTTATTCCTCGTCTGGTATCGTTTAAAGCCCTTTGAAGCTGCACTGAAACTGTCATTTTGACCTTGAACTGTTTGGAGGCCATTGAAGTCCACTATAAGGAGAAAAATGTGGAATGTTTTCATTAAAAACTTGATTTCTTTTCAACTGAAGTAACAAAGACATGGACATGGGGGTGAATAAATTATCAGGAAATTTTCATTTGAAAGTGAACTAATCTTTTAAATATTTGTATGCATTATTTGCATATTTTGCAAAAAAAAAAAAGTAAAATGTACATTCACAGTAATGAAGACTTTTTAAAAATCACTATGAATGGGAACAATACTTCCAGAACCAAGGTGGCTAAAAAAAAAAAAAAAAAGTGGGCGAGCACTGATGCACTCAATGGAAATGAAAAAATGTTTTTCTTTTGTGTGTGTGTGTGTGTGTGTTTCACAGAGAAATATGACATTTTTCAGGTATCACCTGAGATGTGGGTGCTGGTTTGGGTGCCTCTGAGCTGCTGCTGCCTCCACTGAAAGCACCTGTGATGGCACTGCCCATCACGTGCCCTACAGCCGAGCCGACTGCCACTCCAGCAGCTGTGGTGGCCATCTGGGCCATGAGACCTGGCTGTTTGGGCTGGACCGCAGCAGGAGCCACTGCCATCGGAGGAGGTGGTGCGGGGGCTGGAGCATAGGATGGGCCAGGAGCACTGAGAAGCAAACAATGTGTAATTATGCAGGTAACTATGTAATTAAGTATAAAACTGCATATGCAATCCCATAAAAGTTGAATAACTCATATTAGCATATTCCTTGTAAAAGATACAGAATATAAAGAATGTATTTTACATTAACCTGAATTAGTATCACGTGATTTAGACATGCCTTTGAGCTGCTTTTGGCAACTTCAGATGGAAAGAAGATAAAGTCTTAAAGCTGCTTGCGCCATACGCTATTAACTGACAGACATTATGCATAAATAAATACATACTAAGCAAATATTAAGGCTTTTTAACTCCTTGTCATTAAGAATTATGTTTTTGGTTTGACTTTTCACCCGCTGCCCGGGATGTATTTAGGATACACAAAGGGAATATCTGAATTCCCTAATTTCTAAGCAAACAAACATTCAGTGTGATGATTTGCATCTAACATATCGTGTAATTTTACTCCTACATTGTCAAAGTTAGCTAACGCAGCGTTACAGTGCGTAACAAAACTATCAGCCAAGTGTTGTGATACCTCGCTGGTGCTGTTGAAGGACGGCTGCGGCTTCCTCTTGCCATTTCAAAAGTGGATCGTTACCGCAATCAATGTCCAATATTAATATTATTATTATAAAGTCTCGAACAAAGCGCGGAGGTAGTTAAATCCACTCTATCCACACACAGAGTACTGAATGACAGCCGGTAAGCGCACGTGCGTTTGACCTTGTGTGGTAACTACAGTCACAGCGCATGCGCGCGTCAGTGTTCTAGAAATTTGTTGAAAAGCGCCAAGATTAATTCGTTCTTTTTTGACGTAAATGTATTATTACGGTTCCATTGATTCTAAAGTGATTCCTAAGATTTCCTAAACTACTAAGGCATAATTGTAAAGTATTCGCTTCTTTCTACTTTGATGATATGTAAGATTTAGGGTAGAATGATTTGTCAGATTCATCTGATTGTAAATCTGAAATCTTTTCCTACATTTTACTAAACAGAAACGTTGTATTTGCAGGCTCTACTAGCAAGTAGGGCTCTTCTGGGCTCTAGTTTATCTTCTGTTACAAGCATTCCCACTAGATGGCACTAAAATATTATTAATAATACTATTGAAACCATCTTTGTGAACTCAAGAGCCTTTTGAACTAGTGTGTCACAATAGGGTAATTTCAGTTTGGCACAGAATAGAGCGAGGGAAAATGTATAAAAACACAAAAGTTGTTTTATGCTTTATTGTAGCATGTGTTTGATTGAGTTTATTTCATAGTTTAATGGGGTTTTATTTCTCAGTTGTAAATATCAGGAAGAATACTGTTTGTCTTTTTTAACCCATTAGATTTTTTTTCCAGAGTGTCATGTACAATTATTTACATACGAACATGGCCTATTCAGAAATTTTGCTGGTTTTAAGTGTTTAAAATGTGATGTGATTGTTTTTTCAAAATCATTTTTCACCTATGAGCATCCTTGCTTTTGTAAATCAACTTTAAAGGGTTAGTTCTCCCAAAAATGAAATTAATGTCATTTATTACTCACCCTCATACTGTTCTACAGCCATAAGTAGAACGTTCTACACCCATAAGTTCATCTTTGGAACACAAATTAAGATATTTTTGTTAAAATCCGATGGCTCAGTGAGGCCTGCATAGGGAGCAATGACATTTCCTCTCTCAAGATCCATTAATGTACTAAAAACATATTTAAATGTGAGTACAGTGGTTCAATATTAATATTATAAAGCCACAAGAATATTTTTGGTGCGCCAAAAAAACAAAATAAGGACTTATATAGTGATGGCCGATTTCAAAACACTGCTTCAGGAAGCATCGGAGCATTATGAATCAGCATGTCGAATCAGTAGTTCGGAGAGCGCCAAAGTCACCTGATTTCTGGTTACTGGGAACAGGAGCATCTTCACCATTTGCTTTCATTGTATAGGCATTCTTCTAGATAACGTTTTTGTTCTACTTACAACATGAGGGTGATTTAATGAGGACAAAGTTTTAGGATGAACTATCCCTTTAAATTATTGTATCACACAACATCATCTTCTATCGTCTTAAATTAATCTGTGAAGAAAAGGTCACTTTAGGCGAAATGGAAGAGTGTAATTTGACTAAAATGTTTTTTAGTCATATCCAGGGACATAATGTTGATAAAAACAGCACAAAAAAACAAGATTGTGTTTGTGGTTACAGCTGGCCTGATAATTTCTGCCTAGTGTGTGGTATGGGGGAGCTCAAATTTACTTAAATTGGCATGATTCACATCCCAATCTCAGATGGCAGGAGGTGATTCAGCATGCAATAGGCTTTGTATAAGGTTCTGCATTATTTCAACATTATAGGTGGTCTGTTGTGCCTATATTACATTATATGACTTTATATGAGATTGAAATTAGAGTTCAACAGGAATATGGTCCGTAATGAGGCTGTGAGCATCAGAGTTCAAGTGTCTGGTGAATTCCGAAATGATTCACAAAGTCTAAAAAGCAGTTAAAAACAAAATCCCAGAGCTGAAAAACCAGAGGGAACTGGGAATTACCTGACCATAGTCATTCAGCGGTGTCAGCATTCACTACTCTCTGTAAACAGTGCAATGCAATTTTCAATGTAAAGTTTTAAATACAATGACATATTCTGATAGAAGAAACTTAAAGGGATAGTTTACCCCAAAAATAAAAATTATGTCGTCATTTACTCGCCTTCAATTTGTTCTAATCCTGTATGAGTTTCTTTCTTCTGTTGAACAAAAAAAAAAAAAGAAGATATTTTGAAGAATGCTGGTAACCAAACAGTTGACCTTTGTATGTAAAACCAGAGTAGGTAAACACACTAAAGCAGTTTATGGCTTCAAAATCTCTTTTTGTGTTCAACAGATGAAAGAAACTATATATATATATATATATATATATATATATATATATATATATATATATATATATATATATATATATATATATATATATAATTTGTATCTTGCATCACAATGCTAAACAGCAAATTGCACTAAAGCCAGCTTGTTTTATAACCTCCACTCCTTCTCCACCATGCTCTTTCTTGTGGTCAGAGGCACATGGGATTGAGGGCTCAGGGTGAGGAGGGGTAGAAGCTATGATTCATTTCCACGGGGCTTTCTTTCATGTTTCCACTGAGTGACGTTTAATAGAGCCTCAGGGGTCTGGTTGAAGCTGCTTCCATGGTGGAGTATTTGAGGAGTCTGGCTCGCATTTTATCAGACTTGAGGGGGGCCCGCAACCCAGAGAACGGCTGACATCAACACAAAAGGAGCTTGTTTTGAACCTCTTGGTCTTCATGAACGAAACCTTAGCTTTATTGTTCTTAATCAACATAGAATTTCACAAATAAACACGTAATTAACAGCTGCATGCTGGTATTGACTGCTGTAGTTCAACTTGTGGAGCATGGCAAACACATAATGATTACAAATTTTCCTTAAAGGCCCTGTAAGTTGAATGCGTAAATGTAAAGCAAACATCTTTTGTGATGAGCATAGATTGCTAGATTATTATGCTGACATGCACAACACCAATACCAATACAGCGAAAATAGAAGTGAGTCTTTTGTTTATTAGAGGTTCATTAGAGGCTTCTGAATGCCATTCTTACCCCAAAGGTTCATGATCCTGGTGGGATGTGAGGGTTCCAGCATTGTAATTTCTTCACAGGATTCCTTATTATTGAAAAGTCCCATGGGGCACAGATGAAGAAAAGGGAGGCTTCAGGTAGTTTTGGCTGTATGATCTTTTTCCACTGTTAACTTTCTCTTCCCAAGCATCATTAGTGATACCCACCTCTTACAACCCACTGAATCTTACAGAGTTGCACTCTTAAAATATAGAAATGCTTTAAACATTTGGCACTGAAACAAAGAACTTCTCTCAAACCGTAAAACCCATTTAACTCACCTATAACCGCAACCACACGTTCATTCCCCTCTGTAATCAAATTGCACAATGCTGTGGGTGTTTTTTTTTTTTTAATTTATTGTGTGTGTGCGCGTGTGTGTGTGTGTGCGCGTGTGTGTGTGTGTGTGCGCGTGTGTGTGTGTGTGCGCGTGTGTGTGTGTGTGTGTGTGTGTGTGTGTGTGTGTGTATGTGTGTTGATAAAATACTAATTAAGCAGGGAAACTACAAGTTACTAAGCCAGACTATATTTATGCTTTGAGCCTTGTCTGAGGGATAATTACTTTAAAAAGCTCTCTATAGGGAAGGATTTCACCTGAGGAATCTAAATTTAGTGCACAATGACTAAGCAGAAATAATTCATGCACTTTATCTCAGATTTACAGAATAGGGGAGACTGGGGCTAGTTGTCACAATGTCACTCATGTCAAGTCAAGTCCCCTTTATTTATATAGCGCTTTTTACAATGCAGATTGTGTCAAAGCAGCTTTCCATTGATAATTGGTATATAATTTTGGTTGCACAGCAGCTCTTAAAGAATAGTGTCAATGCAGGCAGTTCAAAGCACTGTTAAATATCAAATGTCAAGTCAAATGTCAAGTCAAATGTCAAGTGTCCCTAACTAAGCAAGCTAAAGGCTACAGCGGCAAGGAACCCAAACTCAGGTGGCAAACAAGTGGCAAATAGGTGTTAAAATGGAGAGAAACCAGACTTTGGGAGAAACAGTGCTTTGTTACGATTCAGGTTGTTATCATGTTACTATATATACAGTGTACGTATATATATATATATATATATATATATATATATATATATATATATATATATATATATATATATATTAGTAACAAGTGAAAATGTGAAAACTAGCCTCAGTCTCCCCTATATTTATTTTAGTTTATTTATTTTTAAAGCAATTTCTGTATAATTGCATATCTTGAAGCTACTGAACATGTGTTATAAAACACATCAATCTATTATTACAGCACGTCAGATACCTGTTTTCTATTTTAATATTGTTTAAAATGTGATTTATTCCTGTGATGGCAAAGCTGAATTTTCAGCATCATTACTCTAGTCTTCAGTGTCACATGATTCTTCAGAAATCATTCTAATATGTTGATTTGGTGCTCAAGAAACATTTCTTCTTATTGTTATCAATGTTGAAAACAGTTGTGCTGGTTAATTTTTTTGTGGAAAGATTCTTTGAATATAACTCTTAACAGCATTTATTTGAAATAGATTTTTTTTGTAACAATGTAAAAATCTTTTTAGCAATTGAATCCATCCTTGCTGAAAAAAAAAAAAATCTTACTGACCCTAAACTTTTGAACGCTAGTGTAACTGCATATTCTCTTCCCATATGTTTAATATTTGCTTTTGTGTCATTTCAGGTCCTGTACAGACATACCATAATCACTTGAGGAAGAGGACCAGCTGGAGAAGGTATGAAGGTACGATCAGATCATATGCTTGATGATTCATAATCATTTACATCATGTAGCAAATCTCCCATCAGGCCTCTTTAAATCTGCTTTTACCATTAAAAACATGTATTCCGTCCCCTGGGAGGAACCCAGAGCTGTCGTTCACAATTGACTCCCCCAACTATTTTTGGAGGAATAAAAAAAAGGCCTATAAATCATGGAAGGGTGAAAAAATAAGTGTTACCAGACACCTCGTAAAAGGGAGTTCAAGTGTTGTATGTCAAAAGACACATTTGCATTCCATTTACTTCTAAACATTAAAGGCTCGTGTTACATTACGAGCTAGTGGTTGATATTGAAAAAGTCCTTGATATGTTTAAATGTTTACGAGCCAGTGTGTACGATGCCGTGATCTGAATAATTAGACAGTCGCTCTCTTAAATGGATCAATGTGGCTGTGTGGCTGTGATTATGTGATTCAGTCACAGCTTAATGCAATGATGGGAAGCCTAAAGTTCTCCTCCCTGTAATGACCCCTTGCAGATGCTGACTTTGATTTTTGCAGGTGTGTAGATGAGAGAGAGAGTAGACATACCTATGTTTATGGCCAAAACATCAAATAATGGCATAAAAAGAAAAAGAAAAAAACTAATTTGAAAAGCATCTCTAGAGATTTTCCTGTTTGCTTACTTTGATACCCCCTGCTGTAAATGTGCTTTGAATGCTCAGTAGCACAGATTTTACAGAAAGGAGGCCCTTAATTTTACAGCTCTTGTTATATACACAGTTAAGCTCACCGCAGGGCCGTCGCAGCAAAGTGTGAGTGAGTTTGAAGTAAATATTAGGTGCTGTTAAGGTAGACGCACCTCTAGTAGATGTGGTAGTGTCTATTGACATGGTATATTGCGTTCACACTGAGCTGACAGTGCAAACAAAAGTGAATTCACTATCTGTGCTTTTGCTTTTTCTGATCTCTCCGGCTTTGTGCACCTGGGGTGCCTGGCAGAAAACCGAGAGAAATAAAATGTGTTTTCGCTCCCTGCCCCCATCTAATGGGGTTTTACAAGTGACCCTGTTATTTGAGATGAGTCAGACTCATTGTGGTTCTCTCCACTAAAGTGAGGGGGATTGATGGATTTTAAAGGAAGTCTGGACAGTCTTCCTTTGTTTTCCAACAGCTGAAGATATAATTGATTATACGTGTGGCTCAATGACTTTGTTGTAGTTGGTTCCTCTGGTGGCGTCAAAGGGTTAACATACATTGGCGTTTAGTTTGAGGAAATTGTCTGCATTCTTAAAAATACAGGTTTTCACAGAGATGCCATAAAAGAATGATTTTGGGTTCCCCAATGAAACATTCAGTGAAAAGTCTCTTAAAAGCTAATATAATCTAAAGAACGTTCTTCCACTGAAAATGTGCAATGTAAAGGTTTCAAGGAACCACAAATGCCAGTTAACCTTTATTTTTGAGAGTGTAGGTGAAATCCTCACAAAGGAAGTTAGGTTCAGGTGAGTTCTGGACGAAATAAAGTGTGTAACACACTCTGTTTATCCACAGGATGGTGCTAAAATGTTTTATAAGGATTGGAGGGTTTATGCTTCATGTAAAATTGAATTTGAAATTGTGCAGAAGCTACATCTTAAAAAAATAGATGAATGCCTCTTATCGATTTATATACCGTTGAGAGAAAATATAAATGCAGCAGGAGATCAAAGGGAAAAAATATCTCCTGAATAAAAGTAACATCTAAGCTTATCTCTGAAATTGCTTGCTTGAAATGCTCAACGGTCAAATCAAATCTAAATTAAACCTTTTGTGATTAGTTCCAGTGAAGTTTAGAAGTAAAAACGGGCTTTAAATCTGTAATAGTTTTTTTTTTTTTATCAAAGAAGCTTGCATGTCCCTCCAAGGGCAGATATTGAAAACCATCATCAGCCCACTCTTTCAAAAACTGCTTCGTATAGCAAGATTTCTCTTGGTTTGGATCCAAATGCGTGGAGCAAAATTAAACAAGGCTCTTTGTTGCAGTGATGGAGACAAAGAAGGGTCTGACTCATTTGGCAGGAGTTCTAAAACAGGATATATAGTTTCAGCATTTTCCCAATCCTAGTCAGCTGTGATAGTGATTTATATCAAAACAAAATGAAAAACTGCCAAAAGTTTGAGGTAAAAAAAACAAAACTTTTTTTAGTGGTCCTATGTATTAAGCTGTGGAGTTGGTACACAACAAAAACGTGAACAAAGAAAGCACACGAGAGATGAAGAATGCTGTTCGAATCAGTCAAATGAACAGTCCGATGTTGTTTAGACAATAAAGATTCAATTAATCAGAACTACATTACTGTATGTACAGAGACATGTAGTATAGATGTACATATTTATTATTACTATTTTTTATTATTACAAATGGAATCAAGAGAATAATGCAGTACTGCAATCTGTAAGTTTTGCCTCTTTGTCGCCATCTCTGTTTGAAACCTGCAGTTGCAGTTATTTGCAGAATTGTCACTTTACGTGGGTTGTGCAGTGTCGTGGCTCCTCAGAGCGGATGAATCTAATGTTTGCTGTCAGTTACCACATCGGCGATACTGTACTTCATCTTGGAAGTATGACCAAAATAAGAATTTTCACCAGGAAATGTCATCTAGTAACTGTCTGCCACTTTTGTTCTGACCAACTGAGGAAAAAGAATTACAAAATAAATCACACTACCGATGGTGATTAAATCTAATGATCGCTTAGCTCATATCACATCAAACCGTGCAAATTATTATTGTTGTCATACTTTGTTCTTAAATTTTTAATGTTAACAACATCAGCATTGCGTAACTACACGTATGTTTATTAGCATTACCTGTATAATTCGATTTCTGTACAGTCTAATCTCTAACGTTCTATGTCATACCATACAGTCTGCCATAAAAATGATGTTTAATTATTCCAGCTGCTGTGAGAAAAAAATATCCACCACCTGCAGCATCCTCACATACAATATAGCCTAATAGCTGGGACTCTTTATGTAAATGTGACACAGTGATGCAAAGATCAACGGCGGTATTCTCGAATTTCCCACAGAAACCTACCAGTACCACTCGGATTAGAACACATTATTACAAGCTTATCGTTATGAATCGGGTTAATGTAAGGAGATTAAACACTGGCTAGTTATGTACTTGCTCAAAAATTGATTTTGGATAATTTTAACCAAAAAAAGTTACGGACTGCAGCTTTAAACAAATCAAAACTCTAATATTTGAGGTTCTTCAAAGTAATAATGTGAAAATGATGAGTTTAAAGATGATACAAATCAGATGTCTGGATGTACTGTAAGACCTTTCCTCAAAACTGCAACTTACTTGACACTCCAGACTGTTCAAAAGAGATCAACAAAGACCCTTTAATTTACACATGCTTCCCGAGCAGGCAATTTCCTCAACAATGGACTCAACACTAATGACACCGTTCATGCGCTTTAACCAGAGGCATCTGAGAAATGTGTCTTCTCATTGTCAGGTGCGTTTAGGTCGGGTGGATAAATCAAGCATGCCACTTTGTAAGTGGTGCCAAATAGAGAACACAACCTTTGTTTCAATCTTAAAAAAGCAAGTCTGTGTTTTACTCGGGTATAAACCTTGCATTTTGAATCTCCAGTATTGTTTCTTTTCTGTTGATGTATTTATCAATCACACTTATGTTCTGTTGAGACAGACATGTTTTAATGATGTATGTGTAGTAATGTCAAAATTAATGCCTTATATTCCTTTAAAATACTCTCAAAGTGGTAAAAAAAGGTGATGCAAACTGTTTTGATAACCCATGCAATTATTCAGAGAGAGAGAGAGTTCATTTTAATATAATATATTGCTTTTTTTAAAAAAATTATAAAATATTTAAAAACAATTTTTTTTTATTTGAATCTGTAGATAATATATTATACAGAATATGAGGGTTAAATGGAACAGGTGCACTTAATAAATTGGCATACACTCACAAATAATAAACACTATAGCAGAGGAGCATGTATTCATTAAAACGAATGACAAAACGTTAACAGCCTATCATTACCTTATCCAACTGAGAAATTACGGTTACTAAACTATCTAAACCTCTCCTGCTAAGCCACATCTTGAAAACCAATCCTGCTCATACCCTCCGTCTCCCCTCTCTCGCGACGAGCGCGCCAGAGGAATGGAGGGCTGGGTCACGTGATTGTCGGTGAACTTGCCACTCCAGCCCCTGAGAGAAAAGTGTAATTTGAAGAAAAGAGAACAAAGAAATCAGAGAGTATAAAATCCCTTGGCTAGTCTGCGCTTAGTCACAGCTAAAGCTCGACAGACAGACGCGCGCGCTCTCTCCTCCTTCTCTCGCGACCGTTTAGTAAAGTGCCCCGCGCGCAGGTGGTGCGTGCGGCTATGAATCAGAGGATGATGCGATCTGCACAGCTTCTCGCTGCAGTCTTGTACTGCATAGTGTGCATTCATTCCCTACCGGTTCCAGACGGAAACAGCTACAGGTACAACAAACCTGCTGTGGTGAGTGATTTTTAAAATTATCTTAAGCGACTATAAATTTAGAAAATAATAATTAAGATAGGCTAAGTAGCTTGAAATAAAGATTTGAAATTGCTTAGATTTTTTGTATGCATATGCAAAAAACAAACAAAAAAATAGTTTCTATGAATATTAGTTGCAAATATTGACATATAAGCCACTGTTTCACTTAAAAAGCGATGAAGTTAAATTTTTCTTTGAACATGATTTCTTACCAGTTTGTTACCATTAAGAAATACACAAAATATTTTACTAGAATAATCAAAACTTGTGTAGCTACATGACAAAAAGAAGGTAATACCTCCGGCAGAGATTAATAAATTCAATTAATTAATTAATTAATTAATTAATTAATTTATTTATTTATTTATTTTTACCACATATAAGCTCATTCACATCAGGTGCATTAGTGGAATAGCAACTTTTTGTGTAACAGTGGAAATTAATATCTCCATGTTTTCGTCTTTGAAAAAAGGAAAATTTTGCTTAGTGAAGTTCACGTTTAGCATATTTGCACTTGTTTAAAGGGTAGTACTGTAGAAGGTTACCCCCCAGGTAGTGTGTTTGGGTCAGTGAGTCATTGGCAGTGTTTGAGAAAGTAACTGCCTTGCTGCCCAGTATGTGAAAGGCAGCTTTCTGTGTATGAAACTGCTTTTTAAGTAAACACCATAACATAATGTCTAAGGGTCTAAAACAATAGCCATAGCAAGTAGCCTATTTAGTTAATACAATTCTTATTTCTGCATAGAAATGGAGTAATAGGTTAAAAAATATGGAACAATTGACATTTATAAATGAACTAACTTTAACCGCTCCATCAAATGCCATTTATATAGGATGATGCAAATGTTTGATCTTTTTCTTTTCTTTTCTTTTCTTTTCTTTTATTTTCTTTTATTTTCTTTTATTTTATTTTATTTTATTTTTAAATAGCAGATATAGTCATTGCTAAATTAATTCACTGCATTAATTTTTCAGTATCATGCCTTTGAATCCATATAGCTGAATGTTATTCTGTAGAACCAACCCCAGCTCTTTTATGTTGAATTAGTTTCAGAAAAAAAGATAATTGTGAGTCTTTATGGTTTAAACTTCCTTCTGATGCTCGAAGAACTAAAAAACTGGCTATAAGAACTTTGTTTTGCACAAAGAAAGGGAGGGCTTGTAGGGTTTAGAGGAAGTGGACAAAGAAGAAATACAGATGGTTGTTGTAACCCAGTTGGAAAATATCCATAAAGAGATTTTGCCAAAGAATATATTAGGCTAAAATACACACATCTATTTGAAACTGTGAATGAAAGAGCAGAAACGAATGGTTATATCAGGGTAGACAACAACTGAACACTTTCTTTCAAAATGCAAAGCATTACCACAAAAAATGACAATGAAACATTGCACGCTAACAAAGCATCTGGTTTCAAAGAGCAGCTTAATTTTATTGTATATTTGTCTTGACCCACTTTGCCAATCAAACAGGAATGACACCTGCAATCAAACCAGCTCCAGACGTTTTTTTTTTTTTTTTAAATGTGTTCATGTTTGAATGTAGAAAAGCAGCTCTGATGCGGAGCATGTGCTGTCAATTTGTTCTTGAATGTTGACAAAGCCAGAGCAGGAGATTATGCAGGCAGGGACAAGTCATCTGGCACGCTGAGCAGGATAACAAACCCTGTGTTTGCTGACAGAGGGGAAAATGGAAGGATCCAGATAGCTACCACTGCATTTGTTGACCCCCCTGAGAGAAGAAAAGCCGATGTCCTTCTTTAAGGCATTGTGCATGCACCACAATCTCCATGAGAACTGCTAAAACATGACACAACTCAGTCAACACACTAACTAATGTGAAATCCACAGGGTTGTGCAGGGAAATTTAGAATTCCCTTTAAAATCATGAACTAGAATTTAAATCGAATTGGCCACACAATATAGGAAGTTTAATTGGAATTTGACAAGAAGAAGAATTTCATCTCTCTCTCTTTGTTTTGAATCCTCTTTAAAATCATGAGCTGCAAGTTAAATTGATTTCCATCCATCCATCCATCCATCCATCCACCCATCCATCCATCCATCCATCCATCCACCCATCCATCCATCCACCCACCCATCCATCCATCGACTGACGGCATCGGTCAATCTGCAATCATAAACTTGTAAAGAACCAAATTCTTTTGTGAATCTATTTGGATATGAAACAAAAGGTTGGACAAACACAGTTCAGATGGAGAGCACAAAGATTGTTTTTGTTCTTTAAATTTTTGAGACACTGAAAAACATACAAGAGCACAGCGATTGCAAAGTCTGAAATAAGACCAAGGTAAAAACTATGTTTTATAAGATTGAGCTTTAAACAGTGCTGTTTACACCATACATTGTGACATCAGTCATGAACCTTTTTAGCACCTCTTGAACAATTTCAAAGTATAGTGATGTGATTCACCTTATTCTTTGATTAAGTTTCTCTCATGAAACAAGGACAAGCTGAGCATGTCCTCTGAATGGGTGAACCCTCAGGCTCGGCTGCAAGCCTCTCAGTGATGCCATAATTATCATTATGTACATCCGTTTTTCTGCACGGCAGCAGTTCTCTAGGACTGAGAGAGAATTTTCCCCAGATCACTTCTTTTGAAATTGTCTAATTTCACTGCATCCTAAAGGATTCCAGTGAAAGATTTTCTTCCTTGTTATCTTTAAGTTTATCCAATCACAAGATTTATTCAAAAGTTAACATGACCATTTGCTTATTTTCAGTGTTACAACGTTGTCACAACAAAGCAAATAAACAAATAGCTAGACATTCTTTACCTCAGAATTTTAATTTATAGCCCTCCCTTTGAGTACCAGAATAAAATTTGCATGGTGTTATTCCTATTTAGGTTTAATCTCTTGTTGCGTAGGCAAACAAGGAGATTTTTAAAGGTAAAGAATGGGATATCATTCCTCATCTGCACTGCAGCTATCACGTCCCACATGATGTGCAACATGCTTGTTTCACTGAGACCGCCATGTGATCTATCCTGACGCAGATTTGCGGAAATACCAAACTCCACTTAAGCTACTGGTCATAATGATTTAAGAATAAATGCAGAATAAATCAAGAATGACATTTATTTTTCAGGTAAAAACGTATCATGCCTATTACACAATTAAACAATTAGAAGCCAATTCAGACATAATAAATACATAACATTAATTGCTCAAAGATGACTCCAAGAGTAAGAAATGCATACAATGGTGAATGAATATTTCTAATAATTCATGGGTGTTCTGGCTGCAGAATGTCCCAAATGGCTGCTCTGCCGCTGTCCCTTAAATACCCAGACCAGAAAAAGGAACGTAAATATTTTTTGTTGTTGGGGGAGAGGAGTGGGTTATCAGATATTTTGAAAAGACAACACCCAAAAAGGAAAACAGAATTCTCATTCAAGTTTTCAATCTTTCTCATAATACAAGTGACTGCTGTGAAATTAAGACCATTTTACCAATCACACCGAGACATTTAAAATGATTAAAATGAAAGTGAAAAAACAACAGATTCACAAGATACATCATACATAGTACATGGGCAAGGAATTGTCTCTCCAGATGAGTTTTATTGCTTTATTGCAGGGTGCTTGATCTCAGCTTTTGTCTTAGCAAGAAAACCAAGTCTTAAGGCCAGAACACACCAAGCCGACGCCGACAAACTAGTGGCGACGAAAGCAGACTGCGGGGTTGGCTCACATCGGCAGCATCTGTGTCCTGACACACCAAACCGACGTTCGACAGCTGACGGCCAAGTAGCACGTCAGTTCTGCGCCTGCGTGAGATGAAATGCCTTTCCGAACCAGCAGGTGGCAGTAGCTGAACAGCCAATTAGAACGATCAGACGGCCCGCCGAGCTCAGACAGCGATTCAACATTCCGAATCGGCCGAAAAAAAGCCAACGAGGAGGACCAACTTCAGCCGACGGTGCCGAACACACTGAGAAAACTTATTTCGGCCGACGAAGAAAAACTGCCTTGGTGTGCTCCTGCCTTTACAAACTCTCAAAGCTAAAGGATTTTTAAAACTTTTTTTCACTTTGAAACAAGTTTGTGTCAAGCCAACGTTCAAAGTTTGTCTTGACAAACTTTGCTTTTCTTGTTAAGAATTAGTCAAAATTAGTAATTTAAAAGATATTCTCAATGAAATTCTGAATTGTGCACAATCCAGCCTTTGTAAAATTTTAGGAAGAGGAAAAGATCTTCTAGGCACACTTGTTAATCAGCACCAATTATTCAGTTTGGGTTATCCTTATGACCCAATCCCAACATATGAGAGAAAAGGACACACAAGGTTAGAGAGGGTCGAGTGTACAGGTCAGGGTCATTTGCAACGCACCACCTATGGTGCGGTTTGGTTTAGGTTTCTTGCCCGAAGTCACAATTGAAAGCATGACTGACACCAGAAACCCTGATGTACCTGGTTCTGATTCAAACCCCCATTTTCCAGTCACCTGACCTCTAGATCTAGAACCTCTGACCAGCTGTTTCCTATCTCTACTGAAATTAGGAGACAAAAGAAATTTCAAGTTCAAGTAATTCAAGTTGATGGCTGCTCCTGGCAATACATCAGATGTGATACTGGCTAGATGTTCCACATGGAAGTGAAAGAAGTGACAAGTGGAAACCATTAAAATATTTATAAGCAATAGCTAGTATTTTCCCTCCCTAGACTTGACTTATTTGGATTTAGAGTAGACACAAATGGTCTACCTTGGATGCACTACAGTCTTTTTAAATGAACATCTTCAATCAACGTCATCCCTATCCTGTTCCCAGTAAATAATCTTCCGTTTCAGTGTAATCACTTAACTTGTGTAAACAACCCCAAAAGTGCAGATCTCTGGAGGTTTTTGCTTGTAAATATTTACCTTGGTCCGATTTCCTCTGGCATGTTCATTCTTTATCTCATGTTGTGGCCTAAATTAATGTGCCAGAAAATGCCTGTAACAGGCTGGAATTTCTTGTTTGTAATTTTTCTCGAGACAATGGCATGCTTGAGAGACACAAAGAGACCAAGTCAGGATGTTTGGATCAGAGATGCACTAGAAATAAAAAACCAAGCCAGAAAAGCAGAATGAATGGAAGTGCTGTTGGCTGTATTTTTAGGGCTTGCTGAGTCAGTAGCAAACAGATATCCAAATGTAGAGGGGCGTTTTTGTGTGTTTTGGAAACGCATGATGTTTCGCTCCTGGTGCCGGCTGTGCTGATGAGTGTAAGGGATCTGTCAGGAGTTCGTGACATCATTCGGATGCCCCAGAGAGAAAGATTTGGCAATGAACAAAGAGGCTATCCTCAGGAACCCTATAGAGATGGCACGATGCCAGTCACGCCAACTCTCTCTAAACCTTCTTCTTGTACTGACATGTCAGCTCTTTTCTTCTGGATTTCCCCCAAAGGCTTGTGGTCGGATCAGGATCTCTGTGTTTTGTTTCTGCACAACATACTGTATCATGTTAAAGTTTTTACCCACTGACCTATTGACCTACAGATGCACGTGCTGTGAAAATAGAAGTTTATTCTTGTTTATGGTAATAAACATGAATATTATATTACATTTGTGCAAAAATGCAGCCTATAGTTGTTTCAATTTATGTTAATATGATTCCCAAATGTTGGATACTTGATATTATAAATGGAGGTGTTATGTGAATATTCTTCTGTATTTTTAGAACATGCTCTTCCCGCAGGCACAAATGCCTGATGTTTAAATGCGTAAGGCGACTACTGCTTAAGGTCAAATAATTCCCAGTTGTTTTTGTTTCTCAGCTGATGAAAGGCATATATCTGTCAGAAAGGTATCATAAAAACGTCAAAAGTTTGCACAACGTAAAAAGAGACATTTGTTTTATATGGAACACGTGTGGTCGTAGAGGTAATTCTGAAGATGTTCCAGTGGGTCTCTGAATGGACTTCCATTTTCACGTTTCACTACATGCAGGTGGATGCTGTAAAATATGCCCAGACTTGAGGAAAGTCTGGTTAAGAAAAGCTTCTTTTATTTGGGCTAAAATGAGATGTGTGCGTGTTGGGGTAAATGTTGTTGGCACTAACTAATATTAAAAGAAAAGATATTCCAGCACAGTCCCTCAATAATGCAGTCACATTTGATGTTTTTTGAATTAGTCATAAAGGAACCGTTAACCCCATAATTTTTGTTTTTCATTTTTGGAGCTTGACAGATGTGGTTTTATGAAAAATAGCAGCTATAAGGTTTGTAAAAATTCTCTATAAACATATCAACAGGAGTTTTAGTTTAATTTAGCTCTTAGATTCGCTTAGCAGTATTTCACAATGTGTAATGATAGCTTGATAGGTTGTTTGTTGAGAAAATAATGATATTCTGGCTGCATGCTGTTTCTTTCTAAACTTGGCTTTGAGTCTATAGCAGCTTCAGCTGCTATAATGTGCACTTATGTGTCGCTACATCAGAAACCTGAGCCATCTTGTTTGCACTTAGCACCTGATAGCACATTATGAAATGTGGTAACAAAATTGGGTCATAGAGTTCTATGACTTTTTACAAGTCATTTCACTTGGCGACCATCTTTGAAACGCCTTTCGGGCATCCTGGGCATCATGCCCTATATCTTTGAATGGGGAAACATCAAATTCTCCAAAACTGTTCGCCAACCTTACGATTAAATTTCATATTTGAAATCACCAATGAAAGCTAACAACAACCGGCTCATAAATTTAGTTTTTAAACGCTCGAATCATGATAAACTGTATTTTTCAGGCTGGATCAAGCTAATGCGCATGCGCAAACCTAACTGCGTGTCTCTTCGGAGGCGCGGGTCTGACTGTTTCTATAGAAACCGGCAAATCTAACGGCCGCTGAAGTGACGCGATGACTTTACCAGTCGGCGATTGGCTCTTATTTAGAAGGCGGGGCTTATTCCGCCATATTGCGCGTTACACTTTCTCCCATTCAAAACAATACGAGTGACACGTCTTGTGTTATTCTACAGTCTTTGCTTTTTATAAAGTTTACGTATGCTACCATTCAGAGGTTTCGGATGGGTATAATGATTTGTTTGTTGAAAGAAATTCATACTTTTATTCAGCAAGGACACATTAAATTGATCAAAAGTGACAGACTGTTCTTGAGAAAATCCTGAAAAAAAAGTATCCCAGTTTCCACAAATTTTATATATATAATAATACGAAATGGCTTTCTCAAGCACCAAATCAACATTAAAATGATTTCTGAACAATCATGTGACTTTTAAGACTGGAGTGATGATGATGAAAATTCAATATTATGGTTTTTACTGTATTTTTGATTAAATAAATACACCCTTGATGAACATAAGAGAATTCTTTTAAAAAAGCAGTAAAAAAAGTATGACAATTTGAACTAAAGTGTACTTTGAATTGAATGTTGGTTATACGGAATTTATCACATTTTGGGAATAACAGGCTGTCTGCTGAGTTTTGGTTTGAAATGGGAGTATGTGTTTACTTTGGCCCAAGGGGTCTGTTTTGTTGATTTAGGCTTTAACCTTTAACCCTTGACTCCCGTTGAACCTGAGACACCCGGGTGTTTTTCTTCCACCTCCGTCGCTCCCTAAGTAGACTTGAGCCAGTTTGTCATTGCTGAGAGTTTTGACTGCTTTGCAATAAACAATCTTGACTGTCGTACAAAAAACTTGCCTGTCTCCAGGTTGTTTAGAGACTGCTTAAATTACATGCTTTCAACATATATGATCATTTAATGATGGTTCAGCCCATGGAAAGTCCATGCAAACTCAGCAGTTTTGAGAAACAAACTGAGAGTAGATAAAGTGCGGTGAATTCTTCACTTCTATCTGTGGAATTTGTGCGGTTCCTCATTGCCGGGGGTGTGGGGTCATGTTTTAGCAGTGCTATCAAGTTCACGTGTCAGTAGATTTTTACTAAGGTACTATGTCTCAACTTGCCCACAAATATTTGGTTGTTTTTCCTTTTATTTGTTAGAATTTGTCTTGAGTTATACTGTGTTCTGATCAGATGTGATGCAACAAGTGTCCAGAAATAAGCAACTTGTCTGTCCGTACTGAATATGAAACTGTTTGTAGCCAATCAGGTGATATTTGATGTTTAATGCACTATAGAGTGCTGTAGGGATGACATATTTTTGTAGGCCCAAACTCGGAATTAACATTTTAGCCCTTCCGGTTTGATCATTATGAAATCAATGGTTTGTTGAACGGGTTTTTGGTTAAAATCTTGAAATACAGTCTGTGGTGAACACAAGCCCACGTTATTTCCATGTCTTATTCTAATAACCTCTTGTGATTTTTAATATTTTTTAAAGCTTTTACTTGTCTTGAAAAGATGGTTGCTAACAAGTGGCTCATTGTGAAAAGCCTCGTTGTGTTCATAATCATGCTCTTGCAAACTATTCCAACTCAAAATTCCAGGAAAAATATTTTGAAATAAAGAATAAAAGAATTGATGGGAGATTAGTGATAGTAACTTTGAAGTCATGTGACTGTGGTGCAGTTCATTTAAAGCCTATACGTTTATCTTTTTTACTTCTTGTAAGAATTTTGAAGCCTAAATACATTACAAGTTTGTGTAGATTACCTAAATGTATAAGAATTAAACTTTTGTTGGCCACATTTTTTTTTGCAGTACTCCAAAAGACAATAGAAAGATCCTATTTGTTTTTTGTCGAAAGAACCAGGGTGATGCTAACTTTCAAGTTGGCCTACAAAAATATGTCATCACTGCAGTGCTCTATTATTTGGAGCTTGATTTTAAAGGATTAGTTCATTTCATCAAAAATATCTTAATTTGTGTTCCGAAGATGAACCCTTTAAACTATGAGAAGCAAGTGCAACAAAATAGATACCCAAAGAATAGCAAAATGTCCTGTCACTTATTCTTTGTCATGGCCACAAGATTTTATTTCTGGTTGTTTTACCATCTGGTTAGGACACAGTGTTAACTGAAGAGTCATGAATTGCTTTTTGTCTACAGCAAATAAAAAAAGTCAAAAACTTAGAAAAAAAATAAAGGCCACTCATTTTAATTCACTTTAAAGTGTTCATCATAGTAGTTGGTCCTACCTATTCTCTGTGATAAGGAAATACTTTTTGTATGCTTTTTTCTTTTCAGACTTCCTGCTTTATATTTCTAAATGTTTTATGGTAGTCTAAATATATCTTGTGCTTAAATTACAGCTTTTAAAAGACTCCTTATGGCTACGAGTGGCGGAAGGATTTTTAAAAGCATTTTTTTTTTTTTTAATAGTTCACCCTATACCACCCCTGGCCTCTTAACCAAGCACAAATTAGAGAGAAGGGGGTTCAAAACCAGCACAGCTGGAGTAGAGAATTGCAATGAGGTTTGGGGAAGTAGAGAAATTGGGGCAATCTGACTTTCCCCTCAGGCAGCCAACCTCCCAGTCCATTAACAGAACCATTATCTTGAAATTTGGTTGAGGAAGTTGACTGTAATAATGCTTCTATCTAATTATCAGTGATGTAAGACCAATTGTTGCATAACTATTATTTGCCCCTTCACCTTATGGTTTGTAGACCCAGAACCCCCAAGCAACCACCTTAGCAATTTTAGTTTTATTTATATTTTATTTTTTTAGTATTACATTTTAATTTTATTATCTTTTTAAAAAATATTTTTTTTTTTTATTTTTTTTTTTTTTAGTTTATACTTTTCTTTATATTTAGTTACATTAATTTTAATTTAGTTTTATGATTTTATTTTTATTCATTTTTTTAATGTTTAGATTTGGTTTCAGTAATTTTGTACTTTAAATTAACTGAAAATTAGAAATGCTGCCTTGGCAACAAACAAAGTTGAAGTTAATAAGTTGAAGCTTTTCATCTAACATTTATATTTTATTTTATTTCAGATTTATTTCAAATAATGGAAACAACTTTTAACAGTAACAACACTGCTAGTATAGCTTCAGAAACCACCTAGATATAGCCACCACTATATGAAACCTTAGCCACCAAACCTATTTTAATGGTGTAGAATCTAAGAATGAATATTTTGTGGTCGAATGTGCATTTGATTGACAGATTATTTGTGTGTTGACAGGACTGGCCTCAAAAGACCCATCACCATGTTCTCAAAAACAGGAGCCAACTTCATCATGTTCAGGATACTCTGAGTGAAGACTCTGGCAATAAGAGAGTGCACCCACACTCGGCTCTTCCCAAGAATCACGCGGAGTTCTGGAACAGGCCCCGCTGTGGAGTCCCAGACTACCCCTCAGAGAAGGGAGGGCACGCCTTTCA
Organism: Chanodichthys erythropterus; assembly: GCF_024489055.1. Taxonomy (NCBI): domain Eukaryota; kingdom Metazoa; phylum Chordata; class Actinopteri; order Cypriniformes; family Xenocyprididae; genus Chanodichthys; species Chanodichthys erythropterus. Next base: position 17,790,135 of record NC_090242.1, on the reverse strand, counting down.
TTACTCAACCCACAAAGTAGGTTTGCTCGTGGGCCGTCATCGCCGAAAACGCTTTGATTTGTTCGGAGGACGCTGGGACAAAACAGACCTCACGTACAAGTAAGCCTTCCATGGATAGTGCTTGCGGTTGTATCTGGTTGCTGTGTCTACACTTACCGAGATGACAGACATAAAATGAATGAAACATAAAAGCGTAAATGGGAGAAAACAACTTTGATGTATTGCCAAGGTACCATTTTGAGTCTTACACAACAAAGACCTTACTTAGGCAAAGATATATCTTATTTTTAGTATTCTAGCCCCGAGTCAACACACATTTGACTGAATCTATAGGGTTACGCTTTTTTTTTACAGCCCACAGTCTGCAGAATGTACTGTATTAATTTGATGATTTATTTTCTGTATTTATTTTTACAGGTGTTTTACCTGTATTTTGAATTTTTAACTTTACTGCATTGCGTTTTAGGGTTAGCGGAAATGTCTGTAAAATTACTGGATAATGTCATGGTAATTTTCTGCCAGTGCATTATCTATTTTTTTTATGGAATGTTTTATTTACAGTGCACACAGGAAATGCTAAGAAATAAATTAGAATGTTTCTCTCTTTATCTTCTCGCATTTCTTATAGTTCTTATCGGTTATAAAGAAGACCACACACTCTTTCCAGCATTACACCCATTTAATTATAAGCAGTAAACTGTCTCAGACTCGGGACTGTATGGCTCCAGAACACAGCTAGAAATATGTACGCCTTTGATTTAAAACAGTAAATCGTTTTCTTAAACACACACACACACACACACATTGGGTTTCCATATTTTATGGGTCTTTTCGTAGACATGATGTTTTTTATACTATATACAAACTATATATTGTATCCCATAACCCGAATCCTCCCCCTAAACTATACCAGAATATTTATTTTATTTTTTTTTTCATTTTTTGGACATCACTGGCTTTCTTCAAAATAACCTCTTTTTTGTGTTGCACAGAAGAAATAATGACAAACAGGTTTGAAATGACATGAGGGTGATGATGGCAGAACAATCCATTTCTGGGTGAACAATCCCTTTAAAACCCCTTTGATTGACATGATGACCTTACTATTGTGGTTGTCTGGTCACCACTTCATGTTTTGATTGATTTGCCTCATGCATCTTTGTCAAAGATGGTTCCCACCGGATATAGGACTCCTCTGTAATCTGAAGTCCGTGAGGTCACGACCCGATCAGGAGAAGATGTTACATTTCAGAGCGCTCATGTGTGTTACGGCAGCGGAGCCCAAATGGTTCTAGTTTTCTCTTCAGTGCTCAGCGGGGGGTGAGATGAGGGCCAAGACAAGGAAAACCAGCCGTACAACCACTGATTAAAACAGTCCCTTGATTTATGGCCCTTCCCATAAAATATCACAGCCCATAAATCTCCTTATGGTTCTCCATCCAAATCAACCAACTTTGCTGTAGGGCAGACTAGTCTTTTCGTCTGCATACTGTAAAGATAGAAGTCAAAACAGAAAAATAGTCTTTTGGGAAGTAGGGACAGATTTTTTCTTCCTTATTTTGATGCACACCTGAGTGAAACAGATTATTGAAAAAAGGGGGAAAAAATGTACAATGGCAACTTGATTTTACCCATTGGTTGTTTATTGGATGGAGTTAGACCTGAATGCAAGCTTTCAGTCTATTGTAAGAAAGGAGTGGGATTTAAGCAGAATAAATAATTGGAGAAATCCAACATACTAGACTGGGTGAACCCAGCCTGATCTGCCGGCGATTTGATTTCGCCCGGCAACTCAGTCTGGAAACCCGTACATTAATTTCTACTGCTTCTGTTACACTTTTGCGGGAACCAATCACAGACTTGCTTATCCACCTTGCTCGCTATTGGCGGGTATAACACGATGACGATAGAGAAGCGACGGCAAGCATGACCGTCAATCCAATTCCTTTTAACCTCTCGACGATGCTGAATGACTTCTGTAGTTTAGCAAACAAATCGAGTGGGTGTAAATACCACTCACTTTCATGTTTTTTTTTTTTTTTTTTTGCAGAACCGTCACCCGGATCATTGATCTGATTGGTTGAAGTACTATCCAATTGCGTGAATAATGCTCGTTGATCACGCCTCTTGTGCAGTAGAAAATACATACAGACTCCCCAGACCAATGTTCAATTTTAAATTGAGCTTGGTCTGCTGATAGCCAGACAACCAGCATACATCATCAGAGAGAAGTCTGTCATATTTTACTTCAAGACCAAGTTATGACATTTTATTTAAATTTAAGAGGTAAAAAAAAAACTTAAAATTTAAAATTTAAGAATGAAGAATTTGAATATTGGTCTATACCAACAATTATTAATCACTGTAGCCTGAGGATTAGTCCACTTTCAAATAAAATTTTCCTGATAATTTACTCACCCCCATTTCATCCGAGATCATTCCAGGATTATTCTCCTTATAATGGACTTCAATGGCCTCCAAACAGTTGAAGGTCAAAATTACAGCTTCAGTGCAGCTTCAAAGGGCTTTAAACGATACCAGACTAGAAATAAGGGTCTTATCTACTGAAACGATCGGTCATTTTCAAAAAAAAAAAAAAAATTCAACTTACGGAATGAACGCAGCGCCAGTTCCATTTTTTCCGTAAGTGGAATAGGGAAAGGCGTAGGACATACAGCATAAGCTTTTTGAAGAATACAAAAGTGTGGTTGGAAGGCGAACATTTGTTTATATAAAGCATAAACATTTACATTTTTTTTTTTTTTTTTAAATGAGCGATGGTTTCTCTAGATAAGACCCTTATTCCTCGTCTGGTGTCATTTAAAGCCTTTGAAGCTGCACTGAAACTGTAATTTAGACCTTCAACCGTCTGGAGGCCAGTGAAGTCCACTATAAGGAGAATAATCCTGGACTGTTTTCTTCAAAAACCTTAATTTCTTTTCGACTGAAGAAAGAAAGACATGAACATCTTGGATGAAATGGGGGTGAGAAAATTATCAGGAAAATTTTATTTGAAAGTGAACTAATCCTTTAAAGTCCCTGTGTAGTCAATAATTTTATTGCTTAAAACCTGTGAAATTAATTTCTTTATGTCTTAAAATAGCTTGAATGCAACTCGACACCTTTGCTTCATTTAGAATATGCAGATCCATGAATATGAAAATGAGTTCCCGATATTTCATATCAACAGAAAAACATACCCTGGCTTCCTTGAGACCCCCTTGCTTCGCAGCATAGTTAATGATATGCTAAAGCCGGCCCCACACATTGATGGGATTGGTTACAACATGTTTGTGACGTAGAGAATGGGCGATTTCAAACCATGTTTCAACCTGTCTTTGGTAAACTGCACTTTTAAGGAGAAAAAATACTCTGCAATGTTGTTGTCTGATACATTTGCACATGGTTTGTCTTAAAGAATATTAAAACACCACATAGACATATAAACAACATTTAAAAACTTGATTTTCACCACGTATCAAAATAAATTTGATATTTAAATATATCAAATATATAGCAAAAACAGTTTTTTTTTTTATCTCAGTTGACGTTTGTCTAACCAGGTTGCACGAGACAAACTTTCAGCAGGTTCCATCCTGAAAATGACTATTAGTGATTCCTTTTAAAAAAATTCGAATCATTGTGTAATTTGTATACTAGGTGCTGCCTCATCAGAATCTCATGTCAAGACAGCAGCACACGCACATACTTTATCCCCAGCAAACCCCAGTCAGCACCATTCTAATGCTGTGCCATTATAAGCTGTCATTACTCGCGTCTCTGAAAGTTGTTTATGGGCTATAACAACTCAACATCCTCTGTAATTTGTCCCCTCATTTAATGACGGACTGTACATGTGCACAGTGAGCTCAAAAACGCCAAACCCCGTCCTATCCTATGCTTTCAATTGAGTTTCTTTGCTTTAATGAGTGTTTTAATGAGTATGTGTTTCTCATGTGACGTGTGCAGTTTTTGGGGTTCTAGTAATTTGCATCTTGGTTCTTTTGGTCCAGACCAATTTTATTCCAACCAAATCTGCCAAGTGTGAACAGAACACACCCTTAAAGGGATAGTTCACCCAAAAATGAATATTATCCCAGGATTTACTCACCAACAAGCCATCCTAGGTGGATATGACTATCTTCTTTCAGACGAACACAATAGGAAATATATTTAAAAATATCCTTGCTCCTCCAAACTTTAAAATGGTTATAAATGGGGGGCCAAAAAATGCATCCATCCATAATCAAAGTAATCCATACGGGTTAATCCATATTTAAAACTTTAGAAATTCAAAAAACTCTCTTCCGGCGGATGACCGTATACATAATGCGCAAGTTGATTTGTGGCAAATGAGTAATCCCTGATGCGATGTATGACGCAGGATGTAGCGTAAGCTAGACATCTCTAACAGTTCAAACAAATAGGGCTGGGCAACAAACTCAAGCTCCTCTTCTCTTATATCGAAATCCTCTGACATTTTCTCTTTAAATTTTTTTGTTTTTCGGCTTTTAATTCATGACCGGTGTTTCGTTTTGCTCTATCCTCTGCACCTCCGCGTTTGTCATTGCGCCTTGCGCCGGGTCAGAGGATACGGCTGTCTGCCGAAAGCTAGTTATTACAGTTAGTAAAGTTTTAAATATGGATATTTTTCTTACAAAATCCCATCACTTCACTTCAGAAGGCCTTTATTAACCAACTGGAGATGTAAGGATTACTTTTATTATGGATGGATGCATTTTTTTTCCCTTCAAAATGTGGCCCCCCATTCACAACCATTATAAAGCTTGCAGAAGCAACAATATTTTTCGGATTGTGTTCGTCTAAAAGAAGATAGTCATATTCAGATGACTATTGCTTGAGGGTGAGTAAATCATGGGATAATTTTAATTTTTGGGTGAACTATCCCTTTAAAGTTTAGTGTGAGCACACCTTCAGTGAATAATGATGAATGACACCTGTGCAGCAAGTTCATCCCTATAGAAGACTCTTGTGTTCCCCAGAGCCCAGTTTTGGGGGGTGTGTTAGATGTTTAAAAGTCAGCATTGTTTAAGCCTGGTTTAAATTTGATCTATTTTTTTGTGACTGTAGCTAGAGTCAAGAGTTAGGAACTTGAACCTAGAATTCTAATTGGAACAGCAAAATGGCAGGACAATTTTAAGCCACAGACTACCACACTGGGCTCACTCCCGCTGTCATAGCTCCTGTCTGGGCTTGCAGACGACAGGGGCCCCACAATCTAAGATGGTCTGTGGCTCCAAAATGCAGCCCAAGAGCGATCCCCATCCCACAAAGCTAATAATGACCAAAGCATGAAGGTGTCCAAGCATGAAAACAACCTAGAGGTACCAGTCACTAAAGCTGCAGGTTAGGAGCTTCAGATGTGCTTTTTTATGAAATGCACCAGAGGGAAGCTTTGTGGAACATGATACAAACTTGTGGTCCACCAGTTTAAATGCGCTCTGTGGGGATTCTGCTTGTGAAAATAAGCATGCGCGTCTCCATCACTCAGCAAGCTTTATAATGCAGCTTGTCTTTCATCTGAGAGAAGTTAAATCCTCTGGGCTCACTCCATGAGGGATGAAAGTTGCATTTTAATTTTTAAACAACATTTAAACTGTTTAGCAAGAACAGAAAAAGCAATTAAAGTTTCTTTTGGGCAGGAAGCAAATCTAATTTAAGATCAATTTAAGGAAGAATGCTATTAAAGCTACTAAACAAATTGCCACTAGTGCAGTCACTGACAATTCACAGTTGTGAATTAAGTTCTTGTTAAATGACAAATAACAAAAGAGTGGTGAAATACAATGCAATGTATTTCTACAAGGCTTATGCACTTAAATGAACCTGGATAGGGGCGCCATCACTGTCACAATATCAAGTATCACATTTGTTTTATGATTTTGGTCAGAGAGCGTAGTAGTAGTGGGTATCGTACCCAATCCCTATAGGCAAACATTCAAACTGTGCTTGTTTTTTCACAACTGACAGATTCTGATCCTAGTTCACCACCAAGAAAGGTAGCAAACATGTTTAAATAAAGGGGATTATTGAGGTCATGCACTTTCATCCAAATGAAAAAGTCACATGGGTGGTCTGTAATGAGCATTTATGAGTGTTTGCGCTCGTGTTACAGGATCATGCGGACCCCTTGGCAGATGAGTTTAGAGAAAGTCAGACATGTGCTGCGGAGGGCACTGCAGGCCTGGAGTGACATCACCCCTCTCACCTTTACTGAGGTCATCAGCGGCCGGGCGGATATCATGATTGACTTTAACAGGTAAAAAAAGATGTTTAAATTGTCTACTGTGTGCTTTCCATGTGTCAGAATCCACTGTGTCAACATTTCAAAGGGGTCACATCAAATATTTTGTCATTTTATTTTTTTTTTCACTTGAGGTCCAGTTCTTGCATCAGAAACATAATTTATGCATAACCATTTTTCACCCTGTTTGATGTTTTTTCTATTGAACCCAAGCGGAAACCTCCCCCAGTTTCTCGTGAAGCCAATACGGAAGTAACTTAAACTGCGATTCATCGACTGACCGCTAGGGACAGGCTGCAAAAGGGAGCAGAATCTCATTGACCATAATGTTAAAACAGCCAAGTTTACAGCAGAAAAAAACATGTTTACACTCTGGTTCAAATTGTGTTTTGGTCTATACTGCTAATTTTGCCCTTCATGACAACTCTGAGGGGGGTGAATTTTTTTATAACTCATCCGTTTCAATTATATTAAGCCTTAAAGTTCTGCATAATTAAGGGCGTGGTCACTTGAGTGACAGGTGGATCGCGCTGCTGTCTGTGAGACGTCATGTCACCTCAGCAGCCAATTTCAGCCACTGAATTTGGCATCTCAGCCATATTTGTGCCTTTTTTCTGGAATATTTTATACAATATATGGCTTGCTGCATACTCGAGACAGATGTCAGTCTGTGTACATGTGCTCGCATGCGGAACACACGTTGTTGGATCGTCGTGGCATTGGCTAAAAGTTTTGTTCCTGAGATTTACTACAATGACAATACCAGGAGGATATACAACTCTGACAGCACTGCTTGGATATTATAACTAAAACTGCTGCACTATTTTGAAAAATTATACTTATGTTGAGAGAACATTTGAGAGTTATACAGATATCTGGTACCTATACATGAACGTATAGAGTTTTACATTATAAACGATGCTCAGATTGCATCCTTTCTTGAAGAACGATGATGGAGAGCAAATCATTCTGAAGATGTAATGCAAACGATGGATAATATATAAAGATTTCATGGATTTAATGCTTTCATGAACAAAAAGTAGGTTTTTTTATGTTATGTTTCATTTTACCCAAGTGCAATGGATTGGATTCATCTCGCGATCTCTATTTCATTAAAGGTATGAAGTCCCAGTTGATTTTTTTGTGTTATTTGCACACCCCACACAAATTAATTAGCCTACTGGTGTTGGAGCATCTATAACATTATCTTAAAAAACACTGTAGATTGACAGTAAACCTTTAGTGCTTACTTTCTAATGATGTTGTTATCTTTATTAATATTTTAGATAGTAAGCTATCTAAGATAGATATGCTAGGCGAGCGTGGTTTCAGCAACCAGTCGCATGGGCTCCAACTACGTCCCGCCTCTTTGCCCATTTTCAGTTATCTGGGAGTGATGTGCGGTGACGCGCATCTAAGATGGCCGCGGCCTCATTTTCGCGTCAAAACTGCTGTTCAGAACTCTATGGGTGACGTCACGGACACTATGTCCATATTTTTTTACAGTCTATGATTGAACCTTTAGGTCTATGTAAATATACTCTGTTGTGATTGGCTAACATCTTTAGATGTGTAATGAGCTTGTTTACAGACTGCAGATTTGTGACATCATAACCACACATTTTTGCCATATTTGCAGCTTAATTTCAATAATAGTCTTATGTTATGTTTTTTTGGATTTGGAAAAAAAGCTAATTAAAATATGTTTCATAGTACATAGAACTCTTATTTTAAAATTAGTGCTGTCAAATATTATGTAAACACAAACTTTTATTTTGGATGTGATTAATTACCAGCAGCATGTTATGACCCCTTTAAAGTTTGCAAGTTACATCCCAAGATTCATCAAAGACAACGTTGCATTGGAAATAACACATTTAGCTACTACTTTCAATTTAGCTCACTTTCACTTTATATTCTGTATATTCTTGATGAAAAATGTTTCTCTGGCCTCTCATTTCACTGAGCTTGTAAAACCACATTGTCAGTTGAGAGATGTTTGTTCATTGACACAAAGAGGAAAAGTTTCCACTTCACTAGTCAAACACAGACTCTTTTCATCTCCTCTAGAAGTGGGAGATTAGAGAGAGTGTCGGTTTAGGATTATAGATCCAAAATTTACACTGCACGTCCATTTATGCACGTGTGTTACTTCTTAAATTCCCATAGTAAGAAAAGTCATAACTTGGAACACCTGTGGGGTTTAGTTCTGCATATGGACATGCAACACTGCAGCTCAAAGTCCCACAATTTTTTTTTTTTTTTTTTTTTTGTGAATATCTGAATATAAATATAAAATATAAAATATAAACTTACCTGAATGCTAAAAAGCATGACTTTAGTTGTAGCAGATTATTACAAAGCCCCCCCATTTAACACATTACTCGCTCTATCATATTGCACTGAGTCACTTGTGGAGAAACTCGATTATATGGAGAAAAAAAAAAAAGTGTATTATGTTTTATTTTTTTGATGTATATTTTTTTCAAATTATGTCAGTTGTATTTCAAAATTCGAATGATAGATGTCGTTTTGGCACTCTTTAATGTGGCGTGACAGATGTATATATCACTATATATATCTCTTCCGCTTTATTAATAATAGTTACAGCACTAAGAAAATGAATGATCGCCAGCAGGTATTCTGAAAGATACAGTACAACTTACTGAAATGTATAATTATGTTGGCTTGACATCATTAATATTCTTAGCAAAAATGTAAACAGTATCTCCTCTTAGGGCTTTCAAACTACAACCAACAAACTCAGGTCAGAACTTCAGACTTTTCTGATTCGGGTTGCTTTATCTTTTCTAACTGATCTGACTTACGATTTTCATTAAATGCATGTATCAACTCTGCGAAAAATCTGACTTTCAATAAAGGGGCCAAGACTTTTGTACAATAAGACTTATTTAAGCTGACAAACATTAGCAAAGCTTAATGAATATCCTAGGACAACATACTAAAACATGCTAGCAACATGCTAAAACACTAACATGTAAAATTATGCCAGCATCATGCTAAAACATACAAACAACACATTAATTCATGCTGACAACGTTAAAACATGCTAGCAAGATGATAATTCATGTTAGCAATGTGCTAAGAACGGTTAATACATGCTAGAGACATGCTAATTCATGTTTCAATGTGCTGAAACATGTTAGCAAAATGTGTGAATTCCTGCTAGTAACATTGTAAAACACATTAGTAACATGCTAAATCATGCTAGCAAAACATGCTAATTCAAAACATGCTAATTCATGTCTTTCTTTTTTTTTCTAAATTTAAAGCTTATAAAACTTTCATATGGCTTTGTCAAGCCAAAATAAATGTTTGTCCCAATGAACTTTGAATAGGTGATTACATGAGAGACTTGAAAGTAGTGTTTCAACCACGGAAAGACCTCAACAAAACAGCTTGTGAACAAAATGCCACCTGATGTTACCTCAGGAAAGTTGGTCTATGTATGTTTCAATCATTTAATTTCTTACGGTAGTTCAGTAGAAAAAAGCTTTAGTGAAGAGAAAATAGTAAATGATGTCTTAATTGTTTAATATATTTGAAATCTCTAGAGGCCATTTCCTCAAAAAATAATTTGACTATATCTTGATAATGATTTGGCGTATAAAAAATAATTGTCATTAGAAAGTTGAGATTTTTTTTTTTAATTCAGTGTTTGAAACAGTGCATGATGGAGTAGGTCACATGCTCTGATTTGGCATACAGACAAGTCCCCTAAATGTCTTAATGGGGGAAAAAATGCTTGTATTTTCTTTTGTTCAAGCTCTCTCCCTGCAGCCCTTCATCTTCTCAGTTTGAAAACTAAAGTCCCTATAAAAACTTGGCTTCCTGTTAAAGCACTAATATACAGTTAGATACACACATTTGAATCTACATTGAGGGTTACCGCTTTTCTTCAAAGCAGAGTGAAATATCTAGATCCATCTCACTTAAAGGGAAACATCTGGGGATTGATTTGTGGAGCTCTAGGCATGTCAATTTCATTTGTTCTAACGCAATCCTAGATTCCATCAATGGGATAGCAGTTGACTGAACATTTGAGGGTTGGATTTAGCCAGAATAGTAGCCTTCTTTGACCTTTCAGATCTGCCAGATTTAAAGATCTACGATCCTGCAAGGCTTAGTGCGTAATTTAACCTCGACATCTCACAATGGAAAATTGGGGTTGGGTTTATTCAGTACCATTCATCCAGGGTGGAATTTGGCATCCCATTAAAAACAAGGGAATCAGGAAAGTTAGTGAGGTGTGACAGTTACAGACAGTACACTATAATGTAGCACGGTTGCATGGTATTACAGCAGTGCCTCTATGCAGGCCATTACTCTCACCCTCATTTAACTATTCCATACGAAGTGTGCTTATAAAATTCTTGTCAGTGATCAGCTCATGTTGATGAAATAGGAGAATGAGAATCATTGGTATTGTTCTGTTGCCTAAGAGACTGTGTTTCACATTCAGGTACTGGCATGGAGACAATCTTCCTTTTGATGGCCCGGGAGGTATTCTGGCCCATGCCTTCTTTCCCCGAACATACCGGGAGGGAGAAATTCACTTTGACTACGATGAGTCTTGGACAGTGGGCAACAGTAAGGGTTAGTGAAAATCCTGGACTGAAATAAATAAATATGATGATTTTTTCATAGATGTAAATAAAACAAAGATTATTAGAGTAAGTTTTACAAGAAAATACTATTTCAATCTTTCTACTTAAAAATTTCACATTTAATTAAATGTGTTAATTGATGTTGCTTTGTATTTGTGAAATTTGTGCAAATTGTTTGTGCATCTTTTTTTTTCAGTGTAGTTGAGACAATACATGACAAAATATATAAATATATACTTTAACAATTTAGCAGCTTTAGTTTGTCAAGCTTATAATTTAGTTAGTCTAGTACTTGCACTATAAAAAAAGAATTGTTGGTTTAATTAAAAAAAGTAAGTTACCTGTTTGCCTTAAAATTTTGAGTTCATTGAAATTAAAAATTTAAGTCAATACGATGAAGGTACTTGGTTTAATCAACAGAAACTCAAAGTATTATGTTATCTAAAACACATAAATTTAAGTTTATTTGACAAAAGAAAAAATGTTGTGATAACAAATCATGAAAATATTTTTTACAGTGTATAAATAAGCAATGTGACACAAAAAAGAGCGCTTTTGTTTTCCAAGCATGCTTATATTGATATTAACAGCACAATTGGAATAGCGTTGTTTGAACAACTTACTTGTGCATTTGAACTAATGTATTTTTACATTGTAATTATTTCCAAGACTTTGTCCATTTTTATTGTGCAAAAATATTTAAAATGATCAAATGAAATCCAAACAAAATCAGCATTTGCACATCTCAGAGCAACACACTGTAGTGGTGTTTCATTCCAGACTGAACCAGTGTTTTTGAATCATTTAAGTGAATAGTTAAAGTACACGCTCATAAAGCCAGTCACTTGTTTTGTACCTGAATGAATCAGTGGCTTTGAACGAATCAGTTCAGAGAATGGTTCAAGGTTCTGTCATAAAGTCAGTCACTTGTTTCGAAGGAATCATTGTTCTTAAATGAATATTTCTTTCTTTCTAATAGGTACTGACCTTCTCCAGGTGGCTGCTCATGAGATTGGTCATGTTTTAGGATTGCAACACTCCAAGGAACCAGGCGCAGTGATGTCGCCTTTCTACACCTTCTCCTACCCGCTCCAACTGAGTGAAGATGACAAGAGAGGCATACAGACCCTCTATGGATCTAAAAATTCAGATGATAGAGTGAAGAAGGAAGAGAGACCTCCCAAATTCCCAGAGACCAATGAGATTGAAAGTACAGTGGTGAGTTATATGGCAGATTGTGTCTGATCTTGGGAATCTTGGGAATTCTTCTCATTCTCTTTGTATTTCTTTTTTTCTTATCTTCCCAGCCTGATGCTTGCCAAACTGACTTTGATGCTGTATCCATGATCCGAGGCGAGCTGTTTTTCTTTAAGGCGGGTTATGTGTGGCGGATCCGTAATAGTAAACTCCAAGCTGGATATCCAGCACTGGCATCCAGGCACTGGAGAGGAATCCCAGGCAAAATTGATGCTGCTTTTGAGGACAAGTCTGGCAATATCTGGTTTTTCCAAGGTAAATTGTCTCAAAATAAATAAGATGTACAAAAGTTTTAGCAAAAATTTAGCATGAAGCGGTGTCAAATTACTCAAACACGTTTGAGTATACAAGAGAGATCTGGGAATGACCCCAACAAATAATATTTACAAAGAATTGCCCAAAACATTCAATTAGGAAGATACCAGTGAAAGAGACATAATGAGGTGGGGTTTGAGGAAATAGCTATGTGCTATTGTTTTGGCTGGATTTTCTTCATGTAAACAGTCATTTTCTGTTGTATTTGTGCATATTACATGAAAATTATCATGTTTACTGCTTTACGGTTATGACAGGAGTTGAAATATAACTTACATGGAAAGGTTTAGTATCATGTAAGTATGTACATTTTTAAGTTTTGTGGCTATACATTTGAAACAGTGTATATTTGTATGTTTGTTTATCATTTGTTATTTTACTTTGTTTTTCAATGCCCATTTATTTTAGCTTTTTTATTTTTTATATCATCTCACAGATGTTGTCATGTATTGAACCCCTAATATTCCTTAAATATTGTAAATATAGAAATCCTGCAATTCCAAGAATGCATTTCAACTTATATCACCAGAGGCTTATATATTTATAATCCAGATATCCCTTGTTGCCCTAATTATCCATTAAAATGAGCAGCTTAAGTCTAGTAAACTAAAACAGGGGTTCATGATGAATGAAAAATTCTTTAGCTGCTTTTTAATGTAACCTCTCTCACCCACTATACTTTTTTGCAGGCCAGAGTTACTGGGTGTTTGACGCAGAACGGCAGATCACAGGGCCGGACTCTGTACAACGACTGGGTCTAGCAGTGAACGACATCCAGGCAGCCCTTATGTGGGGAGAAGATAAGGCCCAGAAGATCTACTTCTTCAAAAAAGGAAGCTACTGGCGATTCAACCTGAAGGAAAACCGCGTCGACAGCATTCACCCTCGCAGCATGAGTGACTGGAGAGGCATACCGGGTGACATTGACGCTGCTTTCCAGGACCGATTCGGTACGGTTATCACTGAGACATGGACTACGTTTACATGTGCAACAATGATGTGATTATTTCCAATAATCAGAGTAAGGACTAGATGTTACATGACGCAAACCTCTTCACTCCTGTTTACATGCAGTTTCATTATTCTGATTATTCATTAAAAGGAGTGGTTATTTTTACTGCCTTTATTCACACACCCCAAATGCACAGCATGATTATGAACTCCCATATAGTAGATGTGTTACTGGTTTTAATCTACAAATTTTTTCATTTGGATGTTTTGACCATCACTATACTTTATTAAATTTGTGTCATGCAACGTTGTCAACATGAACTCAGCCAACCCAAAAATGTAATTCTTTCTTTACCACTATGTTTACGAATCTCCATCTGACAACGTCGTCCTTGTACATCACAAACACATGCACACTTTGGTCAGAGTGGAATAGATGTGATGTTTACATGCTTGTTTGTTGCGCTTAATGCCACATATTTTACTATGATTATGGTTACTAGAATTATGAGATTGATTAAACTTTATCTCATGTAAACACAATACTTAGATCAAATTGATTACAGTATTGCCTAAATCTCATTAGAAATGCATTATTAAGGTGCATGCAATTGTAGTCATTGTTTCTTAAATGTTTTTGAAATTACAAAGGTAAATCTTGATGGCAAAAAAAAGTTTCAAAAGTCATTCTTTGTTATCTCTCCACAGGCTTCGCCCACTTCTTGAGAGGGAAGCAGTACTGGAAGTTTGACCCAGTGGAAGTGAGGGTGCTGGAGGGATACCCACGATATATTGGCATGGATTTCTTCGGTTGTTCTGCAGCCCTGTATCGTTGAATCATGCGTACAACTAGACATAACTAGCAAATTCATTGCTAATTCAATCTTTTTCACACACCTAGTGCAACTTTTAACAAAGTCCCTTTCAAGTAAAGTCTGTTCACTCGGCCATATTTGCAATGCCTGCGGGCAGCTATTTTGGGCATCCAAGACCAAGTCATATCTATTTGAATGGGGGAATCCTGAAATCTCAAAAACTGCTTGGCAAACTCACAATTAAATGTTGTTTCTTATGCTCAAATATCATTAAAATAATTAATGATTTTGTGCAGTCCTAAGCACGAGTCTCAGGTTTCTATTGACGCTTTTCCACTGCATAGGACGGCTCGGTATGGAACGGTACTGCTCGCTTAAATAGTGCCACTTCAGTTGAGGTTCCCAGCGAGCCATACTGATACTAAATGTGAACACTGCAGATCACTGATTGGTCAGTAAGGACCGTCAATACCAGCGTCACTGGATTTCAAACACGAGACACCAAACCCAATAGATTTAAACAGTCAGTAACAGCCACTGCAGTATCATTTGTTCACGAAACAACTTGCTTTAAACGACTGTCGCATGCAACTTAAAAAAAAGGAATGGCTGTATCATGGTCAGTAGATGAGACTGGTAGACGTTGGTAGGCGAGGAGCGGATCCACAGTAGTAGAGGCAGCGCAACTGTAACAATCAGTCTATAATCAAACCCATTTTGAAGTGGTACTAATTGCAGTGGAAAAATAAACCGAAAGTAAAGCAAGCCAAGCCACTGGGGGAGGGTCTGGCTGCAGACCATGGGCGAGTGGAGCTCCACTCTCGAACAGGAAATACGTCACCTCCACTTGAATAATTTTGTCTCACCAGTGTTAGCTTTATGTTTTGATGGCTTGTGTTAAAAAAACATAGTAAAACACAGTAAAAGTAGAAATTTTATTAATTGTTATTTTATTGTGAGATTTTGCCTCACTAACATCACCTACCCCAACCCTAAACCTACCCTTAGGTTTATACCCTTAATAATGCAAATACAGTAATTAAATGACGCAGTATTGATGTGCGCATGCCCAGTGGCCATAGCTGTAGCTAGCTCCACTACTGGAGGTGACGTATTTCCGCCCTTGAGTGGAGCTCCACTCGCCCCATAAGTTTGCAGCCAGCCCCTATTGAGTTGTTCCGTACCGAGCCGAGTCCCTCCATGCAGTGGAAAAGCGTTATATGGGAACGAAGCTTCTAACGGCAGCTGCAGTGACCCAATGACTTTACCAATCAGCGATTGGCTCTTTTACTTAGAAGGCGGGATGTATACCGCCATATTGCGTGTTGCAGTTTATCCCATTCATAAGTGAACCATCTTTCTATATCTATAGTCTTTGCTTGTACCCCACATACAGTTTTAAACCAATCAATCTCTAATATAGTTATTCACACAGGGTTCTTTTTAATATCAGGTAAAGTGTCAGATATGCGGTCTCCATATCTGACCACTGGATTAAACACTTTTCTGTGGTTTCAAGCAGATACTGTGTATCTACTCAGTCTGTGACTCAAGATGCTACATCTGCGCCACTTAACCATATATTGAAAATGACTGGTGCTTCTCATCTGCAACACATTGACTCTCAGCTCTCAGGAAAAGCAGGAAATTCTGGCCTTAAAATATTTTTCGTACGTATTGAGTACTTGATTATTTATTATTTGTATTTTTTGGCAGTATCGATAGTGTTAGGAAAACATAGCCATTTTTTGAGCAAAATACCATGTTGTGCCATTAGATAAATTATTTTACAAAATTAAAGATTTTTATAGATTAAACAAAAACAGTGACATGCTGTTGATTACCACAAAAGATAATTATGAGCTTAAAACAAGCAAAAACTGCACTTACAATGTTCCTAAGGGTTTAATTGTTGAATGTGTGGAAGAACTGGTAATAGACAGCATGTCACAGGTTCTGTTGCTAGAACGTGTATTCAATTTGGAAGATTCCTTTAATGCCCTAAATATTTCAAAATAAATGTGCACATATCTTCTTACATTAGCAGTTTAAGTTCAGAGGCACTTTTATGATATGATAAAAATGTAGTAACCAACATTAAGTGGACTTTACTGTACTAGAGCTAGATGGACATGTTTGTATTTTGTTTGATGAAGCATTGAAGGGCCTGAATTACACAGAGTAGACCCATGACTGATGCTGCACATTCAGCATTTAGGGCTGTTCACACTGCAGCGATTTCATTCATTTTCAATGAGAAATGGAAATTTGACAATGGTTGTTGGTGTGAATGCCCAGGTCTCTAGGGGACTAATGAAGACCTGTTCTTCAGTAGTGATATTGTATGTTACAGTGCAGGTCACTGGTGCACGTGTTGTGTAATTGCAATCAAACTTTTTTTGCGTAGTGGGGCTACTGAGGTATATAATCCTCATGGCCTGGGTATTGATGGCTTTTGATCTAAAGAAACTGTACACTTCTCATTCACTGTTGTTATAATTTTTGACATGTAATCAATTCTTTTTCTTGTTATTGTTTTTAATGATCCATTTACTGTGTAAATATTTTGTAAAAAGAATTGTATTATATTTTCAGCTTCAATAAAAGCCTCTCTTTGTTTGTTGTATTCTGTCTAATTATCTGTTGTCTGGGCTCGTTTCAGATTCTGCATACAGCTTTTGCTCCTAAATTACTTTCCTTTACAGCTGGTTTGTAATATTATCAGTGTTTGCGTTTTTTCATCTTCAATCACTTTTATGTCTGAAAAGTGGATTTTTATGAAATGAACATACTTTATTTTTCATTTTGTTTTATATATATGATAATCACATTAAAGTCTTGGAAATTATTCACTATGCCTTCATTATTTTTCAACTTATTTTTTAACCCTTGTGCTCAACTTTCATTTTATGAACTCAATAAATCATTTAAATATTTGAAAATATTTATTTTTAATGAAATATATTTAATTAGAATATTTTTTTATTAGATTTTGACAAATCTAAATCTAGTTTTATTCCAAAAATGTTTTAAATGTAATTTCCACCATGGAATGTTATCATACGCAATACATTACATGAAATGTGATGAAAAATTGCATTGTAAAAATGCCCAAAAAGTATCAAAAGTTGTAGAAACACTCATATGAAAGAAGTGAGTACATCCCATCCTCTCTGGTCTGGTTGTAATAAATTTTATCGGAGGTTTCGGGGTGGAAATGGAAGACGGCTGTTTCACAGACCCTCCTGCTGAGACAATTCCAGAATCCTGCTGTCTTGGCTTGTTTTCAGACTGTAATTCCCCTTTCCCCTGCTTCTATCACACAGAGCAAATTTGTAACACAATGACATTGTAACATGGTGACATCATCATTTCAGTTCCGTTTTATGTGAAGCATCTGTTGGCGCCATCCTTCGCCAAGTTAGCACGTTTTATAGGGTTTCTCTTTAGTGACTACAGATGTCGGGCTGCTTTGGACAAAACGCAAACCCAGATCCTTGTGTTATCAATGATTTGAAACAGAATCTGTTCATAATCGGGCTTACTGAATGGGCTCACCAGAGTCATGAGTGGTTTTGTGTTTTTTTTTTTTTTTCACCATAGAAAGCCACTTCTCTGATCTTTTATAGAAAGTCTTGCACCAAATCTGATTATTTGTATCTTTAACAGTCAAAATATTTCAGAAGCATTTTCGTGTTCCATTCTTTTCATTCAAGAGCCTCTAATTCTGTTTATTTGTACATCCTCCAAAAATTTAATTATTTTTAAGGTTTTCTAACGTCCTAAAAAAAGACCCAGAAGATTCTGGCAACTGACTAGCAACCACCCACCCAGAACACATTATATCAGTTGACTTGGTGGCATTTTCTTGTTCAGTAGTCACTGAGGCCAGACACTACAGACATCTTAAAGTGCTGTTACGCACATACACATGTACTTCTTCTAAGAGTATGTTGTAAAACATATGTCTGCATTTTGAACTTTAAGGACGTTTGCCTTCAGGATAAAACAAGTCTGCACAGGTATAACCACAAGCATGTGCACACCTCTGACCTGATCGACCTCAGCAATATTTCTCTCATTAAATTAAATAGATTATTTGTATGTCAACATATTTCCTATAAGTGACAGAGAACATTGCAACTGAAAAACATGTGGCTTATGATTGCTGCAGAATCATGACTGATCCTAATTCTGATCAGTCTAATTAACTCAACAAAGAGTCAGATTTCCTGTTTGTTAATCATGCACTGACAACATCTCCTGATAGCTGTACAATTTGTTTGTTTGAGTAAAGACAAACAAGTAAATGACCTTATTCACAGCAGCGCCATCTTTTTTTTTTTCTTTTTTTTTTTTTTGTTACGGGAATGAAAGCGAGGCTGTGAGGGATAGAAAACTCTTCAGTGGGTTGTACTGTTATTTAATGTGCTTTTGGATTGTTCTGCTTGCAAAACACTACAAAAATATATTTCAAGAAATTTCAGTAGACAAAAAACTCCTGAAAAAATGAGCTGTGGAAAATTATAAAGTGGTCTATGAGCTTTATACAGCTTTTTAGCGGATACCATTGAAAACAGCCTCACTTTCGTACCTGTCATGACGCTGCTCTGAATTACATCAATGAAGTTTAGACACTGATTTCATGTCTTGAAAAAACTATTAACAAGTAATTTACATTTCAGTAAGACTTTAGTGACCGTTGGTTTTGTTCAGTTATTAGATTTCAATGAGGATCGGTGTTGTTCTGTTATGTGATTTAAATGGCATCTGTTTTATTCATTTATGAGATTTCAGTGAGAGTTGATTTTGTTCCTTTATGACATTTAAATAATGGCCAGTCTTTTTCCATTATGAGATTTCTATGTTGCCTAGTTTTGTTTCTTAACAAGATTTTTAATGATCGTTGGTTTTGTTCCGTTATGAGATACCAAAAATGGTAAAGAGATCTCAGTGGTTGGTTTTCAGAGTCAGTCAGTTTTGTTTTGTTATGAGATTTCAAAGACGGTTGGTTTTGTACCTTTTTTCTTTTATGAGAGTTCAAAGACAGTCAGTTTTGTTTCATTACGAGATTTCAATGAGGATCGGTTTTGTTCAGTAATGAGATTTCAATGATGGTTGGTTTTGTTCAGTTACGAAATCTCAGTGATGGTTGGTTTTCAGAGTTAGTCAGTTTTGTTCTGTTATGAGATGTCAAAGACGGTTGGTTTTGTTCCTTTTTTCTTTTATGAGATTTAAAAAAAAAATCTGTTTTGTTTTATTACGAGATTTTTATGATGGTCGGTTTTGTTCAGTTACAATATCTCTTTGATGGTCAGTTTTATTCCGTTATGAGGTTTCAATGACAGTCGATTCAACAATTCAAACAATTCTTTGTTTTGTGATGAGATTTCAGTGACGGTCAGTTTTCAGTGTCAGTTTTGTTCAGTTACAAGATCTCAAAGGTGGTCGGTTTTGTTCCATTTCGAGATTTCAATGACAGTCAGTTTTATTTGGTTATAAGATTTCAGTGACGGACAGTTTTGCTCTGTTATGAGATTTCAATAATGGTCGGTTTTGCTGGGTTATGAGTTTTCAGTGACAGTTGGTTTTGTTCCTGTACAACACTTAAAGGACAGTTAGTTTATTTCCACTATGAGATTTTATAGATGGTCAGTTTTGTTTCATTATAAGTTTTCAATGACGGTCAGTTATGTTCCGTGCAGAGATTTCAATGGTGGTTGGTTTTATTTTGCTACGAGATCTCAAGGATTGCCAGAATTGTTTTGTTATGAGTCTTCAATGACAGTAGATATTCTTCCTTTACAAAATTTCAAAGACAGTCGGTTTTGTTCCTTTGCAAGATTTCAAAGACAGACTGTTTTTTCCTTTATGAGTTTTCAATCAGACAGTCAGTTTGTTTCCATTACGAGATTTCAATGATGGCCAGCTTTGTTTCATTGTAAGATTTCAATGACGATTAGTTTTGTTGCTTTATGAGATTTCAAAGACAGTTGGGTTTTTTTGCGTTGAGAGATTTCATTGACAATCGGTTTTATTCTGTGATGAGATCTCAATGATGGATGTTTTGTCTTTACAAAATCTCAGTGACGTCAGTTTTATTTGATTACAAGATCTCAATGACAGTCAGTTTTGTTCAGTTACAAGACCTTAAAGGATTAGTTCACTTTCAAATGAAAATTAGCCCAAGCTTAACTCACCCTCAAGCCATCTTTGGTGTATATGATTTTCTTCTTTCTGATGAACACAATTGACCAATTAGACCAATAGCATCTTGCTCAAAAATGACCAAAGAGTTTCAATATTTTTCCTATTTAAAACTTGACTCTTCTGTAGTTACATCGTGTAATAAGACCGACGGAAAATGAGAAGTTGTGCTTTTCTAGGCCGATATGGGTAGGAACTATACTCTCATTCCAGTGTAATAATCAAGGAACTTTGCTGCTTTGATGCTAACGGTCGGAACTATGCTAAGCTATGCTAAAAGTGGTACTGCCAGACCCGGAGATCAGCTGAATGGTTTCGAAAACGGTAAAACTCAACTGTTTAACTCTAGGGGAGTTGGTAAATTGGAATGTTCCTTTAAGAAGCTTATTAGCCTATAATAGTGTTTTCATGTTATACTTTAGTCACGCATAAAATCCCATCACAAGTCACAGAGATGCAAGAAATAAAAACTAATAATGTAAAGAAAACAATAACTTTCCAGAGTTCTAGGTATGCAGTAACATAGGTAAAGCACATAAACTGCATTATTTTCATCTATTTTATAGGTATCCAATATTCAGTGAACACAAATTGTACAGTTAAAAAGTATAGAAATAGACCTATTGTTTACTCTGTATGTTATGCTTGCTTGAATTTTTTATTTTATCAAAATGGAATGTCATTGATTAGAAGTCTTGGTTAATTGCACAACAAATCTCAAGGGGGTTGGAACTCTACTGTATTTATTTCCATTACTTTTTATAGAACCACCAATTGCATGTGCTGTGATAGATTGGCAAAGGGTTATCGGAATGCATAATCTATCACAGGCATCGGCTAATGAGGGCTTTCTGGGTTGATTGAACTGCTTCCAGTTTCCATACACATTAAAGACACATAATCACACATTTCAAAGAATGCTTTGGAAACTGAAGCAATTGGTCCTTTGTGCATGCTGTAGCCGAAGAACAGATTTTGGACCCAGCCGATTAACTAATGCATAGCTAGAATTGGCTAATGAGACAGGATACAACATTTAAACATAAATGAATGAATACTGAAACAGACAACTTTTTTTTGAGCATAGGCTACCAATAAAAATGGTTTTATTAACAAAGTATAAAACGGGAGGAGCACTTTCAGATAATTAACCTAATTAACACAGGAGGAGCATACATACAGAGGCCTACCTCTGTTCCATGACAGCACTTCCCGTCCGATGAAGAATCTTTCGTCCTCGAGGAATCTTTGCCGCAATCCTCTGGCCTAAGAAGTGATTCGCCTCCGTCGATCCCTCTGTGTTATCTCGCGGGTGTCAGCACAAAATGGGTCCCCGCACGCCGAGATGCTTGCTGAGGCCTACCCTCGCCACCATGGGGCAAACATCCACGATCTCCTTCTGTGTTTCTCATTCCTGCCATAAATAAATGGACAACAAGGCCCGTCAAGCTCTAAACTTGCGTCTTGGGCAATGGATGGACAGATTGTGGTAGATTAAGTCTATTAATTTTTTAATAGACTTATAACCATTGTGGCATTTTATAAGTTGACTAATTAATAACATTAAATACAACCTTTGACATACCCCTGTATGTTTTTAAGAGCCTTTTTTTTTTTTTTTTTTTTTTTTTAAACTTCGTCATGTACGTGTGTGTCCAGTAGGGGTCACTCTTGGGTAGTTGGTTAGGTGGGAACCTTCATTCAGGTAACAGGTTTGCTGGAAGGAAAGTGCACACAGTTTTTGACCGCTATGCAAGTGGGACTGGAACTGGAACTGTGGATTTATTGACTGTTTGTTTGTTTGGATTATTGCTTGCTTGAAATGAAGACCAGTCACAATAAAATAAATGACTGTGAACTTGTGTGTAATAGACTTGGCTGCTTACAGAAAGTAAGTGGATAACATAAGGGTATGTAAGTAGCCATACTATATATCAAGCGCTTGTTTCCATGGTGACTGGTCGATTTATCGCTGTTGAGAATGTCTTGTGTGTTAACCGTTAACATACTCTGGGTTGACTGAACTTGCTACTAGACACGTTTTTGGAACCAGCATACCTCGAGTAAGCAATGTTTGGGTTAATCATCCAAGAGTTCAGGCCATGGTATGTTTGATGGTAAAATAACCTTGCTTTCTGGAATACCCCCCAGTCCTGAAGGTACCTGAGGAGTTGAACACCGCATCACATAGTGTTTTCGAACATATAAGGATTTTTGTAAAAACGCTTAATATCTTTTGAAAATGTTGTCAATTTTTTTTTTTTTGTGTGTCATTGTGTTTCTTGGTTTATACCAATTCAGATGATATCTTGTTTGTCATTTTCCATCATTTTGTTTGTCTGTCATTTTAAAGTAAATTAAAAAAAACAGTTATTTCACTACTACTACAAATTTTGTCCAAAATCTGATCAGACTATCTTTGGATCGAACCTCACAGAAATGATTTCAACGCAATTTTGACATTCACTACAATTATTGAGAAATAGGCCTACCTCTCTGACTGTTAGTTAGCTTATCATGCTAATTGGTTAACATGCTAACCAGTAATTATTTTTAATGTATTTAATGTAGTTCAACTATCAGTTTAACCATTAGCAACATTAGCAGTTAAGTTAGTTTAGCATGCTAATTGGTTAACATGTTAAGTAATGCATTTGTGTGCTTGTTCTTGCCTTGGAAGCTCTCAGCAGCCTGGTGAATGTGTGTCAGCTGAGTGGTGCACTGTGATGTCTGGAAGCTTGCTTCTGCCATAAAAAAAAAAAAAAAAAAAGGTAATTGCAACTTTTTATCTCCTCAGTTCTGACGTTCTTTTCTCGCAGTTGCTAGATAATATCTCACAATTTTGACTCTTTTCTCAAATTGCATGATATAAACTCACAATTCAGAAAACAGAATTGTGAGATATATAATTTAGCAAATGCAAGACAAAAAGGTTAACATTGTGAGTTTATATCTCACAATTCTGAGAAAAAAGGCCATGTATTGCGGTTTGCAGATATGTTTATTATAATTATTATTACTGTTTGTTGTTTGTTGCTGTTGTTGTACTTTTAATGATGTTTTATTAACAAAGTTCGGGAGGAACAAGTGTAGATAATTAACCTAATCAACTCCGGTGGAGAGCGTTCAGTTAATCAATGCAAACCAATGATAAGAGGTATAAATACAGCAGACATACTCTGTTCATCTGACAGTTCATCAGCATCCACCCCATCTCCTCACTTTAGTTCTATCTACTTTTACCACAACTGGGGGGAGTACTTTGGGTTTGGGCAAAAATTTCTGACCTCAGAGCACTTCCTCTGGACAGCACGCCAAATATGCATAACTCTTACTGTATTTAAATAAATGTAAATGTGAATTTGTGAATTATTCACCAGATTATTTTATACATAGCTATCTACAAATGAGGAATGATACAAAAAGTATTTTATACTATACATTGTATATTAATTATATTAAGATTTAATTAATCTACTCCATCATTACTCCTCAAGGTAAGATAAATTGGTTGAGTAAATGATTCAGTAACTCATTCATAAAGGTAATCCTATATTTCATTACTGATTTAATTAGTGATTTTCAAGACCGTCACTTGCTGACATAATACAATCTGCAGTAAATCAGTGAAAACTCCTGACCATCATTACTATGGACAAGTTCAGAAATAAAGAATCAGACAAATGATGAAAAGACCGGAACTCAAAAAACTATATCATTTATTGAAGACATGAAATGTAAATAAGAGGTATTTGTATTTAAATAAAAGTGCCCCCACTCCTCAAAATGCCCCCAACTCCTATGGTAGTCCTCATAATGAATATATAAGATTTGCATAGAGTATACATGCAGCAGACTTTAATGCATATATACATATTAGCTTATTTTGAGGTTCATTACACTATCCCCCGGTTTCACAGACAAGGCTTAAAGTTTCCGTGAACCGGAAGTTGCAAATGACAATGAACACTCTCCAGTGTTGTGACATATTTCCAAGTGAAGCAGAATATTGAATAGAGGGCAGAGTTTTACTTTAGCACTCCTCCTCTCCATTTCTCATTCATTGCAGACTAACTGTTGGAGGGGAGTGGTTTAAGCGATTTTCAACCCAAGCCGTCAAACTGACGTCATCTGGGAAGGAACGCCATTCCAGACCGGAAGTAACTTTTCAGATTTTGATTAAAGATTACCACGACAAACATTTTATTTCTGTGTAATAACTGGCATGGATTAATTGTTCACCACAAGACCAGTAATATGCACTAAAACAAAGTGCACAGGGTCAATTTTGATTTCATGCCGACTATAAACCTTATTTCAATTAGGATATTTAAGTAGCTTTTACGAACGTACCCTAGAAAAAACACTCAAAAAAAAAAAAAACACTGACATATTTTCTCAAACACGCATTTTAGTCTAGGACTAGCTTAATCCTGGTTTAGCCTAAGCCCTGGCTGTGAAACCGGGCCTATATTTAACAAATCATTTTGATTGCTTACAAAAATTAATGCTCATAAAAGCAATAAAAAAAAAAAAACTAAATTGGTAAAATCAGGAGTTGAGATACTTTTTTGCAAGCCTTATAGAGGAAGTTCATAAAACTTCAATAACTGAAACCTAAAACCATTTTCTTTATTTGCAGGGATGCTGTCCTTGCCTCTCATGGACTGATTTTCCGATAGCTCCTCAAATGCATGGTGATGGGAATTCCCCGTCTCAGAAATTCTTCCTGGAGCTGAAATGTGATTTGTTTTGCATTATCCTTCAAAATATTCTTGTTGTATATATTTTTTTTCTTTTCTTTTTTTTTAAGGTGCACTTGGTAACTTTTTTTTTTTTTTTGAAAATTAACAAAATTTCTTCAAATCCAGTCCTGGAGGGCCACTGCCCTGTAGAGTTTATCTCACACCCTGATCAAACTCACCTACCTGTACTCTGTAGACCTTGATTAGCTGGTTCAGGTGTGTTTGATTAGGGTTTGTGCTGCACTCTGCAGGGCAGTGGCCCTCCAAGGCCAGATTTAAGGGACCTTGTTTTAAATAATGACTTAATACATCAATACTTCTTCCAGAACATGTTATTTCTTTTTACTCTTATGCACTATGGTAAGCCTATTATAAGTGTTTATATTTCAGATTTAGCAGGATAGGGAGTAAAGCAAACAAAACAAAAAAAAAACTGCAATGTTTATAATTAAGATGAAATTCTATTACAAAAAAATAACAGAAATTGGCAAATCTTAGAGGAAGTTCATAAAACCTCAATAACTGAAACCTAAAACCATTTTTGATTGTTCCTAAGTATATTTACCACGACAAATAGTTTTTTTCATAACTTGCATGGAAGTACTACTTCATTACAATACATTACAAAATACAATACATTATAAATAGGTTTTATATATATTGATTATATATTATTCTTATATTTTAAATAATTCATAAGTCTATTTTCTATGTCTGATGAGTATATTTAAAAGTGTATGGTTCAAGTGGTAACTAAATACTTATCTTAAGTACTAAAGATTTTTTTATATATAAAGTACAAAATTATTATGAAAAATAGAACACTATGTATGGAAGTGAACTAAGTGTATTGAAATGAAACTTTATTTTTTATTTTTATTTTTTTTACTTTTTTTCACCTGGGTGCGCAAAAGACATTTTGTTTTTTAACTGATATAGGGTCAAAAGTTACAGAGTGTACCTTCAAAAAGGCAGGGTCAAAAATTTAAATTAAATATATGTAACTTTGAGTGTTCTGTATTAACAAAATCCACGTACTTACTTTTATAATCACCAAGTCTTCAACCTGAGACTTTGACAAACTTTCCACACTTGTGAATTTCACTCTCAACCCCATCGTATAACCTGTGCAAATGTGAAAAAGGTCAGTGCTGCGTGATTATAAAATAAATGTATGTGAAATCAATGATTTCCAAAAAATCCCTCTACACTATTTTATTTACTGTAAATATTAAATACTATTTGTCTTGATAATCAGACAATAACATCACAAGGAATTTACAATACTTTAAAGAATTACAATACTTTTACAATACAAGTTTCTCCTTGTAATAGTATCTTTAATTACTGTAATAGAAGTTGTTGTATATTTGCTCACCACTATAGCAGAAGAAAGGCAAACTGTCCATGCATTGTTCATCTGTCCACTGACCAAAATGTTGTAAAGACACAGCTGTGCAGTGTTGATTACCAGTCTGTTTTGGTATGTTAAAACCATTATCTGGCTGTGCAACTTCACCACGGACCATTTGTCTCCAATATGTGAAAGAAGAGTTGCTCTGATCTGACAACAGTCTGTTTCTGTACAGACCAATCCATACAACATTTCCAAGTGAGACACTCAGTATTTGCTGACGCTCCGTCTCATTTCTCACACTGGCCAGGTCTGTGTAATTCTCTCTGCAGTAGCTCTGAGCTTCAGTCCAGGTCCTTCCCTCAGATACCCAGACATACTTCTGAGAGACATTTTCTCGTCCTAAAAAAAACAAACCCACACAATTTAATTTGGTCTACTTTTAGTCTGATTCAACACCAGGGTCTTGTGTTAATCCAGTGATGGACAAGAACGTGCACAACTAGAGGAAAATTTTGTTCCTATTCATTTAATCTAAGTTCTAAAAGTTCTAAAAAATAATATATATATATATATATATATATATTTTTGAGCTGTGGGTTGTTTCCTATGCAAGTAATCTCTTATGCATTTTTGAGTAGAATATTTCAATTTCTCAGTAAAATAAGGTCTGTTAACATAACATTTTTTGTTTTGTTCTACAGCAACTGATTCACATACCTTACACATGAATTTTGTTTGTCATGTTTGTCATAAATTAAATTGTTAAACAAGTTACTATATTAGGGACAACAACTGCCATTGAGTTTACAAGCTTAACAAATCAGACAATCATTGTATACCTCACACAAAAACAACTTACATTTCATGTTTGAAGTAAAGGTCCTCAGAATTATATGTAAAACCTTATTTTACTCAAACTGATATTATGCCATCAAATTGAAAATGAGCTCGGACTATATGTGATGGAGGCACAGATCCAGTTCAGTATCAGGTTTCAGCATGCATCCTCACAGAACATTCATTAAGTTCTTGTACTGACATAAATGTTGTTTCTACAGTTTTGGTTCCCAATGACTTTGGTTGTTTTTTGTTCATACAATAGAATGGGAACCAAAACTTTTTGGTTTCCAACATTCTTCAAAATTCTTTTTGGATAGAATTTTAAGGATATTATTCAACTTATTACAGTGTCACATTTTGCCGGCACTTATTTGGTGGTTGAAATTGCCTTACATTTTAGGATTTAAGATTTGTCTCTCCCACATTCTGAGGAAGCATGCTAAAGCCTTGAGGGACTGATAAAGATAGGTTTTAGAATTGAAATTACATGTCTTACCATCATAGCAAACAAATGCATATTTATTGTCACATGATGAATCAGACCAGTTTTCATAATCCATGTAAACACACAGTTCTTTCCCATTATAGTTGTCTGGTTGATGATACCAGTTTCTGAAATCTCTCTCTCCTTCCTGATAGAAATCATTATCCTCAATGACCATCTCCAGCTGTTCTTCAGCACATCATCATACAGTCCAATCCAGGCTAAACCATTGTAACTCCCATTAACTGTGTTGATCAGACTGTTCATTTCCTCCATGTTATCAATGGTGGCCAGATCAGTGTAATTCTGTCTGCAGAATCTCTGAGCTTCAGTCCAGGTCTTATTCTCAGACACAAAGTGATACTGACGGGATGATGTCAAAGATGACACTGTGGAGAAAGTTTCAAATATTAGCCTTATTATTATTTTTAGAGAATATTAGCCATTAAGACAAACATCTACTCACCACTGTAGCAAATGAAAGGTAATGCAGTATCACAGTTTTCATCTGTCCAGTTCCCAGAGTCACTGAATGACACTGCAGTGCAGTATTCACCGTTTCCAGCATTATCTGGCTGTCCTGTCCTCCAGTTACTGAATGAAGAGTTGCTCTGATCTGACCAAGATCTGGTTCTGTACAGTCCAATCCAAAAGGAATTCAATTCATTCTTGAACAAATACTGGATCTCATGGATTTCAATGATGCTGACGAGGTCTGTGTGATGCTCTCTGCAGTAACTCTGAGCTTCAATCCAGGTTTTTAATTGGTTAACATACACATATTTTGTACTGACATTCTTCCTGCAAGTAATTTTTTTATTATGAATAATTGGAGTATTGTACATTTATTTGTAAATATTATATTCAAAATTGAAGTCCACCATCTTACCATCATAGCAAATTAAGCGATTTGAGTAGGAGCATGGATATTCATCCCATAAACCATATGTGTTCATATTCACACACAGACTCTGTCCACCTGAGTTCACTGGTCTCTGAACATACCACCTTTTATAACCTCCCTCTAATGCTGCATTATTCAGAGACCATCTCCAGCTGTTCACATCATCATACAGTCCAATCCAGGCTGAACCATTGTAACTCCCATTAACTGTGTTGATCAGACTGTTCATTTCCTCAATGTTATCAATGGTGGCCAGATCAGTGTAATTCTGTCTGCAGAATCTCTGAGCTTCAGTCCAGGTCTTATTATCAGGCACAAAGTGGTATTTGTGGGTGCATGAAGATTGTGTGCAGGTTCCTTTAAGTAATTTTAGAACAAAAAAAATCTGATTATTCTCTTAAAACCAGCACAAAAAGAAACTCAAATTTTTTAATTCAGGGAACTGTCTTGCTTCATACTATTGAAATTCAACACATTGGTTCAGTAAAAGTATCATATAATAAATCACTCAATAGGCTGCTTCAAATACAGCTTCGTTGTGAAGGGGTGGATTCTGGAATGCCCTACCCCTTACATATCTTTTGAGCTATTAAATAACATTTATCTTTCTAAATAATCAATTATTTGAAAGACTTCTTCAATGTATGTTAAAGCATTTATTTTCCTTTTCAAACACTAGAAAATAATTTTGAATATTGTAACTCTCACTGAGAGAAAAGAAAATGTTATCAGTATGTTTTGGGAAAGTTTCCTGCTCAGAGCAGAGCTCAGATCAACTTCAGCCTTGTAGAATCTGCAAATCATGTGTATCTGTGTATATCCTTTGTACTGGTGGACAACTGGCACTCTGCTGGAGAACAGACAGACGCCATGTCATGACCCAAAAGGACATCCAGTACTTAAATCCAGGGTCCCCTCGTCAGCATCCTGACGAATGGAGATATGCTTCTGACTATCTGTCCATGGAAGATTACCAAATTTGTCTATTTTTCTTAGCCAATTCGATTCATTCATCCTGACATAATGACATTGTTACAAGTCACATCTCCCCTGGACTCCATCTCCCATCATCCTCCCTGATTCTCACCTGCACTCACTTCCTCATTACCCTCCTGCTGATCACGAACTCCCTGCACCTGGACTTCATTATCAGCACACCCTTTATAATGGACTCACTCCCCAGCACTCATTGTTTGTTCTTATGTTTGCTTTGTGTTTGGTTGCTGTTTTATATCAGTCCGTTTAAGCCTCATCCCTGCTGCAACTAAACCGTTACAGATGTAGTTAGTAGACTCTTGTTAGAGTATTGTTGTGGAAATGTGACATTTTTTTTTTAAACTCTGACTCCGGGTCTTTATTCATCATATCTGGTCTTTTGGGTCTTTAACTGTAAAATTACCCTACAGTTAAATTCATAAAAAAAGTCAAATATCAAAATGAACTCACTGTTATAGCAGAAGAAAGGGATGCTGGAAAAGCAGTTCTCATTGGTCCATCAGCCAGAATCTTTGAGTGAAACAGCAGTACAGTGCTGAGAACCTGTCTGCCCATTATCATTTATACCATTTTCTGGCTGCGCTGGTGAATAAGGAAAGCCTGGTTTCCAGTTTTCATAATTGGTAATTTGTTGGTCAGACCAAACCCTGTTTCTGTACAGTCCGATCCAGACTCGTCCACCTGTTCTCTCAAAGATCATCTGGTTCTCAGTCTGATTTCTCACATTAGCGAGATCTGTGTAATTCTCTCTGCAGTATCTACGAGCCTCTGGCCAGGTTTTTCTATAAATGATTCTGATGTAACTCTGTGTGGCATTTGCTCTATCTGAGATATAAAATATGACATTTAAACATACACAGAAATTTTCACTGAAAATGATAAACCCATCTAACAAATCAAAAGTCCTTACCATCATAGCAAACAAATGCTTTAGGAATGTCGCATGACCTATCATACCATTTGCCAGAATAATCCATGTAAACACACAGTTCTTTCCCACCGCGGTTGTCCGGTTCATGATACCAGTTCCTGAAATCTCTCTCTCCTTCCTGATAGAAATCATTGTCCTCCAATGACCATCTCCAGCTGTTCTTCAGCACATCATCATACAGTCCAATCCAGGCTGAACCATTGTAACTCCCATTAACTGTGTTGATTCATTTCCTCCATGTTATCAATGGTGGCCAGATCAGTGTAATTCTGTCTGCAGAATCTCTGAGCTTCAGTCCAGTTCTTTGATTCATTCACAAAATGATACTGACGGGATGATGTCAAAGATGACACTGTGGAGAAAATTGTAGTTTTATTCATTTATTATTTATTTATTTTTTTTTCACAGCTGAAGCAAAGGATGAGAAGACTTGTATGATTGCAATTTATGCAATTTAATAGATTACAGTCCAGGCTGAGAGATATACATACCACTGTAGCAAATGAAATATATAGAAAAGCATTTTTCATCTGTCCATTTCCCAGAGTCACTGAATGAAACTACAGTGCAGGCTTCAGTACTATCTGGCTGTCCTGTCCTCCAGTTACTGAATGAAGAGTTGCTCTGATCTGACCAAGATCTGGTTCGTTACAGTCCAATCCAAGCGAATGAATTATAATAATAATCTTCATCACTTTGTACTAATGACTGAACCCTTTAGTTTTCAGTCTCATTCCTGATGCTGACGAGGTCTGTGTGATGTTCTCTGCAGTAACTCTGAGCTTCAGTCCAGGTTTTGTACTGGTAAACAAACACATAACTTGTGCTAGCATTCGCTCTTCCTGTAAAAAAAAAAAAAAAAAATAAATAAATAAATAAATAAAAAGGAAAGGAAAGGAAAGAAAAAAGATATGTTTCAGTATCATAAAGCTTTTGTTATAATTACTTGAAAAGCCCAACCGCAATTCTCAGCATCATATGAGTGGTTGAGAGTGGTTGTGATTAAACTTAAAAAACATTAATGTCATATCAAATGAAATTACTCACCATCATAGCAGATAAATGGATGTTGACTATACAAGCTTGTTTTATACCATTTCCCCAAGCTCATACGCATAATTGAATAGTCCTCCATAATTCACCTGGCCAGTAAACCAGTTCCTTAAGTCTTTCTTTCCCACATTGAAGAAATAACTGTCCTCTAGAGTCCATTTCCAACTGTTCAGATCATCATAGAGTCCAATCCAGGCCAAATCAATGGAATCATCATCCACTGTGTCCATTAACTGGATCGTCTGTTGTTTATTCTCAATGGTGGCCAGATCAGAGAATTTATCTCTACAGTATTTCTGAGCTTCTGCCCAAGTCTTGGATTCATTCACAAAGACATACTGACGAGAAAAACTGAAGCTGATAAAACCTAAAAAACAAACAAAAAAAACAAACAAACAAACAAAAAAAAAACAGACAAATTTAAACACAAAATGAATGTGTAGATTAATTATTTTATTTTCTAAATAATAAAAATAAATAACTGTAATACCAGAAGCTTGACAAAATCTTTACACAGAAAAGCAACTTTTGTGATGATAGAATATTTAATGGAAATGTTTGGCTTACCTGATATCAGAAGCAGGGTAAACATGTTTACTGTATGAATAAACATTATGCACTTTAAAATGTGCAATACATTTATTATGATTATTTCTACTTATTTATATACTTGCACTGATTATTACTGTAAAGGCTTACACTTTATTTTACAGTGCCGTAGATTACATTGTAATCACTCAAATAAGTACTGAGTACTATTAATTAACTACACGTACTTACTAGAGTTACAGTTAAGGTTAGGGTTTGAATTAGGGTTAGTTACTTGTAATTATGCATAATTTACTCTTATTACTATAGTAAGTACATGTAACGTGTAACTATGGCACTGTAAAATAAAGTGTTACCCTGTAAAGTTTTAAATTCAATGATGGAAATTCATTCTCAGCACTTGGTCAACAGCTTACCTTTGAATGTCTGCGTTTGTCTTTTCTCTTGATTTGCTATTTTGGTTGTAGTTTATCGTCTTCATAATTGATTTACAAAATATGGGTGGGGTCATGACAACATAAAACATGTCTGATCACATACATTCCCTATCAAATTTGAGTGTACATGCTGTACTAACAGACTAAACAGGATTTTTCTGAACAATATTGGCCAATTTAACAAGTGACTCATGAACAATCTTCACAAAACATAAAAACGGTCATAGATCGTTCACATAACCACACACATTATTAAGAATCAAGGGTTCACAAACTTTTGAGTGGGTCGTTTTTATACATTTTTTATAAATAAAATTGCTCTGTTAGCTGTGGTATCAAAACATAAATATGATTTAAAGTTTAATATATGGCAGAAGTACAGAATGTCACATTTTATTATTGACTGTTTCAACAAAAAAAATGTTTTACCAACTAAGAAGTACAGCACTTTTAGTGTTTCATCCCTCTGACTAATGTGAGCGTATTGAGACAGTTTAACTTAAAGTAAATGTAAAAACTAATATTTAATTGTAAATCCCTTGCAAACAATCACAGGAGCGAATCTGTGACCCATAGACATCACCAGACTCTTATTTCACACTCTGAAATGCTGTTTCAGGGTTTAATGCAGCCATTTTCAACAGTTACTTGTTTTGGGGAGTGTAATTTAATACACAAACTTGAAACAGAAGATGTTACCCTTTCCTCATTCCCTGCATTGTGTTTTTTCAACATGACAATGAGGATATGCATTCTCCCACGGTGAAAAACCTTCTGTGGACATGTAGTGCACTCTTGAGCGCCTGTGGGGGTTTCTGTAGAGATGAGTTGAGCAACACTCCCCATTAAAGATCAGAGGCCGTATTCACAAAACATCTTAAGGCTAAAAGTAGCTCCCAACTTGACGATTTAGGAGAAACTCTTAAAAATAATGGGCGTGTCAGTCCCAATTTTAGGAGACCTAAATTTTTGCTCTGAGAGTATTTCAAAAAGCATTTTAGCACTAAAGCTCCTAAATCTGTGAAACGTTAGTAGTCAAGAGGACTCCTAAGTCACTAA
Source organism: Chanodichthys erythropterus (assembly GCF_024489055.1). Taxonomy (NCBI): domain Eukaryota; kingdom Metazoa; phylum Chordata; class Actinopteri; order Cypriniformes; family Xenocyprididae; genus Chanodichthys; species Chanodichthys erythropterus. The sequence continues at coordinate 17,756,342 of NC_090242.1, read as the reverse complement.
GACCAAATCACAAACAGTCCTAATCCACCCAAAGACACTGTACACCATTGAAGCAATAGCGATAGAGCCTTGGGTGTTGAACCTTTTCTTCATAAATGCAATACATTTTGATTTATAGATTTGAATCTACGAGCAAAAATGGCAAAAAAAAAAAAAAAAAAACTTTAACAAATAAATATTGACTGATTACCTGTGGCAATGGTTTTCATGAGTTCACACTTACAAATGATTGAATAGAGTAAAAAATAAATAAATACATTTTTATTCAAAAATATTTATTTGAATAGGGCAAAATTTGTATTTTAAAACCTTTATTTTAATACGGAAACATGACACGTCATTCTACAATATTTCTATGATTAAATCGATGACTCCTCCCCCATCAGCCAATCACGGTGTGTATACTCCATAGGTCAACCCTGCCCTTACTCTTAGCTTAAGACTTCTCTCTATTCCTTAGTAAATGTTGGTCTCAGCAGCTTTGTGAACAGTTTTTAAGAGAAAACTCTTAGCTAAGATCTTTTACTGCTATTTAGGAGAACTCTTAGTGCTAAGATAATTTTTTTTTTGTGAATATGGCCCCAGGGCAATCCAATCAAATACAAATTACAAAATACTATTTTGCATTTGAAATATGTATTTGAAATACATATATCATAAAAATTGCCCATCCCTGTTCATTGTCATGTTGAAAAAATGCCTAACAATACAGGGAATGAGGAAAGGGTAACGTCTTCGGTTTCAAATTTGTGTATTAAAGGTGCTAAAGAGGATGTTTTGTTTTATACATTTTTGCAATATTACTTGAAACTGTCTTTATTAACTGATAAAAGACTATTTATTAGGTGCACTGAAAGGTATAATATTAATATACATCATCTGTGCACGAGGTAGGGCCTTAAAAACAGCCAATTGTTTACGCGATCATCACGTCAACGATTGGCCCTCTGGCTTGTCAATCACTGCCAAGATTGATGGCATGGCTGCGCGCTCCAGTAACTTTCCACATTCCACAGGCGCCGCATGCAATGTTTTTGTCAGGAGACAGGAGTAACAACTGCAGATTATGAGTTACCTGCGGTGAGTCCGACATAATGAATCCACTAACACGATACAGCGAATGCCGGTGGTAAACACTCGTGTTCCAATACTCGTGCACAAGTTTTGGGAGGCGTTCCCTCGAAATGTGAAGCTGTGAAGGAGGGGGGTTGTTCTTACGCATGAGCTCATTTCAAAAACTCAGTAACAGTCTTTGGTTTCTCAGTCAGCAAAAAGATCCTGTGTAGCACCTTTAAATTACACATGGTGTGGAAATTCATGACAGCATTGATAAAGCACAACTCCCTCACACCTACATCATTCATACATCCCTATATAAGTATTACTACCACTAACCTTTACTGTGGGAACCAGGCGCTTCTCACTGTACTCCTCCTCTAGCAACACCATAACATTTTGGATGCTGTTAGATCCAAAATGATTGATTTGGTCTCATGAGACCAGAGTATTGATTCCCAGAATCTATATTTTGTAAATATGGTCTTTGGAAATGGCTTACTGATTTTACTGTGCTTTGGCTACAAAGGGTAGTTATTGTGGGTAGTTTCAGTGAGAACAACAACCATGCATGTCATTTCTGCAGGCTACATCTTACTCTGTGAGTTAAACAATCACTCTTGTCATAGCTTTTGCTGGCTCTGAGACACTCACTTGGTATTTTTCCTGCTCTTTGTCTAGCAAAAAAAAATAAAAAATCCCTCATCAATAAATGAAAGCTTAAAATGAAGGCCTGATTATTTCAGGGGCCTTGTCACAAGTCCATTGTTTTTAAATTTCTGTGTAACTTTTGCTATATTTTCACACTTAAAAAATTATTTGGTAATCCTCTTGTACCACTGTCCTCTTTTGTGCTAAAAAATCTCCTGACAGTTCTCTCCCAGGTGCTTCCATTGTTGTCAGCATTAAGTTTGAGAATGATTCAGTGGGCTATAGAACACTTTAATTGTCAAGAAATTACTTTTTTTTTTTTTTTGGTTCAACATACTTACCTGTTGATCAAACATTGCCTTAAACTTACACCAGAATTTTTTTATTTCGTTTTATTTAGTAACTTTTAGGAGGGTATACTCTACTAGACTCCTGAAGGTGTGCTGTGGTATCTGGAACCAAGATATCAGCAGATCCTTTATGTCCTGTATGTTGTGAGGTGGGGCCTCCATGGATCAGACTTGTTTGATCAGCACATCCCACAGATGCTTGATTGGATTGAGATCAGGGGAATTTGGAGGCTAAGTCAACACCTCAAACTCGTTGGTGTGCTCCTCAAACCATTCCTGAACCATTTTTGTTTTGTGGCAGCTTTGTGGAGCATTATCCTGCTGAAAGAAGCCACAGCCACCAGGGAATACCGTTTCCATGAAAGGCTGTACATGGTCTGCAACAATACTTAGGTAGGTGGTTTGTGTCAAAGTAACATCAATATGGATTGCAGGACCCAAGGTTTCCCAGGAGAACACTACCCAAAGCAATTTTAGTTACAGTAGCTCGTCTGTTGGAACAGACCACACAGGCCAGCCTTCGTTCCCCATGTGCATCAATGAGCCTTGGCTGGCCATGACCTTGTCACCGGTTCACCACTGTTCCTTCCTTGGACCATTTTGATAGATACTGACCACTGAAGACTGGGAAAACCCCACAACAGCCGCAGTTTTGGAGATGCTCTGACCCAGTCGTCTAGCCATTACAATTTGTCCCTTGTCAAACTCGCCTGTAGATGAGTTGAGCAACACTCCCCATTAAAGATCAGAGGCCGTATTCACAAAACGTTTTATCTTGCCACTAAGAGTTTTCCTAAATAGCAGTAAAAGTTCTTAACTAAGAGTTTTCTCTGAAAACCTATTCACAAAGAGACAAACTTTTACTAAGGAATAGTGAGAAGTCTTAAGCTAAGAGTAAGGGCGGGGTTGACCTTGTTGCTATGGATGATGTCAATACACTTACTAACTATGACCACAGTGACTGGCTGATGGGGGAGGAGTCTCTGTCAGCAATTTAATCAAGATAGCGCATTTAGTATAATCTGAAATCCAACCAATATATTTCAAGCTTTCTATAGATATAGTTCTCATGTATGTGAGGCAAGCAGCCGCTGAGTTTCGGTTCATTTAGCCTGTAAGTCGTGCTCCAGTTCACGCACCAGTGATCTTGATTGTCTGCTATATTTGCTTCTTATTTATTAAATCCAGGCAATTGGTTGATGAAACACTGATTAAAATTAAGATATAATTTTTACAAAACGAAAATCACTTTAAAGAAAGGCTTTCTTCGAAACAAAACTTAAGTGGTCAAAATCATGACCCGCTCCATGACTCCCGATATATTGCGCATCTTATGATGCATCTTATGCTGTTCACTTTTCATAATCAAGTAAATGAATTTAAAACATAACATAGGACTATTTAAACATTAATATGAAACTACATTTTCTTTAATGGCTATACCAACACGTACAGAGAAATTTCATAAGCAAGAGCGGATCATGAGTCACGAGTCAGATCAAGAATAATTTATTCTTAGACTTATATTTAATATTGGGGCATTCAAGTTATTTGACATATTTATTTATTTTTTTAAGTAACGCAATAGTTACTTTCCCTGGTAATTAGTTAGTTTTCGAATGATGTAACTCAGTTACTAACTCCGTTACTATTTGTGAGAAGTAACTAGTAACTATAACTAATTACTTTTTTAAAGTAACGTGCCCAACACTGCTTGTCACATAGCAGCTTTTAGACGTTGTTCTATTTTTTGTTTTAAGACAGTAATTAAAAAGAGGCAGCCTCACGCTATATGAACTTAATGGGGACTGTTGGATTGACCTGGTATGCTGGTTTGAACTGGTTTATGCTTGTCCTATGCTGGTCCTAAGCATGGACCAGCATAGGACCAGCATAAACCAGCACAAACCAGCATACCAGCTTCAAAACCTACTTTACCAGCGTATGCTGTTTTTTTCAACAGGGTACACAGACGAAAGCCGACTCACCTTACCTTGACAGTTTTCTGCATCCCTCTGCCACCCTATATATTATATATATATATATATATATATATTCGATTCAATCATTTGTAAGTGTGCACTCGTGAAAACAACTGAAACAGGTAATAGTACATTATTTATTTATTCATTTATTAAAGATTTATTTTGGGCATTTTATTGTATTTAAATCAAAATATGTATTGCATTTATTAAGAAAAGGCTCTATTGCTATTGCCTCAATTAACAGAGTACAGTGTCTTTAGATGGATTAGGACTGTTTGTGATTTGGTCTTAGTGACTTAGGAGTCCTCCTGACTACTCCTAATGTTTCACAGATTTAGGAGCTAGTTTTAGTGCTAAAATGCTTCGTGAAATACTCTCAGAGCAAAAATTTAGATGTCCTAAATTTAGGACAAGCCCATTTTTTTTAAGAGTTTCTCCTAAATCTGCAAGTTAGGAGCTACTTTTAGCCTTAAGATGTTTTGTGTATACAGCCCCAGTGAATTAAAGGATTACTCCACTTTTAAATAAACTTTGCCTGATAATTTACTCACCCCCATGTCATCCAAGATGTTCATGTCTTTCTTTCATCAGTCGAAAAGAAATTAAGGAGCTCATCATTCAGGAGTTTAACAGGACAGATATGACAATTTGTTATGAACTTGTACACTCTGTGCCAAGAAGGGTCAGAGCAGTATATTCAAAATTATGGAGGGCATACTAAGTACTAGAATATTATACATTTGTAGAATTAAAGCTAGGGTGTACTAATTTCTGCACTCCCTAATTTAAACAAAATTGGCTAATTTTATTTTATGACTATTGATGACATATTTCTCAGTTGTATTATGTTTAATACATTTTACCTTTTGCCATCTTTCCATTTATTGTATAGTGATCATAAAGAAAATACATATTTGGTAGGCTATTTGTTCAGAGGGGGTGTACTCATTTATGATGTGCACTGTAGGGTGCGTTCACACTTGTAGTTCTGTTCGTTTGGTTCATTTGGTCCGGACCAAAGAAGAAAAAAAAAAAACATTTAGTCCTGGTCCGGTTAGCGTTCACATTGGCAATTTTTATCACCGAACCAAAAGATACCGAACCTTAAGGCATAGGGATACATTCACGACGTGATTGTTCGGATTTTATGACGTATTGCCTATTTTGAGACGGAACTTACCGAACATCCAAAACAATGCTTTTTGCTGAGGTAAATGCGCTCGTTGTGTGTGCGTAGTCGTGCGTAGCCTGCATGTGATGGTATTTTGGCCAGCTGGGAACTCGTGAAGAGCTTATAAAATGTGTAAAGGAGTCAAAACACCGGCGGGAATCCATCCGTCACACACACAGATGATATGCTGCGTGGAGACGCGCGTCTGATGCCTGTGATTCGCGACTATGACAAGAAAAACCGACATGTGTGATCCTGTCTTTTTAGGGTCTCGTCTTCCTGTTTTTGGTTCGGTTACATGTCTTTGGTCCGTGTTGCATTCATATATCATTCGAACCGCACCAGAGTTCGTTTGGAAGCGGACCGAGACCCATCTTTTCAGCGGTCTCGGTCCGCTTGTTAGGTGCGCACCAGGGTTCGGATGGCAGCGTTCACATATGTTCAAATGAACCGCACTAACCGAGCAATCGCACCAGGGTTCGTTTTAATCGAACCAATTAAACATGACAAGTGTGAACGCACCCTAGTGTGTCCCAATGGGTAGCCTAATCAAAAGTTCTACACACTTGAGCCAAATACAGGAAATAGGTCATGTAAGTAGACAAGTGGTCAAGTGCAAAGAGCACAAGTGTGGGTATTTGAACAGAGCAAAAATGTTCACCTGCTGCCTAATATATCCCACCCACTAACAGATGTCGTGATGAAGAGATAATCAGTGTTATTCACTTCACCTGTAAGTGGTTATAATGTTATGCCTGATCGCAGATCGGTGTGCATGTATATAATATAACATGTGCCTTGATAGACTGGCACAAGTTATATATATATATATATATATATATATATATATATAAAAAAAAAAAAAAACAACCATAAGAATGCAATTTGCAATTGTCTTTATTTAAAAAAAGAAAGAAAAAAAAAGCAATTCAAGTTCATAGTATGCATTAGCACCTTTAACGAAAAACACAACACTCAATCAAACATTCTCAACAATGTCCTGTTCTTACAACCAGACTAGACAGATGTCCCTATAACTGGAGACCAGAGAATCAGCAACGACAGGCATTCTAACGAGACTTCCTGAACAGCCTCCATGAGCGCTGTAAAGCCTGGTTGATGCCAGATCAGAGTTTAAAGGCCTGATATTAAGAAAGTGTGTAATGCTGTGTGGGTTGAGGAGGTCAGAAGGCTGGAGGAATGTTATCTAGAGCTGTGTAGATCTGTGCAAAGGCCTCCAGCAACCCTGAGGCCCTTTGAGAGACAGTGAGCTTATCGAGTGGCAGCATCAGTAACGTCCAGTCTTTACCAGGCAGGGGCGGTGTTGGCAAGTCGTCGCATACGCCTGTGAAATAAAAATGCAACATTATTCAGGTGCAATAATAATGCACTTAATTTCATTATAAATGATATTATATATTTTAAATCAGTAAATAAAATGGTGTCAAGTAGGCAAGATCTAATTTGAACATGTTCTCACCTCGTGTTTCTGTCCTGGTCTCTGATTTTCTTCTCCATCTCCGCATCTGTCAAGGTCTCCAGCAGAGGGCACCACTGGTCGGCATCGCCTGTGTTCCGAATGGCAATCTCCACCGTAGGTAATGGGTTCTCACTACAGGAAATGAGCCAGATGGAGTCAGTAGACAGCATCTCTTAAACATCGTGGAAGACCAATGATGCTTCACTGATGACCACTGAGGCACAAAGGTGATGAATGACATCTAGAAATATCTATTAAACATTTGTTAAGAAAAACTGTTTATATAAAATCATACAATTTACTTCTAACCATCATACAGAAATCAAAGCCATGCTGTGGCAGCACATGCAGGGGTCTAACATGACAGTCACCAAACCACTGTCTGTTCTGGTATCACTAGGTTTATGCCATGTCATTTTTAGGAGGGAAAACTGATTTAGACATTAACGACATGGACATATACAGGCACATGTCCTGCAAAGGTATAATAAAATAAGAAAAGATTAAAAGTACTCAGCTTCCCAGGGTATGAAACGTTGGGGGGTAAGAGGGAGAGGAGATCAAGAAATTTTGAAGTATATTGACCTGAAATCAGACCTATTGGAACAGACAGTGGGAGAAGCAAACAATTAGAAGGTTATTGCAAAGCAAAAACAAAAAGCAATGACGTTAATCACAAAGAATTAAACAAAAACTCAATCTTGTAACATTTTAACCGTTCTAACTGAACCACAAAGCAAATTATGTGCCATTTTCACCTATGATCTACAGACAGCATGGTGAAAAGTAATGTAACTGGTTACACCCCCACAAATCCAAATCTCTAAAAAGGCAAAAGTAAGGTTGCAAGCCATGCAAGAGAAAAGCAACTTAATTATGAATCAATATGTAAGCAAAAATCAATGTAGGCTGTACTGCAGGGAGAAAATGTAGTTACTTTATAACTAACAGAGGAAAGAGAAACACAAAACTACTTCAAGGAACAATAAAGAGAAGTCACAATGCTCAAATGGTTGTCTGCTTGCCGTCAGACAAATAAATGAGATTGTAAAGAACCAGTGGATGGCCCAGACCGCATTAAAGATGGTCTCAATTTAGTGGCATAAACAAGACATGCCGTGTGTGTTTGTGTGTATTTGACCACATAATGGAAATTCCACTTCATATGACCTAATAACACAGTAAATCATTGTTTAAAATGGAATCAGGCTGCAGACTCCACAATCTCTACAGACACACAGGATATGGATACAGGTCAAACAATACAGTACAGCACAAACAAACAAAAAGATATTAAAGGGTTAGTTCACCCAAAAAATGAAAATTATCCCATGATTTACTCACCCTCAAGCCATCCTAGGTGTTTATGAGGATATGTCATATTTGTCACTTTTTGGAAGTACGTTGAATGCGTATGGCTGTCCTGCTGGAAGCTTGTTATTTTACTTTAAGTTTTAAATAAGGATATTTGTCTTACACATATGCATAGATTCACTTCAGATGGCCTTTATTAACCCCCGGAGTCATATGGATTCTTTTTTCTTATGGATGGATGCATTTTTTTTGTCTTCAAAATTTGGGCTGCCATTCACAACCATTATAAACCTTGGAGGACTAATGATATTTTTAAATATATCTCCGATTGTGTTCGTCTGAAAGAAGAAAGTCATATACACCTAGGATGGCTTGAGGGTGAGTAAATCATGGAATAAATTTAATTTAGGGTGAACTATCCCTTTAAATGTAAATATTAAAGAAAACCATACATGTGAGACATACACTACCTTCCAAAACATTTGGGGTTGTAAGGTTTTTTTGGAAAGAAATCTCTTTATTTGATCACAATACACTAAAATAGCAATAAAGTTAAATATTATTACAATTTAAAATAATGATTTTCTATTTCTATATATTTTAAAATGTAATTTATTCCTTTGATGACAAAGCTGAATTTTCAGCATCATTACTCCAGTCTTCAGTGTCACATGATCCTTCAGAAATCATTCTAATATGCTGATTTCATATTATTATAAATGATGAAAACACTAATATTTTTGTGGAAACCTGGGGCCGTATTCACAAAACATTTTATCTTACCACTAAGAGTTCTCCTAAATAGCAGTAAAAGTCCTTAGCTAAGAGTTTTCTCTTAAAACCTGTTCACAAAGCTGCTGAGACCAACATTTACTAAGGAATAGAGAGAAGTCTTAAGCTAAGAGTAAGGGCAGGGTTGACCTATGGAGTATACACACCGTGATTGGCTGATGGGGGAGGAGTCAGCGATTTAATCATAGAAATATTGTAGAATGACGTGTCATGTTTCCATATTAAAATAAAGGTTTTAAAATACAAATGTTGCCCTATTCAAATAAATATTTTTGAATAAAAATGTTGCCATAAAGGTTTTAAAATAGGTGTCACTAATTAAACTAGTATATACAGTTATTTGTCCACATCTCAAGAGAATGCAGAATTCAAGCGACAAATTATGTTTTATAAACAAAGTTTGGGAGAAACACATTCAAACAGTTTTTCTAATCAGCTCAAGAGGAGGAATATATACACAGATGAAAGCTGACTCGCCTATAGTTACTTCGACAGTTTTCTGCATCCCTCCGCCACCCCACTCTTCACTCTCAGCTGGGGATACAGAGATAACTTTGGGTTTGGGCTAAATTCCAAGATCGGAGCCCTCAATCCCCTTGGACAGCACACCAAATACGCTTATTACATATATATATTTTTTACTCTATTCAATCATTTGTAAGTGTGAACTCATGAAAACCATTTCCACAGGTAATCAGACAATATTTATTTATTTGTTGTTTTTTTTTGTCGTTTTTTTGCGTCTCATCGTAGATTCAAATCTATATTGCCTCTAGAAGTCCTCTTGACTACTCCTAATGTTTCACAGATTTAGGAGCTAGTTTTAGCGCTAAAATGCTTTGCGAAATACTCTGAGCAAAAATTTAGGACTCCTAAAATTAGGACTGACACGTCCATTATTTTTTAAGAGTTTCTCCTAAATCAGCAAGTTAGGAGCTACTTTTAGCCTTAAGATGTTTTGTGAATACGGCCCCTGATGTATATTTTTACAAATTTATATTCATACAAATCTAAGACAGAAATCTTGTAACATATCTTTATGATTTTTGTATGCAACAATTTAATGCATACTTGCTGAAAGAAATTAATTTCTTTAAAAAAAATTATTTCATTTAATAATACATTTATTTAAAAAGTATTATTGATTCCATACCGCTTTTTTTCAGGAACTAAAAAAGCCATATCATTTATATTCACTCACATATTTCACACACATGACATACAGGAAAAAAAAAATGAAATCGTGCACACAATTTACTAATTCATTACCTCAAAATAGTAAATTGTGTGCATGATTTAGTAAATCGTGCACATGATTTAGCCTACCATTTTTTTCCTGTATGTCATGTCTGGGGCTCCGTACACTCCAAATGTTTGTTGCTGATTTGAGTTTTATAGTGCTTGACAGTGATTAGAATGCCATCCCCGACACATAACCCATAAGCATCTTTCTCATTGGTAAATACATTTTTGTGGCAAGTGGAAAACAATTCAACCTACATGCAAAGGAGTTGTAAAGGCATGTATAGTTGCATTTTTTTTTTTTTTATTCTTCTGCGAAAACTGTGAATAGGCTTAGTCTGTTTACAAAATACCTACTGATTCTTGGCTAAATTACAGGCTAGGGAAATAATTCATTCTCTGCCTTATGACAGTGAGGTGGCGGTACAAATACTAGAAAACAAATCATGTCTCAACAGTGAGCCACAGAGGGAAAACCACAGCGACTCTCCTTTTACACTCACTGTACGGTTTAAATCATGGCAAGCATTGATTTTAAAAACAAAAACTGTCCTAAAACGACTCTATGGGGAATCCAGTGTCTCTAGAGGGGCAGCTACCTCATTTATGGACTATTGCATATAAATGGACCATCATCATCCTGAAACTAAAGCCCCAAGGCACATGAATTTTCTATCAGTAGATTTCAGTGTTGCCCACCTGAAGGCGTACGTCCTCTGGTGCCAGCTGAGCTGTCCGCGGATGCTGTAGGCGATGGTAGTGACGAACTCTCCTCCGAGGCCCAACTCAGAGCAGAGCTTCAAAGCAAACGTTTCTGGCGAGTTCTCCTTCTCTGACATGTCCCATTCGAACTGGTCCACCAGAGAGATGTTCCCCACATGAATGTTTAGCTGAAAGCACAATGCAGGTCAGCAATGGAATTAATCACATGCATTATGACTGGCCTCTGGCTCAAATACAGAACTGACACCAAATTCTGCTGCTTTTTGAACATGGCCATAAAGAGACAATTTTTCAGACAAATATTAATCAGGCCTTGATAAATATTTCTAATTCTAATTAAGTCTAATTAAGTTCAAAGTTAACTTTTTTGCTTTTGGCTACCACTGTAAAACACACCTTAATGATGACCCTCTGGTCCGTCTGCTCATCCAGAATGCTGTCGGTAGGGTAGGACTCGATCTGCTGTCTAATGGCTGAGGCGATGGCAGGGACAAAGGTGAGAGGATTCAAGTCTAGGTCATCACACAGGATCTCAGCAAACATCTCTGGAGTCATAAGTTTCTCTAGAAACACAAAAGCAGACACTTTTCCACTTAAATGTATTTAGCATGAATGCATAGTGCATTCAGCAAAAGAAAACATAGGCTACCACTAAAAATCTGGAGTCATTTTTTTTTTTTTTTTAAAGGGTTAGTTCAACCAAAAATGAAAATTCTGTCATTAATTACTCACCCTCATCGTTCCACACTTGTGAGACCTTCGTTCATCTTCGGAACACAACTTAAGATATTTTTCATAAAATCCGATGGCTCAGTGAGGCCTACATTGCCAGCAAGATAATTAACAAGATAATTAAGCAAGATAATCAATTCCGAGAAATCTACTTAAGATGTATTTAAAACAGTTCATGTAACTAAAGTGGTTCAACCTTAATGTTACGAAGCGACGAGAATACTTTTTGTGCGCCAAAAAAACAAAATAACTACTTTAATCAACAATATTTAGTGAAGGGTGATTTCAAAATACTGAATCTTTTGTTTCGAATCAGTGGTTCAGAGCATGTATCTAACTCCCCAGTGATGAACCACTGAAATTTTGAAACACTTATGATGTAACGAAGCCTCGTTTACTGAAATCACATGACAGTTTGATTTGCGCTCCAAACCACTGATTCAAAAAAATAAATATTCGTAAATCTTCGAAGCTTCATGAAGCAGTGTTTTGAAAATGCCCATCACTAGATATTGTTGAATAACGTCTTTTTTCTTTTTTTTTTTTCGTCTCTTCATAACATTAAGGTTGAACCACTGTAGTCACATGAATGTTTTAAATATCTTTAGTTGCTTTCTGGGTATTGATATTGTCTTGCTTGCAATGGAGGCCTCACTGAGTCATCAATATAATCAAAAATATCTTAATTTGTGTTCTGAAGATGAACGAAGGTCTTACGGGTGAAGAACGAGACAAGGTTGAGTAATTAATGACATAATTTTCATTTTTGGGTGAACTAACCCTTTAATACTTTTATTCAGCCAGGATACATTAAATTGATCACAAGTGACATTTAAAACTTTGTTACAAAAGATTTCTATTTCAAACCAATTGTGTTCTTTGGAATGTTATATGCATCAAAGAATCCCGAAACAATGTATCACGGTTTCCACAAAAATATGAAGCAGCACAATTGTTTTCAACATATTATTAATAATTTTATTAAAAGTAATAATAAATGGTTCTTGAGAACCAAATCAGCATATTAGAATGATTTCTGGAGGATAATGATATACTGCAAATGAAACATATTACAATAAATTAAAAAGTTACTTTAAATTGTAAGAATAATACACAGTATTTAAAAAAAACACACAGATTGTGTCTGAACTTTATGATTTTCATTTCTTAATGTGAATAAGATTTTTGCAGCTTACTGTAATGACTGTTTGGGGGAAAATTAAGCTTAACTGTTATGAAAATAATGTGCATAAGATAATAGTTTTCTGAAAAACTTCTAGTAAACAACTGATTTTCTATTTTGTTACCGCCTCAGGTTGACCACACACAAAGATTTTAAGCCCGATTTCAGGCTCGATTGGTAAACCCCAATGATCTGGGGGGTGTGGCCTGATTCGAGGCTTCTCGCAACAGACTTTTTGTCCAAAAAAATCCTCAACTGTGTGGTGTCATTAAGATTATTTTACTGCTCTTATCATGTCGGAGCCTGCACGATCCCAAATCGTAAATAAACATACTCTTGATCAGGCTGCCTCTTGATTCCCGCGGTAGCCAATGAGAGCGAGCAAGCTTCACCTACCGGATGTTTCGTTCTTCTATAGCTGAAACTTGACAGCCACAAACATGCCAAGAATGTGGAGTATTGAGAAAGATGATCACCCATATTTGTTCCCCCTTTGTTTTTCTTCCTGTAAAACAAAACTCCACCAGGAGAACCAGCTGACGATGTTGATCATCCTCCATTTGTTTTTCTTAAGTCACATTTGACCTCGTGAGTGTTTGTGAGATCTCATCTCACTGAAAATATTTACAAACAACAAGTGTGTGGTCTTGCGGTCTGGACGAATCTTCTAGTGTGTGCATTCGGAGGATTAAAATGCTAAAAATCGGTTAAAACTGCCCTAACATCTGTGGTATCTCGGAGTTTTAAAATCAGTTAAGATTTGAAAATCATCTAGTGTGGCCAGCCTTACCGTTCATGTTCCAGGTGAAGGCATCTCTGAGCTTCTGCCCATCAATCTCCATGTCCAGGCGGATAGGCACCAGGACCTCTGCCTGGGATGCATTTTCGTGGATGACTGCAGGGTCATGGTCATCAAAACTATGCATTGAAGGAAAGCAGAGACCCATAAACACACACTCTAGAATTAATTAGCACCATGTGTGCAGCATGTGTTCTTAAAGTCCACACCAGGGCTCTGATTCTGAACAACAGCCCACATTTTTCAACAAATGTCTGAATGTTTAACAACCTACATATGTGATTATGTGAGGAATTTAAAATGCTTGTCTTGCAAGTAATGACAGCAGAATGAAGTCGTTTTGGACACACTGGAGCATTGCTTTAAACCAACAGCTTGTTGGCGGCATTCCAGTCTGAACCGTCTCATTTAAAGCCAATCACTGACATTTACCAGAGCCTTCAGAAGGGTATGTTGACAATATTGGCCATTACATTCAGCTAAATATCCCAAAAAGGACATAAGATGGAGATGCAGGTCAATCGAGGACCTAAAACCACAAATGCATCTGGCTCATTTTTGTTCGTCTTAAAAAAGGGGACTTTGAGCATTTGGACCTTCATCAGATTATCCTTTCGTGTCCTTTCCTTTCGGAAGTGAGGAAGAAGGAACTTCAGCATGTCCAAAGAAAAATTAGCCTATCAAGGGTAATTGCTTTTCATAACATAATCAGAACAGATTCTGTCAGAGATAAACAACATAACCTGAAAGAATCTCTTAGCAATAACAAGCCAGTGTTTTGGACGATTGCTTCATCTGCTGACCTGAAACAACTCAGTCATGGGAAGTATATAGAGGAAATGTGGTTTAGTTCCTTCATAAACATCCTCTTGTTTGACATTACTGTGATAACATCATGTTACAGTCAACGGTTGCTTAAATAATTAATCGGAGTCTTAAGTTTCTTAATCAAATTTAGATTGAGTAACGCACTGATGATTGTTGGCAGATATCTCCAAAGAAATGTTTAAAAACCTGTGAAAAGACTTAATGAGCTAATTTTCTTTTCAGTGTTGACATATTTTTTACTGGAATATTTCAAATTGAGGCAGACAGCATCATATTGGACAAAAATATGCATGTCATGAATAATTTTGCTCCATTTTCCCAGAAGTCAACATTTAGAAGTACGATAGCATATATTTTACCAATCAAAAATTTGGGGTCAGTAAGATTTTTTAATCTTGAAAAAATGCATCATGGTTTCCACACAAATATGAAACTGTTTTCAACATTGATCATAAGAAATGTTTCTTGTGCATGAAATCAGTGTATTAGAATGATTTCTGAAGGATCATGCAACACTAAAGACTGGAGTAATGCCTGCAGAAAATTCAGCTTTGATATCACATGAAAAAAATTACATTTTAATATATATTAAAATAGAAAACAGTTATTTTAAGTAGTAATAATAATTATTTTCAATATTGCTGATTTTACTGTATTTTTGATCAAATAATTGCAGCCCTGGTTAGCATAAGGGACTTATTTTAATAAAATCTTACCGACCCCAAACTTTTGAACACATACACTACTGTTCATAAGTTTGGGCTTAGCAAATTTATCTTACTGACCCCAAACTTGTGAATGGAGGTGTATGTGTTTTTAAAGCAGACATGGACGATAAGACAAAAAAACTCGTCAGACTCTCATTACTCATCTTACCATAATGGAAAGGTTCTTTTCTTGTCACGTCCCATTCGGTTTCTGTTGATAGTGGTGGAACAAGGCACTGCGTCCAGGTGGTGGGAGCTGTTGGGTAGGGTGGGCACCCACTGACTGTTCCTCTTTGCCTTCTGCTCCCTAAATTTCAGATACAGAGTTAAAACAACATAAACTCCAACAGAAAATTGTCTTTTAGGCTACATAGTTCACAAATAGCTATAAAATTATATATATATATATATATATATATATATATATATATATACACACAATTTATATACAGTACCGTTCAAAAGTTTTAGGTCGGTACAATTTTTTAATGTTTTAAAATAAGTCTCTTTTTCTCACTATGGCTGCATTTATTTGATCCAAAATACAGAAAAAACTGTAATATTGTGAAATATTTTTACAATTTAAAATAACAATTTTCTATTTTAGTATATTTTAAAGTGCAATTTATTCCTGTGAAATCAAAGCAGAATTTCTGCATCATTACTCCAGTCTTCAGTGTCACATGATCCTTCACAAATCATTCTAATATGTTGATTTGGTGCTCAAGAAACATTTATTATTATTATCAATGTTGAAAACAGTTGTGTACAATTGTTTTTAGGATTCTTTGATGAATATAAAGTTCAAAATAATAATGCATCCCTTTTGAATAAACGTATTCATTCTTAAAGTAAAAAAAAAAACAAAAAAACTTACTTACACCAAACTTTTGAACAGTAGTGTATAATGTTACAAAAGCTTTCTATTTCAGATAAAAGCTGTTCTTTTGAACTTTATATTCATCAAAGAATCCTGGGAACAAAAATGAATAATAATAAAAAAAAGAATAAATGTTTCTTGAGCAGCAAATCATCATATTAGAATGATTTCTGAAGGATCATGTGACACTGAAGACTGGAGTAATGATGCTGAAAATTCAGCTTTGCCCTCACAGGAATAAATTGCATTTGACAATGCATTCAAATAGAAAAGAGTTATTTTAAAATGTAAAAAAATATTTCACAATATTACTGTTTTTCTAATCAAATAAATGCATAAGAAACTTCTTTTAAAAACATTTTTAAAAAATCTTAGATCTAAAACTTAAACGGTAGTGTGTGTGTGTGTGTAACAAATAAAATCCCCTCAAGAACTGCAATCTAAAAACTGTGGTTATATATAATTATCATATATAAATGATTTGTATAGAACACAGAGATAAAATCTGCTCTAAAATACTAATAGAAGTCATATGTGTATTAATAAAAACAACCCCAGTACATGATGCTGTATTTGTTATATTTTTTTATTACTTCTTATTTCCATTTAGACGGTCCTGTACATCACATAACCAAGGACCACAAGACTCCTCACCTGAGATACGCCGGAGGCTCTGTGCTGATGGACACTGCCTTGTACTTCTCATCATTCCCCTCGAAGATCTCCTCACACTCAGACGCCTTCAGCAGGGTCACACTGGTGGCTAAAGTTGTGTAACCATGATCTAACACAAAAAGAACACTGCACAAACTGCTGTCCAGAAGCAGGTCTAAAGGACTTTGAGGTAGATGCGGCTTATGGGTGCTTCTGGACCTAAGGATTTGAAAAGATAATTTAAAGGGAAAGGAATCACTTACCGTGTGATGATGCTACAATCTTCTTCCGCTCCTCCACGGACGCAAGGCGTCTCCATAGTGACGGGTACCGCTTATACAGAGAGCCTCTGAACATACGCAGGTAGTTGCCAACCTAGAAAGCAAAAACAAAGTAAAAACTAAATGTGTTTAAAGGAAGATACTACTTTTTTCCCCCGTTGTTGTTTTCATGCAGTGGTCAGTTTTGAGATTTTTTTACTTTAGTTTCAGACTAGTGCAAAGAAAACATCCAAAATACACATTTAAGTGTTTTTATATATTACACTTTATCTATTTGCATCTGTAGATTTCTATATAAAACATATATCTAAAGGCTTAATTTGTTAACGCCTCGTTTGCATTTTTAAACAACATTTCAGAAAACTTGTAATTTAAAAAACTGTCTTAAGATTGATTAACTGGGTAAGTAAGGTGATATATATATTTTTACCCTATTCACATGTGGTGTTTTGCCTTAAAATAAATGCATTGCTGTATTTAGCCCCGCACACTATTCTTAATACAGTATCAATGCCATAGAAAGATATGCTAAAAAAATAGTAAGAGTGGTGTTATTCTATGCACACATGTGTGCATGGTGTGATGGAGTATAATGTTTAAGTTTTGAAATCATTTACTCTCATGTTCCAAACTCTCGGTCACCATTCACTTTCATTGTGAAAACAGATTCAATGAAAGTAGATGGAGACTGAGGCTGTCAGTTCCTAACATTGTTCTTGACATCTCCTTTTGTGTTCCAAGGGAAAAAAAATAAGTCAGTAAAGTTTTGAACAACGGGGTGAGTAAATAATAATATAATTATTTTCTGTGTGAACTATCCCTTTAACATGTTATTGAAATGAAAAACTGCTATAATTATAACGTTATCTGTCAACTTGTCTGGCCCAAATATAAATATCGCACTTTAAATCTGACTTTTATACATCGGAGAGGCAAGTGCTTCACTTTATAGAGGAACGAAGATGATTGCAAGTTTTATTGATAATTTAATCATTCATTCATTACGTCGATATGCAGATAGCAGCATCTTTAACTGACAACAACCAACAAAGACAAGTCAAAGAAGATGTTTTAGTGTTAATATGATGGCTACATTAATGCATATCATATGTAAACATACGCATAATGCTACGTGCAAACAGAAAACGTACCTCTGAACCTATCATGTAAAAATCCCCATCTTGCTCGAGTTGAAATTTTATTGGTTTTTGTCCAAATGTTTTACTCAACGCCATCTTTGCGAACACAATGAGCGACAACGCGCATGCGTATAAAGGAAGCGGCGAGGTGGGAAGAGCTCATGGTCTGGGGCGCCACGCTGCAGGCGTGCAGTAATGCCTGCTGTTGGAGGACACCTCACTGGATGTTACAATCTTTTTTTACAGTCTATGGTTACAATACAAGGAGGAAGCCCTAAAAACAGTTTCAATATCTTAAAAATCAGTACTGACAATTCTACTTTTCTACGGAATATTGCAGTAGGCTATTTATTATAAATGATTAAAAACTTAAAACCAAACAAAAATGAGAAATGATGCCCAGTTGGCAATAAACTGAAATAAGTTTAAGTTGGAGCACTAAAATTATTAACTGGAAATAAATAAAACTAAAATGAATTAAAACTAAAACTTGAATAAAAATACAAAAATAATAAAAAAAAAGCACAGAATTACTAAACATTTAACTAAAATTAACAATATATATATATATATATATATATATATATATATATATATATATATATATATATATATATATATATATATATATATATAACTATAATAAAACTAAAATAAAAACTAAAATAACACTGGGTTGAACTTTATGCATTAAAGCAACTTGAGAGTTATTTGGCAGGCTGTATATTAATATAAAATGTATTATTAATATACATTTTACATTGTATAGGTCTATTAATTTGTTGCTGGAACATGAACAAATACAGTAAAAGCACATTTTTAATTTTAATAAAACTGCTTTTATAAATGTAACAGGTTTGAAAAGTGTTAATGTGTTTCTCACATTTTAAGAACCAGTCATGGCCTTTCACTCAAGTTGTGTGTTATTTCAGTATTCAATCAATAGGACAATATGAACTATATTTCAGTGAATGTATGAGCCAAAACACAAGCTAAAAAAAAAGGCCATAAGCATTCTGCTAAAAATATTTATTTTAAAGTGTTAGTTCACCCAAAAATGAAAATTCTGTCATTTATTACTTACCCTCATGTCGTTCCACACCTGTAAGACCATCATTAATCTTCGGAACACAAATTAAGATATTCTAGTTGAAATCCAATGGCTCTGTGAGGCCTGCATAGGGAGCAATGACATTTCCTCTCTCAAGATCCATAAAAGTACTAAAAACATATTTAAATGAGTTCATTTGAGTACAGTGGTTCAATATTAATATTATAAAGTGACGAGAATATTTTTTGGTGCCGCAAAAAATAAAACAAAATAACGACTTATTTAGTGATGGCCGATTTCAAAACACTGCTTCATGAAGATTCGGAGCGTTATGAATCAGCGTATCGAATCATGATTCGGATCGCGTGTCAAACAGCCAAACTGCTGAAATCACATGACTTTGGCGCTCCGAACAGCTGATTCGACATGCTGATTCATTATGCTCCGATGCTTCCTGTAGCTTTGTTTTGAAATCGGCCATCATGAAGCAGTAAACATTTTTGGGTGAACTAACCCTTTAAAAAACAATCAAAACAGTAAGAACATTTTGCTTGAGATCTCTGAGTCATATAATCTAAAGCCAAATTATTTAAATTCATTTGCAATTATGTGACTATGCTAATTAGATTGGAAAGTTTGGAGGAAAATGTGCAAGCAATTAAAGGGTACAGAAATAATGTTTGAAACAGACCTTTTAAAATGGTAATCATGTGCGACATCTCCATTATGAAGAAGAAATCTGCTCATTCTACATTCATGTGGTGGTATTTCCTAAAATGGTGGTGAAACTCTTACATCTGCAGCACTTTACACACACCTGAAGCATGGCCCTGATAGATAGTAGCTGGCATACTCCCTGATCTAATCCATTAACACAGGTCACCGCCTGAACTCGCTTCATTAACGCAAACACATATTTTCATTAAACATGCTGCATTAAACTTCACATTATCCTTTGGCTTGGAACATTAATAATTGGTCATTACCAGTAAGATTTACAGTGAAATACTCTTCCTGAAGCAGTTTAATCACATCCTTTTGATACTTTGGAAAGTGTGTCTCTTTCCAAATCTGTAAGACTTGTTCATCTTTAGAACTCAAATGAAGAGCTTTTTTTAATGAAATATTTTTATCTACAGCCTACACAACTATACTTTTAAAGGGTTAGTTCACCCAAAATTGAAAATCCTGTCATTACCCTCATGTTGTTCCACTCTTGTAAGACCTTCGTTCATCTTCAGAACTAAAATTAAGATATTTTTGATGAAATCTAAGAGGAATATGACTCATCCATAAACAGCAATATAATCACTTTCAAGGTCCAGAAAGGTACTAAAGACATCATTAAAACAGTCAATGTGACTGCAGTGGTTCAACCGTAATTTAATTTTGTCCTTTGGGGAACAAATGTGAAACAGAACTGAAATATATCAATCAATCAATACAAAGCACCTTTTCAGCAAATATCTCAATGTATGTCTCAGTCTAACCATGACACATACAATTCAGTATGAAAGAACATTATATGAGTTTGAGTTTTCTACACTGAGTTAAAACTTGACAATGATCTTGGTGCATAAGGGACACGATGCTGCTATAATTGAGTGTTTCTGCTAAACGAAATAGGCCTTGAGTGTTATGTGACCCCATTTCATAGTCAGTCTCTTAAGTCAATTAATAAAGAAAATCATAATTTTACAAGAGAGCTCCTCTTAGATAGGTTCACATTAGAGATTAAAAACACAGTGGAAGATAATAGAAAAGACAGAACTGAGCCTCAGAGGAGAAAAAAAAGAAATCTCATTATATGTGTTTCTTTACTCAGGCGGTTTTTGAATTGCAAGCAATTTGCCCTCATACTGATATATAATCCTAATGAAATGATGGGATAAGCCCACAGATCTAACACTTCATTGCCTGTTTGAATAGAAGGTACCTTTATCCGCAGTGGCTTAGTTGTAGCTTATGAACGATACATCTTTGCTTCTCTATTTTTTTTTAACACGGGGTTAAACACGAACCACCAAAATGCAAATGAGACTTAATTGATAAGCTTCACTTGCATCTACTTTCTCAAATATGTCTTGTCCATTTTAGATGCTGCTGTCCATGCCTTCTATGAACACTAGATGGCAATCTTGTATAAATGTTCCTCAACCCAAAATATGTACATTTCACCCCAGAGATGGATTCAGTGAAACTATGCTGGACTCTGTAAGTTCTTCAGTTTCACTGGTCTGTTAGCCCTTTAGTCACTACTGAAATGTGTATCCTGAGGGAGTGTCTGCTCAGTTTCAATGTTTTTATGTGAGAGAATAATTTTGCATAAAAATGTGTCTCGAAAGCCTGCCAAAGCCCAGCAGACAACTGTAAAACAAGCAATGAAATGAAATACCAATGACCTTCTATTGTGATATTGTTTGTTTTGTAGCAATTTTTAAATACACCTTGCATGAAAATGTTATATTTATACTTCCATGTGTGCATATTCATCTGAAGGAAAATCTTTTTTTTTTCAATATTTCTGGTCATAATCCAGCACTCACAGCAGCCATAAACTTTACAGTGCGCACAGGACTTCCAATTCATTCAATAATGCAGACATAAAAACTTGTCTTCCCGAAACAGAATCATTATGATGAATTCCTGACATAATAATTTAGTGCACATATGGACATATACTTGGACCAGACTCCATGCGCACTGGCATGATTGTTTCTGACCCTACAGAAAGCTTTTATTCTTTATTAGACAGATGTATTGGAGTGCTGGCAAGCACTTTCAAGTTAAAAAAAGGAACCAGGAATCTTCCATAAACGTCTGAGACCACATTGAAAATCTGGTATTCAAAATCAGATAATTAAGGATTAAAAAAAAAAAAAAAACATTATGACAAGAGATATTTCAGATTCTGCTATATTTATAAGTAATTAACATTACATTTTATGGATAACATGAACTCCATTGTATAGACGGTCAGATGATCTTGCTTCCATTGAAGCACAAGATATTCTTTGATCATTCACAGTCATTAAATCAAAAGGAGCCCACATGAAAACATTCTATAGAAATTTATAGTAAATACTACAGTGTTTTTGAACCATACTGTAGTAAATTGTAGTATATATTACAGTATTTACAACACTTTGTTAATGAATGCTACAGCATAACTATAGTGAACTGATAAACTGTATTAAATACTGTAGTAGGCTATACTTTAGATTTCACTACAGTAAACTAGTGTATTGTAGTATAATATATCCTATAGTTGAAAACTTAGTACATTATTGGGTAAAGTATGTGTTTATATTAGTTGTTATAGGCTATTACCACAGCAACTATTGAATTACTGTAACAAATTAAAGGTGATAAAGAGGATTTTTTCATCGACTGACAATCCAAAGACTGTTAGTGAGTTTTTGAAATGAGCGCATGCGTAAGAACAACCTCCCACGGCTAATTTCAAAGGAACGCCTCCCAAAACTCGTGCACGAGTATATGAACACGAGTGTGTACCACCGGCATTCACTGTGTCGTGTTTTTTGGATTCATTATGTCGGACTCACCGCAGGTAACTCATAATCTGCAGTTGTTACTCCTGTCTCCTGACAAAAACATTGCATGTGGAGTGTGGAAAGTTACTGGAGCAAGTCTCTCACAAGGAACGTCATGGCAGTGATTGACAAGCCAGAGGGCCAATCGGCTGATGTTTTTAAGGCCCTACCTCGTGCACAGATGATGTATATTAATATTATTCCTTTCAGTGCACCTAATAAATAATCTTTTATCAGTTAGTAAAGACAGTTTCAAGTAATATTGCAAAAATTTATAAAACAAAACATCCTCTTTAGCACCTTTAATTCAAGTACTTTACTATAGCATTGTTCTAAAACACTATATAAATTACTACTAAGTTGCAGTCAAATTAGCGAAATTTCACAGAAAAAAAGGTTCATTCTCTATTATAAATAATGTAGTGATATATGACGCACAACTCGCACACTTTCAGTGACTCAAGTCACTTTTAGTTCAAAACAAGCAGTTTTCTGTTGGTGAATTTGAACCTAACTTGTCACGCAAAATTATACCAATTGGGCAAATTCCTTTTGAAATGGAAATTTGACAAACAAAATTATAAAACATTTTTACAATCAAATCAAATCACTCAAATCTTGATAATATAAAACACAATAACAATTTTCAACACACATTTTTAAAATGTTGCCTCTTTTTTTCAAAACTTAACACACAAATCCAAGAATTGCACAAACAAAATGCAAAATGCCTCACATCTCACATTCAAAATATCACAAAAACATCTCAAAAGCAAGCATTTGTCTTATGTTCCGAACACCTTTGCCATAATATTCTATTTTTGGATATGTCACAGTTATTCAAAACCTAAAGCTCTTCTTTCACGAGCTCCTATTTCTGTACAAGATTGAAAGTAATTGGCAGAGAGATGTTGAAAAACTCACGGTAAACACAAAAGCAAGATTGAAACCAAACTCTTCATTTTTTTACTGTAAGCATTTGTGGTTGTGAATACGGTATTACACTGTATGAAAGAAAATAAATAAATATCAACCACATGTATTTGGACAGAAACAATGGTTTTGTCTGAAAAAGGAAATCAAGATACTTCCTGTTAGATTTCTTTGTGCTATATAGAGAATTGTGTGTTGTGTTTTGCAAAAAGTGTTTTGTGAAATTGAAAACTGAGTCAAAGGCTGAGAATTAGTGTATGGTTTTGCAGATTTTCTGTGTGGTTCTGGTGTTTGAGTGTTTTTTCTAGAAAAGCATTTGAAAAAACTCATTCTCACTCGAGTTTTGGATACCAAAATGTAAACAATATTTAAGAATATTTTCGAATTTTCAGTCTGTTAGCATTTTTGTCTGTATCATAATATCCATACTCTAAATCAGTGAAATTGTATTTGTGGAATTGCTTAAAAAAACTGATTATACAATACAATAATCCCTCCTTTGGCAATATAGTTTCAAACGTTTTAATCTTGTGACACACTAATTAGAGGTCAGTTCCATTTGCTTTATCAACATGACTGTCCCTCATTACTGTCATTCACTAAATAAACACCAAGGTAGAGTTATGTATATTCAAAGTTCAATTATTGCAATGACATATTGCTTTTTGATATTTGGTTAGGGGTTATTAAAGCTAAAACTATGCGTGCAAGGCTTTTCATAGCTTTTTCTAAAATGTCAGTTGCATTTCTGAGCAAGTCAGATGGGATTACAGCCTCAGTGTAGTTTAGTGTAGGTGCAAACATCAACTGCCATGAGAAGAAAAATCAATAACACCTCTGCCCCTTCCCATGATATCATCTGTGAATTTTTCCAAAGCCTGATCTTGTTGACACTCTAAAGATGGCCCTGGAAAACCGCCAGAAGTCTTCACTCCTCTTTCCTCTATTCCCTTCTTTTCTAGTTCCATTTGTGTCAATGTTTTGGCCTATTGCTCTGTTCACTTCTCCGCTCAACTCTTCAGCATTTTAGACAGCTTTGAGCTTCTATCCTTTTCACTGCTGATTCCTAGTAATCGATTTTTGTGCGCTACAGTTTGCACTCTTCTATCAAATTTAAGTGGATATCCAAGTGCATTTCAAGCCTGAGAATTTTCTATTGACAGACTAAATGTTCTGGTTAATTATCAATGAAACAGATTTTTGTTAAAATAAATATATTTTCCAATATATAATATTGAAATGTGTTTGTTTGAGTTGAACACTACTCAGGAACCCATCCAGAAGATTATGATTATGTTTTTAATTATGACTGCCAGTGATTGATGCATTGTTGTCGTGAGTGCAGCTGAGCATTAACAGCATGAATTTTAAGAGGGAGAGAAAGCGCAATATAAAAGAAGAGATGAGGGAGGCACTTTCATATGTCATTTGGGATTGCTCGTATTCAAGTAACTTAAAAATGATAACATTAAAAATGATTCCCTGCCTTATCCCGATGGTGCTACTGTATGGGCCCTCAAATCCTCAAATGTAATTCCACAAAAAAACTGTTGAACCTCACATTGATGAGAATGAGACAAAATTGCATGAGCTGATGCACGTAAAGGGTTAATTCACCCCCAAAAAATGAAAATTCTGTCATGATTTACTCACCCTCAAGTTGTTCCAAACCTGTATGAATTTCTTTCGTCTACTGAACACAAAAAATATTTTGAAGAATAGGGGGGTTGGGGTTCCGTATACTGTTTGGTTACTGGCATTCTTCAAAATATCTACTTTTGTGTCCAGCAGAAGAAAGAAATTCATACAGGTTTGGAACAACTTGAGGGTGAGTAAATCATGACAGAAATTTTGGGTGAACTATCCCTTTAAGAGGACTATTCCTTTACTATTACAGCTTTGTTCATTTGCTAAAACAAAAAAGCTAAAAAGTTCTCAGTTGCTTGACCTCATTTAACTAATTGTGCAGTCTGTTGTCAATAGCTTAAACCATTTCACATGGTAAAACACAATTTTAACACATTCTCATTCTCAGAACACATTCTGCACTCTAATGCACGTCATCCATACTGGTAAACACAAGTGGCAACAATCAAATACAAATAAAGAGCACATCTCATTGATTGAACACAACCACTCAAAATTGATGTAACCTTTTTCAAATGATGTGACACAACCAATATATAAGCCAGTTCAGAGAGCAAACAGGTTGCTGAAGGTGCATGGGAGGGAGAAAGTCTGAGAAT
The DNA here is from genome assembly GCF_024489055.1 of Chanodichthys erythropterus. Taxonomy (NCBI): domain Eukaryota; kingdom Metazoa; phylum Chordata; class Actinopteri; order Cypriniformes; family Xenocyprididae; genus Chanodichthys; species Chanodichthys erythropterus. Next base: position 17,730,591 of record NC_090242.1, on the reverse strand, counting down.
GGATAGAAGAAATAATGTGAGAGGACGAGGACGAGTGCGTATGTGAGGTGGGCGACGAGAAGGATGAGGAGGAGGGCAAGAAAGAGGAGGAGGGGGAAAAAAGGTGGAGGAAGAGGGCAAGAAAGAGGAAGAGGGGGAGGAAGAAAAACAAAAAAATTGCAAAGAGCAAAGCAGAGTAGTAATTTCTGATCAATTTTGAGCTACTATGAACATGTTTCCATTCATCAAACAATGACGGAGAAATATTACATTTGTTTTGAGATTAAAAATTTACTTCTCCCTGAGAACTATATGTTTTGAACAATGTGCTTTCTGTTTTTTTTTTTTTTTTTTGGTGTATTGTTTACTGACTGCTTGATAGTGTATATCATTTGGATCACTTTGTTTATGATTCGAGAGCAGTGCTTGATTTTGAACACAGGTAAAAATGTTTTGAGACGAAAGTTTCATTTTGCAAGTGGAGTCAGAGGTTTTGTAAATAGTGCTTGAAGATGAGGTTTTGTGTTTAATGGTTGCAAGGTTTCATAAATTGTGTTTTAGCAATTGAGAAAAATTGTAAAGAGACTCAGAAGTCTAAATTTGTTATAAACAGAGCGTTATGAATCAGTGTGTCGAATCAGCTGTTCGGAGTGCCAAAGTCACGTGATTTCAGCAGTTTGACACGCGTTCCGAATCATGATTCGATACGCTCATTCATAACGCTCCGAAGCTTCCTGAAGCGGTGTTTTGTAATCGGCCATCACTAAATAAGTCGTTATTTTGTTTTTTTTGGCGCACCAAAAAATGTTCTTGTCATTTTATAATGTTAATATTAAACCACTGTACTCACATGAACTGATTTAGATGTGTTTTTAGTACATTAATGGATCTTGAAAGAGGAAATTGCTAGCTATGGAGGCCTCACTGAGTCATCGTATTTCAACAAAAATATCTTAATTTGTGTTCTGAAGATCAACAAAGGTCTTACGGGTGTAAAACAGCATGAGGGTGAGTAATTAATGACAGAATTTTCATTTTTGGGGGTACTAACCCTTTAACTCAGTGCAGCGTGCCATCTGAATTTTCCTAGCCCGACACCTTCCCCAGCACCACCTGCCTAGATCTGCTATGGGGTTCTCCTTACTTTCCTTGTAGCAGCTCCCATTCTATGTGCTGTATTTATGTGCATGTTTCCGCAGTTACCTTCACTCATGCGGCAGCAGCTGGAAAGATCTAGTCAGCCAAGATTATGCCATGTCCCAATTCACATACTATCCGTCCTAAATAGTATTCGAAATTAGAATTAGTGTGTCCCAAATCAGAATGTTGAAATGAGTATTCCAAAGATACCCAGATGGTCTACTTTTTCGGGTTAGAATACAAAGTGCAGATCTGTGCACACTCTAACAGCTAATATTTCAATTAAAACTACAAACACAAATAAAAAGTATTTAAAAAACTACAAACATGACGGATGTCTGAGGCCTACGGTTAAGCAAAGCAGTTAAGAAAAAGGGGTTTGAGTGATTAATAAATAGTAGCTTATCTAACCTGATGAAAATATATTTATTCAATGTTATCCACATTATATTTCATCTGCAACAGCATTGTGAATTTTTATAACGATGTGTTTGGTCATTAAGTTTTAAAATGCATCATTATGCAAACATGAGGAAAGTTCTCTGCATGAAAGACCCATGACTGGCAGATCTACATTTCTCTCCGAAATGGTAGGAAATTAAATTTAATTGAATATGGAGGATTTTAACAGTAACAAGATGATTGACAGGGCAGTTTAAACGGTTACAGGTTGCATGTAACTAAGCGACAGAGCATAAAGACGCAATTATAGTAGCTTGCATACTCTTCTGCATACACATACAAGTATGTATACTTTTTCTTCACAAAAACAGTACATACTTTTAGGGCATATAGGTGAATTGGGACGCAGCATAAGTCTATGTTCATTCCATTCTTATAAATAAATGCTGTTTAAATGTATTCCGGGAGTTGTCTTGATTGAAATGGGAAATAACAAATATTAAGCATGTGTGCATTAAAACAAATATGTCCCATGCTGAGTTTCTAACTGTTTGTAGATATGAAAGCACAACAGAAGCAATAAAGAAACACAAACTGCTTGTGGCAATGGAAAGTTGGAATAAACACCCTGATTTAGAGCAGTGGGTTTTATTTTCATTTATGCTAATTATATTATCCATGCTTGGAAATAAACTTTTCTATTTTTGTTTAGTAGCATGTGAAATAATAATGTTGCATCGTGCTTGTTTTTTTTAATTATTAATGTATTTATGCAATATTTCTAAGATAATTATTTTATACATTGGTTGGACAGTGTCCCTGAGGTTTTGCATGAAAAACACCAACTTTTGCACAGTTTATACCACAAGCTTTGCGAACGTTTCACTTGCTAAATCCACTCACGCTCCTGTCATGTTTCTGACAATCCTGTCTTTCTACTGCTTTACTGAGCACAATCCACAGGATGAGGACAGGATTTTCATCAAATGTTTTCAACTAACTTGAATAGACACGAGTGTGCTCAATGTCTGATCCTTCTATATACATTCAAATCACAACTTTAAATGCTTCAATTCAATTTCAGATGTCCCCGAGAATGACAAAAGGAGATTTAAACCATTGGATCTCTCTGAGGGCTGAAGCTAGGAATCAAACAATCTGCTTTTTACACAAGTCATCAAGGAAAATGGCTGGCCCATCATGTTTGCTCTAATTTTTCACAGAGCCACAGAGCTTTGACAAAAGTATCTACAATGCATGCATTTAGCGAAATGTCAGCTTGAGACCTTTGATGTCACAGTATACCTATTACATGATTCGACAGCTTGAAGAAGGTCTTTAATTCCTGGAGAAAGCAAACATACAAAGTATATTGATATCATTTCTGTCAATTCTAAGTTGCATGCAAAACTATATTTTGTCAGAATACACAGATTTGGCCAAATGGAGAAATGTGCTTTAAAAAGTGTCTTTGGCTATTCATGTAGCTCAAACCTCAAACAGTATAATATGGAGCCAGCAACATCATAGGTTTGATTCCCAGGTAATGCATGAACTGATAAAACATGTAACTTATATGCAATGAAAGTCTCTTAGGATAAAGTTATTTTTCAAATACATAAATGTATAATGGTGTAATTCCATTATGTAACGACAGGGGTCACTGTTATTAACCAGGTGAAGCTTCACCTCTTCACAGAAGGACCTTTTTTAGTCTAAATAAATAAATCAAATAATAAATGGCCATCACTTTTATTTTTATTGGAATCAATCTTATTCTCCTTCTGGTTTCTGGGAAGCATCAAAGTCAGTTGTCAAGAACACGTTGGGTTCTAAAAGGGGAACGATGGGGTCTGCACATAGCAGTGGGAGGCAATCAGAGGTTGGTTCCATCTTAACTGCTTAACTGGTACCTAAGTATCTTTCCCTTGGATCACACTACTGTGAGATAAATCTGCTAAGGTTTGAACAGTGTGAGGGTCTATTTACCTGAGTTGATTGGCACCGTGAAAATGAAATGTTAATCTAGGCTGCGCTCGTCAGCCTGCCATGTCTAAAAGCGTGAAGCCATGCCAGAGTTCGCACCGACTCTGCTGTGGACTTGGAAGCCATTAGCGTGATTACATTGGGAAAAAAAGACCCAAAGACCCTCTGCCAAATGGCATATAACTCAAATTCTGTGCTGCACACTAAAATGAACAAAGGATACTAGAGGGCTTAAGTGTATAGCATAGGTGAATAGGCAAACTGTGCTAGTAAATTGCAGTTATTTTGTCATTCAGAGCTGAAAAAGAGCACATATAGGCTTATTGAAAAAACATGCCTTTACCAACACTTTTGCAAAACTCAAAAAATGTACCATACATACAATTCACTGCAGTTTCCAGCTGAAATTAACACTAGTGGCAGTAAAACACCAACAAGTTTTAATAATTTTCACACAAATTTTGAATATAAGGTCAGATTATCAATTTAGAAAAAAATTATTTTCATGCGGTTCCTTGCAAATACTATGTTAAGACCTCAAAAGACTTTTACCATATTTTTAAAATGAATACATTTTTACACTCTAAAAAATGCTGGGTTAAAAACAACCCAAGTCAGGTTGAAAATGGACAAACCCAGCAATTGGGTTGTTTTAACCCAGCGGTTGGGTTAAATGTTTGCCCAACCTGCTGGGTAGTTTTATTTAAACCAGCTATTATTTAAAAATTGCTATATGGCTAGCTTAAAATGAACCCAAAATAGTTGGGAAATTAAAAACCAGATGCAATTAGAGACAACAATAATAGACAAAAGGTGAATGTTTATTAATAATCTTTAATATTTTATTAATATAAATTTTATAGTTTAATAGTTTATTAATATAAATTTATTAATAAGCAATTTAATAAATGTTTATTCTTTAATAATTATTCATTGAACATTAATAAATGTTCATTTCCAACATACTTTGGGTTAATTTTAATTAAGCAATCCAGTAATTTTTAAACAATAGTTGAGTTAAATAAAACTACCCAGCAGGTTGGGCAAACATTTAACCCGACCGCTGGGTTAAAACAACCCATTTGCAGGGTTTGTCCATTTTCAACCCAACTTGGGTTGTTTTTAACCCAGCATTTTTAGAGTGTATGTTTGCACCACATAACCTGCTGCATGTATGGCTTTTCAGACAACTTGCTTGGCAGCTCACCTGGTACACTGATGCAGAGCGCTCGGGTATGAGGAATAAGTTATGGGTAAAATGCTGGGTTAAAAACAACCCAAGTTAACCCAATTGACAAAGCCAGTGATTGGGTAGTTTTAACCCAGTGGTTGGGTCAAATGTGTACCAAACCTGCTGGGTAGTTTTATTTAACTCAGCTATTGTTTAAAAATAATTGTATTGCTTGCTTAAAAGGAACCCAAAGTGTGTTGGAAATGAACATTTATTAATATGTTTAATATATGTGTGACGAGCAGGGTGGGCGAGAGCCGTGAGGGAACGGCGCGAGGCCGGTGACGCGAGTGATAATGAGCGTCACCTGCGAGGCGTGCCGGCCTCGAGTCTCTCACGGAGGAGCTCCGGAGGCATAAAAGGAGGAGCGACTACAACGAAGGACGAGAGAGGACCAGGCCTGGACTTTATTTTATGTTTTATTATGTTTGTGTGGCCGGCAGACGTCCGCGAGGGTCTGCCGGCAATACTTTCGTTTTGTTCTATGTTTATTTTGAATTAAAAGTTATGTTGAATGTTCGCCGGTTCCCGCCTCCTTCTTCCCATTTACGAACTGTGTTACAATATGAATGAATAATAATTTAACAATAATCATTTATTGCTTATTTTTTTAACATTTATATACATTTTTTATTAATAAATGTCCACCATTATTATTGTTGCCTCTAGTAATTATGTGTCTGATTTTTAATTTCAAACTTATTTTGGGTTAATTTTAAGTCAGCCATAAAGTAATTTTTAAACAATTGTTGAGTTAAATAAAACTGTCCAACATGTTGGGCAAACATTTGACCTAACTGCTGGATTGAAACAACCCAATTGCTGGGTTTGTCCATTTGTAATTTGGGTTGTTTTTAACCCAGCATTTTTTAGAGTATAGTGCCTGTCACTGTACATTTCACTTGTAAAAGAAACAATGTAAGATTTCACTGAAATGTCAGCACAGTCATGTTTTTTTTTTTTTTGTCAATGAACTTGGATTGAAAAATAAAAATTTCCAAATCTGCTTGACTTTAGGTATCCTCAAAAAAATTCACTCAGATTGATGCTGTTTGCCGCCCTGTATCTCCTCCCAGAATGTAATGTCTCTCTTCAGGATGCTTACAGGCTACTTCATGCTGTCTCACTCGTCCACCTGCAACACTCCACCGTCACGGCAGAGTGCTAAGCCCCCCATTTCCAATGGAAATTTCACTTCTAATTCACGGTGCAGCTGTGACGGCTGCCCTACTTTGAAAAATGATGAAAGCACAGGGGCCCTCGCAGAAAGAACCCATTCCCTTTACACCTGGGCTCTGACAATCCCGACAACCCTCAGTCAGTCACTCATTGTCCTTTAAATGAGCCTCTTTGTCTCAATACTTCATAATACTATAGTTTTTCGCATAGCCAGGCTTGTGTATTCTGTGTGAACTCTTTCTTGGTGAGGTCAAGGGGCTTTTGACAATAATGCTGATTAGTACAGCCGGACGAAACTACAGCACTTTTATTAAATAACAGGGTTCTGATTAGCTAATGAGTCTTCTAAGAGGTAAAAGAGGGCTGATCGTTTCTGCAAAGGGCTAATGCTGGACAGCACCACTCATGCTCGATAACATTTGGCTCATTAGGAGCGAATTAAAAACAGACACAGCTGTGGTCAGCTTGTCTTATTTTCATTTCACACACAGCGAGGTGATTTGGATATTATGAGCCCACATTTGCTCATGTTTTTTAGGTGGGTAGAATACTCTATAATAATTTTCAACCCTTTTTATTTTTTAGGTTTAGCCTTGGTCATATTGCATTGTAAATCATGCTCTGCATATAGTATGCAAGTGTCACGCTCCAGGCTGTTGTTGACAGTAATATCAGATAATGTGTGGACCACTTCAATGTTGAAAATTATCTCAAATGCGTGACATTTATGTCTTTTAGTTTTATTTTTCACTTCATATCAGTAAACTAAATGAACGAGAATGAAAAGTGAGCAGAGGTGTGATAAAATTGCTGCTTTCACCACTTGCATTGCTTTTGTATGTATGAAGCACTCGGAGGATGACATAAACAATCTATGTGTTCCCACTTCAGGCTTCCAGAGATGTTCTGTGTAGGACTTGTTGTTCACACATTCAAAAGGTCAATGCACTCTAATTTACTGTGAAATGTGAAAATCACAAGTATAGCTTGACCGGTCAAGGGTACGCTGTTCTGAAAGCGTGTGTAGTAGGCAGACGAGATGCATGGATAATGTATTGTACAAAGGTATTCGAAAGCCATAGTGTGTAAAACAAAAAAGCATAGGGCTGCCATGTTCCATATGTCACTTTGATCAAGACTTGCAAGACTTTTAAACATACGGCATGTCGTAGAAACTGATTGAAACTGACAAGTGAATAAAGCATGTAACATGAAGAGAGAGGTGTATGTGTTTGTACTTGTGCCAGAGCTGGTTATTGAGATGAATTGTTTGATGGAAAACAATACTAAGGCTTAACTTAACCAGTCAGGTAACAGGATGAGTCACGGGGGACACTTATCAGGCGACAGATTACGTTCAGGCAGCCAGTCATATCCTGCAGGACAAAACCAACCGAAAAAAAACAAACAATTTTGTTAGTTCAAGATTGTTCATTTAGCTAGACAAAGTAGCTTAGGGTATCGGCTTGTGAATATGCAAGCTTATCAAGTATGTAGATGCTCTTAGGCATCAACAAACACACCATTTCACAGTCAAGATGGCCATACACACTTTCCAGCATTATGACCCCAAGACAATGTTTCCTTTTTAACCCTTAAATGCATACCTTGGGTCTTTAGTGACCCGGGACGTCATTCACTACCCTCTTCCTCATTCATTTTTTTAAAGTTAGACTTCAACCTTCTTGGTATTCCTCAATCATTAAATTATAAAAGAATGCCTATTTTTTAATTCATTTTTTTGTAAAAATTGTATAGGGTCGCTAAGGTGTGTATCAGTGTATGTATATTTTTTCTGCACAACAATAATTGAATCTTAGATGACGCAATAAGTGCAATTTACATTTATTCCACAAGGTGGCAATGTCTGATACACAATGCTGAAGTGAAGACTCATTCAGACAGAAAACGAAATAATAAGAAAAACATGAAATGGCTCGGTGATTTACTGCAGAGTAAGTACTGAACGCAATCAAATATGACTGTAACTGTTACAGGATGAATCTGGTGAAGCTGTTAGCGATCGAAATATTGAAATATTGATTTTGAAGATGCTGAAAATTATATAGTTCTGAGAATGTTTGAGATTGCGAATGGGCTAATATTTGCGACCTCAAACATAAAACTAGCCTTTTATTTACTGAATTTACTGAGAAATGAGCTCTGACGAGGACAGTGATGATGACATAAAACATCTGCTCAAACTGAACCCTTTCAAGCTCCAAAAGGTAACAAAATACGATTTATTTTATTCTTCTGTAATTGTTACTCTAATATCAGAGGAGTTTTATATTATCACGGCAGGTAGAGATCCCTCTGTGTTAGATATAGATCCGGGTCGATAAAGACCCGAATATGTAAGAATGATTGGCGAAACAGTCATGCATTTAAGGGTTAAAGGGTTAGTTCACCCAAAAATGAAAATAATGTCATTTATTACTCACCCTCATGTCGTTCTACACCCATAAGACCTCCGTTCATCTTCGGAACACAAATTAAGATATTTTTATTAAATCCGATTGCTCAGTGAGGCCTCTGTAGACAGCAATGGCATTGTAACTTTATGTTAGCAATTTCAATAAATATAACCAAATTTTAGAGATTGACAAAATCACCTGAATCTCAAATACCATCTGATGGCACTTTAAGCCACAGATTCAAAATGTATTATTTCTTTGCATTTGAAAAGCAGCACATTTTCCATAAAGTGCTTTACACAAGAAAAATGGTAGCACTTTATTTTACTACTCTGCACATACATATTATGTACGCATAGCACTCAGTTATAACTAACCCTATACCTACCCCTAAACCTAACCTTAACCCATGTAGTTACCTTGTATTACCAGTACTTTCTTTAGTTAACTACACTGTAAGTACACGTACTGTAACATAAAATGTAACCAGAAGCATATGGAGACATATGATGTCTATAAATGAAGAGACTACAAAGTCTACAAAACCTTAATTCTGTCACGGTTATGTTTAGTTTCTTTCCCCTGGTTTCACAGACAAGGCTTAATCCTGTCTCAGACTAATATGCATGTTTGAGCTGTTTTAACTGAAAGCAACTTGTGCTGACATATCTTAAAATATGTCACTGCAATTGTTATGTATCTTAGATGAACACCAGTAATGTTTTTTTTTTTTCCCTAAGGCACATTTATAAAAGTTACTTAAATGTCCTAATTGAACTAAGACCTACTCCTAGCTTAATCGAAGACTTGTCTGTGAAACCAGGCATTTGTGTCTTAGTTTGGTTTTCTCTGTTTCCTGGTTCCCTTTGGTTTAATTACTGTGTCCCATTTAGTTCACTTTTTGCTACTCTGTATATATATATACTCCCTGTTTTTTTCAGTTCGTTGTCCGCTATTGTCTATGAGAATTAATGTGGTTGTGTTTGTTATCTTCTATCTCCTGTGTATTCCTTCTTTATTTTATTAAAGCTTGTTATTAATCTTCTTCATTGTGCACTTCACTACAGCTACACCCGTGACAGATGCATTAAGCAATTATATTTTGATGATTACAAATGTTACTTCAGCAACAAATCAGCATATTCATTTCTGAAGGATGTGACACTGAAGACTGGATGAATTGCCGCTGAAAATTCAGCTTTGCCATCACAGGAATAAATTACACTTTAAAATATATATATATTTATATTATATTTTTTTTTGTATTTTTGATCAAAAAAATGCATCCTTGGTGAGCATGCGGTTTTGAATGGTTGGCTAAATGTTATTTTAAATCTTTTAAGATTAAAGGGTTAGTTCACCCAAAAATGAAAATGCTGTCATTAGTTACTCACCCTCATGTTGTTCCACACCCATAAGACCTTTGTTCATCTTTGGAATACAAATTAAGATATTTTGGATGAAATCTGATAGCCATATGACTCAATAGACAGCAATTTAACAACCATGAGGTCCAGAAAGGTACAAAGATGAACGAAGGTCTTTCGGGTGTGGAACGACATGAGGGTGAGTACTTAATGACAGAATTTTCATTTCTGGGTGAATTAACCCTTTAAATGTTTTCTTTTAAGCTTGTCGTGGACTGTCTAACTATATAAATTCACTTGCATTGATACTTGCATAATGATCTCTTGATCTTCAGCACAGAAGGAAATCCTGCTTGTTTCTCTGCACTCAAACAAACAGAGCAATATTTCACTATCACCTTGGGTAACCTGCAGGACAATATATATTTTAACCTCCAAACACTGACACATTTTAACTTTAAATTATTAGAAGACACTTATATATTGAACATTACCATGCAATGCGAATGACAAAGCTGAGTCTGCAAACCCAGAACTTGGGGCCTAAAACTCATAATTGAAATCCAAGTTTTCTGTTGTGTAGAAGCCCCTATGGGAATCCATATCAGTATGAGAAGCTCCCTGTCTAAGTAGCTCAGATAAATACTATTATCATTGCAAAGGGGGCTGAGTCACATTCTCCATGCTAGTTAGAGATGCCGATACACTCTGTAATTTTCAAATTAATCCAGGCGGCTGACGACAGAGCTGCTTTGAAATGATGTTGAAATAAACTGAACTACATTGTGGCCGTCCTTCGGGAGTCCACTATTCCAGGCTTCCACAAGGTCAACACAAGAGCTACAGCCATTGTGGACTGTGAATGATACTGAAATATGAATTTCAGTACAGATACAAATTGCATTCAGCAGAGTAGACAAAAGTTTGAAGAAAGATACGCAGTAGTCAGTGAGAGTGCAGCAAGTTTACTTTTCTCCAGGGGAACCTGGTCTTGTCAGTGCTGATAATGAATGCCACGGTCTGCTTGTTATTGTCAGCAGAAAGTGGCATCGGTTTGGCAATAAGGGACTAGCTGGGAGTGGCACCTGGCGCTTCCTGGGAGGTAGATGAAAGGATAATAAGGGCGAGTCGTGAAGGTGATATACCTGTGAGAAATTGTTGCTTGGTGTAATGCATTTAATAGCTCATAAAAACACCTACAGACTCACTTGTGCACACAAGTATGTGTTAATCAACACCTGTCTCTAACTCTTGAGACAAGAAAATAAGGCAAATCCACCTTGCTGAAAGCTTTCCCATTAAACGTGGAAAAATAAATAAGAACGAGCCAAATGTAATTATGTTAACAGTACAAAAAAAACTTGCAAATCTGAGCTGCCACAATCTTCACACTCCTCATGCATATATATACAGATGTAAGAGAATGTTAAAGAATTCTTCAATTTCTGCATTAATTGGTCATAAAAAACATCCTTAAGGGCCTGGACAGCTTGCAACGGTACAATAAATTACTAAGGTTATCAGGAGATTTTACATGGAGAATGTAAGGCCATCTGTTTGCAAACTGAAGCTCAGCAGAAGTTGGGTTATGCATCAGGACAATTGTTAGTAATAAAGAGGAATGGTGCAAAATTGATCCTGAGACAGTTGCGCAGGGGTTCACATACTTTTTCTGTCATGCACTTTAAATGTTTAAACAGCAGATTGCCTTGTTTCCAGTCCAAATATCTAAAAAATCTTAAATCCAGATGCCTTTACTAGATAAGTAAAATTTACATAAGATATTTAGGGCAGATGCCCTATTGTTTTCCTAAGGATTTTTTTTTTTTTTTTGAAGCCCTTATCATGCTTGAAAACTCTTGAAACTTTGCACACATGTCGGAATCATCAACCATCAGGACCGGCCAAAGCTGGTACCTGGGCGTGGCAAGGCTCGACAGCACCCCCTTGAATGGAGTCCGAAAACGTGGTCCATATATAAAACACACTTGTACGTATATATATGAAACATCGCCCTCTCATTTTTATCCAATTCACTTCAAACTTCATCAGTATATTGTCAAAACATGACAGATGTAGACCTGCAAAACGATTAATGATATCTTAAATACAGTTGCCATGGCAACACATCAAACTTTAATAATGTTCTTGGGATTTTTGAGGCTCTTAGAATGCTTCAAATTACATGAAACTTGACACACATCAGAGTGGTCAGCCAGTAGACATGCAAAGCCTTAGAAAAGGGCATGGAGAGGGAGCTCTCTAGCGCCATTTTTTGACAAAAGTGGGGGGTTAGTTTTACCTACAGTCCCCAAACTTGGCACATATATTGAACTTATTGAGCCAGACAACTTTCTAATTTAAAGTCATTAGCTCTGACAAACAGGAGGTCAGATATTTAGGTTTGAATGTAATTTTTTTTAATAATCAGGCTCTTAATGTTTAGCTACTCCTCGTACGGGATTCATACGATTCACACCAAACTTTTTTGGATATGGTGGCAAGACACTGAAGATGTTAAATTGTGAACAGATATTGGATATCTAAAACAGTGTTGCCATGGCGAGCAATTAAATTAATGACAAAAAGGGAAACAGAGGGAGTCTCATATCTTGACATAATTATTTTACATTTACCCAGTTTAAATGCATATTGCATACCATACACTGTTACCCTGAAGCCACCAGGGCTTGGGCCCATCATCGCTGCTTGCAGCTATATTTTTTCTTGTTTCTGGGAAAAAAATAAAGTCAAAATGAAGTGAGTTTTTGCTTAAAACTCACTACCCTATTGGCTGATAATTTTGCATGTTTTAAGCAAAAACACACTTTATTTTAATTTTATCCCCCCTGAAAACAAGAAAAAATATTTTATATCATTTTACATATCTAGTAAAAGCATCTGGATTTAAGAATTTTTAGATATTTAGAAAAAAAAAAATACTAAATAAGAAATAATTTTTGCAGTGAATCCATAAGTTCTAGCAACTGTAGAAAAGCAATGCATAATATTTACTTTTGGAATATTTCTGCTTTGTCACTTCATCAGCCTCCTTTTCCTCTCCTTGACTGCTTGTCAGTCACACCTGAATCTGTCCTTCACAAAGCCCCCTTCTATCTTCACCTCTCCATCTCCCTTGTCTGCTTGCTCCTGTGGGTTGTCTAATGGAAAGCATGCTGGTTGTGGTTAAATCTCAGTTGGTGGCAGGATTAAGGGATATGGCACATGGATCTGCAGCTACCTCACAATACCGACATGCAAACCTGCTCTGCTATTCAATTCAAGATTAAATTTAGATAGCTGTGTGGCAGTCTCATTTCCTGGGTTCTTGCTGCACCTGATGCTGGAAGTCCTGTAAAGCTCAACAAAAATATGATTGCAACTTTTACACATGCTGTCCACCTCCCATCCCGTTTGAGCATGTAATCTGTGAGCTCCTGGCGAGAATACTACAGAGACACAATTTGTACAAATCTAACAAATCTTTGGTCATATCTAGATGTGTTATGTTTTCACTGGAGCACTCCTTTGTCTATTTTGAGTAAAGAATAATTGACTCTTGCCTATACCCAGAGATTCTGGGATAGGCTCCAGCACCCCACGACTCTACACAGGACAAGTGCTTTGGAAAATGGTTGGATGGAATAATTGAAGACAAACCAATGAATTGCTAAAAAAATGAAAATACATCTGAGTGGCTGCTACACCTCAGGTCAGAATTCATTTCCAATATGAATTTCAGTGGTTCAGAGTCAATCCGGTTATACAGTTTTGGGGACTGGGGCGAGATTGATAGCTTGCCCACCCTGCCAGATCCAGGGAAACACATAATTTTTTTAATAATACAATTTTCTAATGTTTAACAATTCTTAAATAATTATTTTAAATGTGATTTTTGTCATGCATTAGAACTATGTCCTCATAAGAATATGGTAATTTGTCTCTTTAGTTGCATCACGCCAGTAGTAATGTTATGTTCTTCTTTCTTCTTTTGAAAGAGAACCAACAGATAATTAGAATTACAACAATATTATCAACATTATAAATTCAAAACCCAGCCGACTCCGACTTGGATAACAGACATCAGCCATACAAGGTCAGCTACGGGTAGGAGAGGAGGAGAGCTAAAGTAAAACCTTGCCCTCTTATTCAATATTCCGGTTCACTTAGAAATACGTCACAACACTGGAGAAAAGTCGTTTGCAACTTCCGGTTCACGGGAACTTCAAATGTGAAATATGTAATTTCTGTGACGCTATAGCGCAATTAAAAATATAAAGCAACCTTGCAAATGGCCCTTCCTTGTGTCTGTAACCCCTAACTAAGAAAAAATGTTGGACGGGTGCCTCATTTAATTTTCCATAGCTCATGTTGTCTTGAGATTTTGTCTACCGAGATTTCTTGGAAAGACATTTTTGCAGTGTTTCGTCAACAGAACAATCCAAAAACATATTAAAAAAACAAGATGTTTCTATCGCTCACAGCCTCGCTTTCATTCCTGTTAAAAATTAAGATGGCGCTGTAACGTCTCTGTATAAACAGTAAAATATAAATTGGCACGGGTCTTTTTTTTTTTGCCAGTTGGAAGCATTTGGTACTTACGGAAGAGGATTAGGGTCAAGCAATAATAAAAAAATAAAACCATCTCAAGATTAAAGTTGTTAAATTTCAAGAAAAAACTCATTAAATTTCGAGAAAAAAGTCGAGATAAAATGTTGAGAATAAACTCGTTAAATTATGAGAAAAACTCATTAAATTTCTAGAAAAAAGTTGAGATAAAATGTTGAGAATAAACTCGTTATATTACGAGAAAACTCGTTAAATTTCAAGAAAAAGTTGAGATAAAATGTTGAGAATAAACTCGTTAAATTACGAGAAAAAAAATCGTTAAATTTTGAGAAAAAAGTCGAGATAAAATGTTGAGCATAAACTCGTTAAATTACGAGAAAAAAACTTGTTAAATTTCAAGAAAAAAGTCGAGATAAAATGTTGAGAATAAAGTAATTAAATTACGAGAAAAAAACTTGTTAAATTTCAAGAAAAAAGTCGAGATAAAATGTTGAGAATAAAGTAATTAAATTACGAGAAAAAAACTTGTTAAATTTCAAGAAAAAAGTCGAGATAAAATGTTGAGAATAAAGTCATTAAATTACGAGAAAAAAAATCGTTAAATTTTGAGAAAAAAGTCGAGATAAAATGTTGAGAATAAAGTCATTAAATTACGAGAAAAAAAAACGTTAAATTTTGAGAAAAAAGTCGAGATAAAATGTTGAGAATAAAGTAATTAAATTACAAGAAAAAAAAATCGTTAAATTTTGAGAAAAAAGTCGAGATAAAATGTTGAGAATAAAGTCATTAAATTACGAGAAAAAAATCGTTGAATTTTGAGAAAAAAGTCGAGATAAAATGTTGAGAATAAAGTCATTAAATTAAGAGAAAAAAAATCATTAAATTTTGAGAAAAAAGTCGAGATAAAATATTGAGAATAAAGTCATTAAATTACGAGAAAAAAATCGTTAAATTTTGAGAAAAAGGTCGAGATAAAATGTTGAGAATAAAGTCATTAAATTACGAGAAAAAAGTCATTAAATTACGAGAACAAATTCGTTAAATTATGAGAAAAATGTTACATTTCGAGAAAAAATTATGAGAACAAATTCGACGTTTTTCTCATAATTTAATGACTTTATTCTCAACATTTTTTTTTCGTAATTTAATGACTTTATTCTCATAATTTAATGTGTTTATTCTCAACATTTTATTTCGACTTTTTTCTAGAAATTTAACGAGGTTTTTCTCGAAATTTAACAACTTTAATCTCAAGATGGTTTTATTTTTTTATTATTGCTTGGCCCTAATCCTCTTCCGTCGGTACTTGTGACTTTACAAATGTAAATAAAGAACTGGTTGTTTCAGAAAGTACTGTAGAGTGCTTCATTTATTCTTTACTTTAAAAACTAAGTCTATAAAGGGTAATATTTCATGTATGTGAGGTCTGAGATGTGGGAATGGTGAAGAGACAGACGATAACCAGCTTGCAATTTAGCTCAGTATTACCATCTAATCAGTCAATTTAGTCTTAAATAGCCTGCATAGCACTTCATCTTTTATAACATGAGATTTTGACCAAATCTATTCAATCTTGATTCTGGTAAAATGTTGCAACAAAACTTTTTTTTTTTTTTTTTTGAAAAACTACAGTTTTGGACATATAAGGTAATAAAAAATAAAAAAAATTCCTTAAAGTAACTACAAATAAGCATGTAAAACAAAAGCAAATATCACAGAAAAAATTCCGTGCGGAGCCTGCCCCCGCCCCACACAATGTTCTTGCCTTTTTCCCCCTTATCTGTTCGCACCCCTGAAGAAAGCATAACTAACAAGGTTGAATGTGTGTGTCACATGCGTGACAGAAGGACCCACAAATAAGGCTATTTAACAACGCTTCAGCACTTCTCAGTAGTGGGCTGGTGGCACTTTTTAAGTCATGTAGCTTTGCATCCAAATATTGCTGCGACTTCAAAAAGTTGTATTTTACTATGATTTAGAAAAGTTATATTTTGAACTCTAAGCGGTCAACAAACCTGGAGACATTTCAAATGAGAGTGCCGTAGTATAGGCTCACTACTCTGTTTACACTAACAATAAATGAGATAGAATAACAGCTTTTCAGTCTTCCAAGAAGAAATGTCTTTTATCTGTATTCAAAGACAAGGTTGATTCACTGACTAGGAAACTGCATTTAGCTCTGATAGCTCAGAATTACAGCTCTCCTTTCCATCAATTCAATTTCAGTGTGGACAAACATCCTTTGCAAGAAGCCAAATGCATGTTTTTGTTGTCTTGAAATTGTTCATTATGCCCACTTCCTTGGAAGAGACCTATTGTTGTTTAGCTATTCAAATTCAATTTTGACTGATCTTCCTTAAGGGTTCAAAGAAAGTGGAAGCTTGATTATTACCTGCCTTTTATCTGAGATTTGATTTTGTTTTTGTGTGTTTGGATAGATATTGTTAATGTAGGCACCTGCTTTGCTGACAGGAGTAAATTGTTTGTTCTCCCAGTGCTTCATGGTTAATAAGTGATGTACTATTGTCACAGAATAAACCCTTGTGACAATTGCCCTGTACATTATCCTTATTATTACAGGAGTACTTTGCTTAACAAATAAATAAATGGACATTAAAATAGAATTGACATTATTATTTGACAAGAAAGAGACATATGAGATATGAGATCTACGTCGTAATATGAGGCCTACTTGAAACTAAGAAATAGACTCCTGTTGCACTTTCATACAGACAGTATTCGAGACACTACTGCAAGTTACTGTTTGAATGGAACATTTCAAGACTCACACTTGTAAGTAAATAAGGTTGTCACTTGACAGTAGAAATGTATTATGTATTATATAATGTATATTTATTTTCATTTACAAATCTAAATTTTGTTTATAACATGCTTTTAATATACAAAATGTACTGCGTAAATGCAGGAACAGCCCATCTGGTGCAGCATGTTTTTAAGCACCTTGCTCAATGTCACCCTAAGCTTGAGAATCACAGCCCACATGCTTAGCAAACAAGCAACAACAGTTGTTAGAAGCAGAGGCATTCATCTGTCTTTGGGGGCTTGCAGTCATTTGGATGGATGGTGCTCTGCTCTTATGCCAGTGTTATTCTGAAGTCAAGCACCCCATTTAGTCGGTGTGGGAGGTGAGCATTGCTGGCTCTCAACCAAACAGGTTTTTCTCTTCCATCTGGCCTGTCATTGTGATGTAGACACTCTTGTGTAACATCAGTGGGATAGATTCAGAAAAGTGTCTGCTGGTATGCTGTAAAGAGTTCACGAGGGACTTGACATCTGGACTTGTCACAGAGCTCTGCCATCATTGAATCGCAATGAAAACACTGAATATAGCAGGATGAATTAGTCTGCCACTGACTTTAGGTGTGCATAAATTTGTGTTTAGCATTTCTAATATTTTTTCATTTAAAATACATTTCATTAACATTATCTAACATGCTTAATTAGCTATTTAAAGTGTAAAGAGTACATATTTCAATTATGAGAATGGATGCCAAGTAAAAAGTCCATATTAGCTATACCCTAATATGCTTGCTGGATTCCACTAATTGCTTCTTGCAGCTGTATTTATTATTACTTTTCCTCATTTTGAACAGCTATAACTTTTTATCCTTATGCTGGAAACTCACTAAACTTTGTATATGTGAAATGTCTACACCTAATTGCATTTTATGTTTGGGTAGGATAGAACGTATGGTTGCCTAGCAACTAACTTTTGCATTTTTAATATTCAAAACATCAGGCCAACTTCTTTGAATTGGAGACTTCATATGAGAGTCCCACTCCTCATGGGGAACAAGTTTGCCTCAAGGACCCAAAAGTTTTTCCATGAATTTGTTTTCAGTATTTTACACTTATAAACCTTTAAAGGTCGTCTTCTCATGAACCATTCATTCAGGGAATCTAAGATTTTTAGGACGCTCTGCTAATTGCTTCTCTCAGGTATATATTCCTCTTTAAATGTACAAGAACTGATGTTTTAAGAATTCTAATAAGATGTGTTCATGAAAGTGCTGCAGTGGCATTATAACATAAATAGCAATGCCATTTTAGCATCCATTTTAACAACCCACACTATAAACCTGACAAGAAGAGTGGACGGCACCATGATAATGATTATCCACTATATGTCCAAATCATCTTTGTCAAATACTTTGCTGACAGAAATAAAAAAACAACTGTCTTAAACTGAAGCGTAAGTGCTCATTTTCAATGTCTTAGCTGTGTGTGTGTGTTTTAATCATCAATCCCAGGCAGTTTGGCTTGCCATAATGAGCATCACTGGTGACCCCCAGCTAATCCCTCCCAATATGCAGTTCTGCCATAAACAGGAAAAAGTTCTAGATGCTGCATTTGCGGGTTTAGCAGGTTGCTCAGCTGTGAAATAGACCTTAAACTGTGAGCAATTACTTCATAATAATCCCACTGCTTCATCCCAGTAGACCCGCAGAGATAATTAATAAATTAAATTTCTAATTACCAAATTCTGGTAGGCTATTTGTATGTTTGAAATTAACTGCAGAAGTTTTCAATCTGGTATTCATACTTTCGCCCAGAGTTGAGGAATAATAAACTGCGAGAGGCTCCAGGTTTTTTTTTTTCCCCTTCCTCTGCTTCTTTCATTTTCTGCTTGTATGAAATCAAAATCCATTTATCTTTCTGTGCCTAGCAGAAACGAGCAGTAAATGATTATCTGAGCGCATGTGTACGAGTATGAAACCCACATATAACGAGTGAACACATTCTCAAAGAAACTTCTGTTTGAATTCTCGTGCATTTCACAGATCTTCGTTCCCACTCTGGTCAATTAGCAGGAATCTTTTTATATAGGCATCTTTACGAGGGCAGTACATCACTGTCTTTCATGGATGCGGAATGAGCTGAATACTTTGGCTATATCTCCTCCTGCCAGCTCCCTGTTTTTGGCAGGCCATCTCATGGGGGCTGAATCATTTGTTTACTTCACTTTTCTGCAGTGGCATCTTCCCACTGAGTGGGTAATGAAAAACGTCAATTTCAAATGCCTGTTTTCGCTTCCTTCATATTTGTTATTATTATCTATTGTTTATCTCTTACAGTAAGTGTCTTTTCTCCTGTAGTGCCCCTTTTTGTTTCAAAACCTGATATTGTTAAAAATGTCTTTTATTTCTCTTTTTGAGGCTTCTATGGCCTCGCTGTTCTGATTTTTATTTTTCTTGTTGCCATGGAGTCATGAGAGAGCACAAAACACAGAGAGACAGATATTCACATGATGACCGTATTCGTCCTTGTGTATTGCTGCTCTTTTTCAGACTTTTTTTGATTGTAGCTCTTCATATGAACTTCTCCATTCACTTTCTGTTGTTCAAACTTCACATGTCTGTGTTGTAGTCTTTGTGTTGTCATTGAAGCTTTCCCTCTGCAAATTTAAAGCTGCAGTCCGTCATTTTTTGGGTTAA
This sequence comes from Chanodichthys erythropterus, assembly GCF_024489055.1. Taxonomy (NCBI): domain Eukaryota; kingdom Metazoa; phylum Chordata; class Actinopteri; order Cypriniformes; family Xenocyprididae; genus Chanodichthys; species Chanodichthys erythropterus. Next base: position 17,710,865 of record NC_090242.1, on the reverse strand, counting down.
AAATTTTTCAAAATCAATTTTTGAGCAAGTACATAACCAGACAGTGTTCTAAACTATCTTCTTACCTTAGCCCGATTCACAATGGTAAGCTTGTAATAATGTTTTCTAATAAGAGCAGTACTGGTGGGTTTCCGCTGGAAATTCGAGCATGCCGTCATTATGTCACGTCTGTTTACATAAAGAAGGAGTCCCAGCTCATAGGATATTGCGCATTTGAGGATGCTGCAGGTGGAGAATCATTTATAGCCGTTTCTCACAGCAGCTGCAATAACTAAACTTATCATTTTGATGGCGGATTGTAATCCAGAAAGGTCCAAATGACATTCATCAGTGATTTCTGGAGATTCACCCGTAGTCAAAAGCAAAAGACTTCAGTCTGCGGAGTGGCTACAGAAACTGAAATCTACAGGTAACGCTAATACACACTAAATACACATGCAATGCTGATGTTGTTAACATTAACAATTTGAGAACAAAGTATAACAATAATAATTATTTGCATGGTTTGACGTGATATGAGCTAAGCCAACGTTAGATTTAATCACTATTGGCAGCGTGATTTATTGTAATGCTTTTTTTCTTAGTTGGTCAGAATTGGTTACTTACTTTTTCACATGACATTTTCCAGTGAAAATTCTTCCAAGATGTAGAATCAGCCAGATGAATAATTTTGTACTTCACAAATGATTACAAAATTACACCTGAAACTCTTGAAAATATAAAGACCTTTTTTCTTCAACAAGTGGTCAGTAAAAAGAACTTCCTAATGTTGATAATGAGCTTCAGGACTCATGTCAATTATAATATTTCTTGCCATTATATGAAGCATTAGAATTTTTTTATTTTGCTTTTTTGCAATATGTCTGACTATTTATAGTCAGAGTTTATAGTTTTCTTGCAAAAAAAAAAGAAAAAAGAAAAGCCAAATTCATTTCTATACAAAATAAATACACACAAATTTTAAAACATTTTAAAATATGAATAAAAATAAATAAGAATTACTTCAAAACAAGGTTGCATATTTAGTTTAAATCGAGCTGTCACTCAGCAGGTATAGCTAGTAGTTTGCTACCTAATGTTGGTTTGCAGTTATTGATAAACATATATTTCAAATAAGTCTTCTTAGAAAATCTTTGGTTGTATGATTAATCTTGATGAATGCAGTCAAAACTACAATATTTGTAAAAACTGTGAAAAGGGGATGAGATGATTTTGTTTTCATGCTGTGCAGTAGAAACGGTCCTCATGATGTAACTTTATGGGTGTCGCAAATTTAAAGGGTTAGTTCACCCAAAAATGAAAATTCTGTCATCTATTACTTACCCTCATGCCGTTTCACACACGTCTTCAGAACACAAATTAAGATATTTTAGTTGAAATCCAATGGCTCAGTGAGGCCTTCAATGTCATTTCCTCTCTCAAGATCCATAAAGGTACTAAAAACATATTTAAATCAGTTCATGTGAGTACAGTGGTTTGATATTAATATTATAAAACGATGAGAATATTTTTGGATTGCCAAAAAAACAAAATAACGACTTATTTAGTGATGGCCGATTTCAAAACACTGCTTCATGAAGCATCGGAGCGTTATGAATCAGTGTGTCGAATCATGATTCAGATCGCGTGTCAAACTGCCAACGGCTGAAATCACGTGACTTTTGCGCTCCGAACTGCAGATTCGGCACACTGATTCATTTGTGCTCCAATGCTTCCTTAAGCATTGTTTTGAAATCACTAAATAAGTTGTTATTTTGTTGTTTTTGGCGCACCAAAAATATTCTCATCGCTTTATAATATTAATATCGAACCACTGTACTCACATGAACCGATTTAAATATGTTTTTAGTACCTTTATGGATCTTGAGAGAGGAAATGTCATTGCTTCCTATGGAGGCCTCACGGAGCCATCGGATTTCAACTAAAATATCTTAATTTGTGTTACGAAGATGAACAAAGGTCTTACAGGTGTGGAACGGCATGAGAGTGAGTAATAAATGACAGAATTTTCATTTTTGGGTGAACTAACCCTTTTAAGGATTTGACATTTTTTTGTAATGTGGACAAATAAAGCAGTATCAGGGTTGTGAGAAAATCTGATGATAACTGAAAATAGATTTTAACTGTTGAATTGATACTCAAATAATTGTTTACATGATTTTGCAGGATTTTCAAGGAGGTCACAACTCCTGTAGTGGGACTGTTCAAAATCAACCTTAAAAAATTGAATGTTAAATTTTGTACTCTTAACTAACACTGTAAGATTTTGTGCCTCTAATGCTATAAAAAGTAATAGGACACCAACGCTGCTGAAAGTGCCACAAGGCAAACTTGATCACAAAAGCCCATTTTAGAGTAAATGGGACAGAGAGAGAGAAATAACTAGCTTGAGAATTGAATGCATGGACAAACTTGCACAATTAAATAGAAGTAAAATAAACGTTTTATTACAGTTTGTGTTTGCACAAAGACTAATATGGCATTGTACATTCGTCAATGATAGTTGCAAGCATTAGCATAGTTTTTTTTTTTTTTTTGTACGTTTGTATTATCATAGCAATCATTTTCTTTTACAGTACACCCTATAATCTGGATGAAAAATAGACAACTTGGGGAATATAAAAAAGGAAGGAAAATAAACTCCTTTTTACATCCTCCTATACTTAGCTTCATACTTAGTAGGACTATAAAATGTTTTCTCCCATTAACATTTTCTCCCTCTCGTTATATCATGCATTTGGATCAGAGGGCAGTGTTCCGATTTGTTTTATTGACTAAACAAGGTAATGAATAACCTCTTCCTTTTTCTTCATCACAAGCTTTGATCGCTTTATGTTTGATAAAGGAAGCCGTGTACTGGCTATGTTTGCCTGTAATGGCCTGACTAATTAAAAGTCAGTCTAGGTTGAACGGCAGAGCACTTGCTAAGACCCTCTTGTCTGATGTGGTTTTCTTTAATCTCATCTGAGATCTAACATGTTCATAATGTATACCATCCAAAATATTCATGATTACAGCAGGGAAATAAATATTAAAATTAGAATGGACACATTATAAACCTTAGCAGTTTAGTTCATTAATATTAATCATGAATATGAATGATCTGTGCATAGGAGAAGGGTCTGTCTGCATCCCGTAGTACAAACCACGCCCTACAAGTTACGCCTCCTGCAAAGAAACAAGCATGGATGTCATTGACTGTGTCAGTGTGGGACCAACAAGTATGAAGGTCAAGAAAGTGCATCCATCCATCATAAACGTACTCCATAATAAATAAAGGCCTTCTGAAGTGAAGTGATGAATTTCTGTGAGAAAAATATCCATATTTAACAAGGTATGAAGTAAAATATCAAGCTTCCGCCAGACCGTCTTCCGTATTCAACTTAGGAAGAATTTTTTCACAAGTTGAATATGGAAGGCGTAAGCTGTAGCATAAGCGTTTTGAACTGCAAGAGGCATTACACTTTTCTTTTTTTTTGTGATTAGATACAGAGATATGCGATAAAGTCAATTCATCTCAGCTTTGGAAAGAAAATGTAAACAACCACACATCTATAATTGAATTGGACTAAAACCAGATAAACTGATGAGATGAAATAATTGTAATGGGCAAGCAACATATCTGATGAAAAAAATCACAGTGATAAAATCTGAGAAATTTCAGAGGGAGTTTAAAGGAAAGCCATGTTGCTTTGAAATACAAAACACTTTATTGTATTATATTCTCTTACTTAAATTCTTTCAATATTGAGAGCTTGAATAACTTTATTATTTATTTTTATTTTAACAAGCTGTAACAGCTCAGCACTTGCATCTTGCTGCTAACAAAAATAGTCAAATAAATAAATAAATAGACATAAATAAATAAAGCCTTTCTTGAGACGAGGGGAGAATTTATGTCTTGGTATAAGAAGGCTTCTTTTGGCAGGTGCAGACACCGATAGTGTTTATCCCATAATTAAAATCCTCTGGATGAGAGTGGATTATGCTGAATATATGTAATCTCTGCTTTAGACCCATCCTATATTCCTTTTATGGAGATGTTAATATCATAAGATAATGTGACATGCACAGGCACAAATTTACACTTAGGCCAAAAATAATATTATGATACAAGCTGAGAGTCAACAGTTTTACAACACTCTTAAAAAAAATAATTTAACATCTTTTCCAAGGCAGTGATAACCATTAGGAGTTTGAGTTTATGAAATTACATGTCTCAATGGCTGTGTATCACAAGGCACATTTTATTATAATGCTTAAAAGTAAAAGCATGGGAGGGGAGTATTTTGTTGAATTTAGCTTTTTCCATTGGATTTGTTACTCAAGAATGGATCAGTACCAACTGTTTGTAATTCAGCTTAGTCGATAAGCCGGAGCGCCGGAGATACTGGTTAAGGCAGTAATGAAAGTGAAAGCTTGAGTTGTTCTATCGATAAAAAGTTTACCAGTTTATTAAGCACCCCCCGAAAATGCACAAGGTTTATATACAGTATATATAAACCTTGAGAGTTTTGATGTAATTTGTTGTGTATGTTGATGATAATGCAAGGGAGTGAGAGTTTATAAAGATTTTAATGCGCACTTCTTGTACTGTGTTTTATTCAGCTTTTACAGTGATTTTCTGACACTTTATCTTTTGTGTGAAGTACAATAAACTCAATAAAACTCATCAGTAAAGTTTGGCCATCATTTGGATGGGGTCCGCTACAACAGAATTGTACTAATAATGGATAGAAGCATTATGGCAATGACAACATTATTTATAATCGTAATTAAACTAAACTATACTTGTTCTATCTCCATGCAGCATATGTTCTCTTGCTCTGTAGGCATCATTGTCCGGCTCCGGTTCAAACTGAACCCCGCTGCCGACAGTTTTGGACATTTCAGTGAATGAGATTGTTCTGCTTGTTTGTTTCATGAGCTCTTGAAGCCCCGCCCTCTTCTTGAAAGGGGGCCAGGAGCAGCTCATCAAGACTAAGTTTTTGTTACAACATCTGTTTAACTTATAACATGAAAATAAGGTTAATAATATAACTTAGAAAACAAAAATTTCAGTTTTACTCAAATTAGGGTGATGCAAAAATTAGTACACCCCACTGAAAGTCTCTGAAGCAAAGCTACATTTTAGACTACAATTGTGTAATTTAACAAAAATTCAACCACAGGTGAGTCTAATTATTCATTACACAGGTTTCCAGCATATAGTTGACTATAAAAGGGTGTTAAAACCCCTTCCCATTTCATGCTGTCAGCAATGGCACCACATGGAAGAGAAATGTCACAAGACCTGAGAAAGAAAGGTGAAGGCTACAAGAAGATCAGCAAAGCTTTACTTATCGGTCAGAATACTGTAGCAAAAGTGGTACAAAAATTTAAAAAAGATGGAATTGCAACCATCTCACAGAGATGTCCAGGTAATCCATGGAAGTTAAAGGGTTAGTTCATGACATTTCCTCTCTCAAGATCCATAAAGGTACTAAAAACCTTTTTAAATCAGTTCATGTGAGTACAGTGGTTCAATATTAATATTATAAAGCGACAAGAATATTAACTTATTTAGTGATGGCTGATTTCAAAACACTGCTTCATGAAGATTCGGAGCACAATGAATCAGTGTATCGAATCATGATTCAGATCGCGTGTCAAACTGCCAACGGCTGAAATCATGTGACTTTGACGCTCCGAACTGCAGATTCGATACACTGATTCATTTGTGCTCCGAAGCTTCCTGAAGCATTGTTTTGAAATCGGCCATCACTAAATAAGTCGTTATTTTTTTTTTTTTTGCCGCACCAAAAATATTCTCGTCGCTTTATAATATTAATATTGAACCACTGTACTCACATGAACTGATTTAAGTATGTTTTTAGTACCTTTATGGATCTTGAGAGAGGAAATGTCATTGCTCCCTATGCAGGCCTCACGGAGCCATCGGATTTCAACTAAAATATCTTAATTTGTGTTCCGAAGATGAACGAAGGTCTTACTGGTGTGGAACGGCATGAGGGTAAGTAATAAATGACAGAATTTTAATTTTTGTGTGAACTAACCCTTTAACACCTCGACAGGAGCGTCTTCTGATGAGAAGGGTTGAAAAAAATTGCCATGCAAGTTTACTGCAGTTATCTAAAGAAGTAGAAAGCCAAGCTGGGGTGACTATTTCCCGTGACACAATACACGTACACTGCAGAGGAAAAACATGCATGAGTGCCGTCCATAAAAGAAGCCTCTCCTAAAGCCCAGGCACAAAAAAGCCTGCCTAGAGTTTGCCAGAGCCCATGCTGACAAAGATGAAGACTACTGGGACTCTATACTCTAGAGTGGTGAGACCAAGATAAATTTTGGAACTGATAGCTTCAAAACTGTATGACGTCACAAGTAAGCATGGTGCCTACAGTGAAACATGGTGGTATCAGTGTCCTTATGTGGGGCTGCATGCTGGTGTCGGGGAGCTGCATTTCATTGATGGCATCATGAATTCACAGATGTACTGCTCTATACTGAAAGAGAAGATGCTACCATCACTCTGTGTCCTTGGTCATTGTGCACTTTTCCAACATGACATTGATCCTAAACACACATCTAAGGCCACTGCTGGATTTCTGAAGAAGAACAGGGTGAAAATGATTCAGTGGCCAAGTATAACTCCTGATCTGAACTCAATCGAACACCTATGGGGAATTCTGAAGAGACAAGTTGAGCATCACTCTCCATCCAGCATCCAGTCTCTAAAAGAGGTCATTCTTGAAGAATGGAAAAAGATCTATGTTGCACAATGTCACCAACTTGTTTATTCCATGCCTAGAAGATTTGGTGCTGTCATTAAAAATCATGGAGGCCATACAAAGTACTAGATGTAGTAGTTTTTCTTGTGGGGTGTACTCATTTTTGCATCACCCTAATTTGAGTAAAACTGAAAAATGTTGTTCTCTAAGTTATATTATTAACCTTACTTTCATGTTATAAGTTAAACAGATGTTATATTAAACTTAGTCTTGTCAACATTTTGGAAATTGTTTTTGTGTTCACTAAGATATTGTTTAAAATGTTACTTTTCACAACTTTTCGCTGAGCACTGTATTTATTTTACCTCACTTACTTTCTTTTTCTTTTATGTTATAATTCTAGTATTTCCTCCAAAGCATTTGAGTCACCACAGCCAGCTTTATAATATATTTTCAAGCGTTGAAGTCCTATCATCCTTTTCTGCAGTCCATCTCATTAGGCGAAGCTGCTTGGGCTCATTAACCAGAGGCCTTGGATCATTTCTTTTGCATGTGTTCATAGTTACAGTTTTTTTCCTACATATAGTACATTTTAAATGAACTCAGTTCAGATCAAGTGAACCAGAAAATACTTAGTTGTGTCCGTCCGGAATTGATTTGATCATTGTGGTTTGCTGTTGCTGTGATCTCACGTGATTGACAGGTTGAATATTTCAAAATGCAGTTTTCTTCCTAGTTGGCTGGGATAAGCTGAATAAGTTTTTGAAAAGTTTCATTCTCTTTCAGAACACAGAGTGCACAAAACCAGTCACTGATGGACTCAACATCCTTGTAAGGATGTTTGCCAACTTATATTGTTGCAGACCTCTCCTCCTGCTCACCTACACTTCAGAGCCAAACCACTCCACTCCCAAACCGCGTAGCAGTCAGTGTTCAGAGTGGCTGTCGCTTTAAAGGCAAGTTGCTATTCAAGTGAAAGCAACTCCCTGGGAGAATTCAGTTGGGTTTCGCGGATTCCGTTTGAAGTCTGTTTCAGAGCATTGTCTGCTTCAGACACAGAACCAATTGAACATGAGGCTTTGTTTATTTTATGCCTGCTAGCGCTCTCTGTATAGGTCACTTCTAAGAATATGTGCTGAAATATGGGCTTTTTATTCAGACGTTGTGATCAATTCTTATTGCTCTTGATTGCTTGTTATTATGTAGGTTGAGAGGACACATCAAACCCTTGCATATACAGTAGACTGCATATGAGTGAAAGATACGTTTTTTTGTTTTGTTTGCAGTATTGCTTGAGCATTTAGTTAGATATCGTGCTGGTGAGTGTTTATTATACAAAGCACATCTATATCCTAATTCAGTCTGATGTTTATTGACATGCTACATTGTCAATATTCACAATGCTGTGCATATGTTTGAGTGACTCAATTATTGATTTATAATTGTGGTTTATTAATTTCAGAAACCTTGCACTTGTCCATTATTAACACTTAAAGAAATCATAAATAATGAATTGCTTGATTTACCCAGAAATTCTCAGAAACCCTCTGGTGGTTGATGTTTCATTTGCCAGCATCTCATATTAAACTCTTTTCAACATTGATTACAAAAATATGCATGATTTAGGGGGAAATTACAGTATTTGGACTCTTGTACCTTGCTAAATACTCTTCGGAAATCATTTAAAATCAGTAATATACAGTGTGCAACTGGATATCAAAAGTCTAATTTAACCTTTATATTAAATTAAAAATGTCAATTTTATAATTTCCAGCCACATTTTCTTTTATAATGGTGCATTTAATAGCTCCAAAACCCATGATTGAGTTTTTGATTGCGTTATTGTTAGAGGTTTGAATTTGATAAGGATGTGTGCTAATGAGCCTTTGAAACTGCATGCTTTTTTTTTTTTTAATTGCTTCTAATAAGTTTATTCTCTTGAACCCGAAGGGATCAAAGAAATTGTGCTTAAATAAGAGTAATACTAATGTAGAACATTGTTGTCTTATAATTTGCTTTGATTATTCTTGGCCTCCTGCAGTTGTATGTTGCTGACTGACAGCTGAATAGTTTGCCTGCTCATTCTCCAGCTTTTTTTCTTCTTCTTCAAAATATTAATCCCTCTGTGATATTATGCATGAGAGGATTATGATATTGTTTGAAAGTCTTACTTCAAGCAAGGTGCTTGACAGTTGCAAAATGAAAGGGTAAGTTCACCCAAAAATGAAATTTCTGTCATTCTATTCTGTACTCACCCTCATGTCGTTCCACACTTGTAAGACCTTCGTTCATCTTCCGAACACAAATTAAGATATTTTTTATGAAATCCGAGATTTTTTTTTTTTTTTTGTCTCCCATAGAAAGCAACATAATTACACATTCAAGGTGCAGAAAAGTACTTAAGACATCGTTAAAATAGTCAACGTGACTGCAGTGGTTCAACCTTAATGTTATGAAGTGACAAGAATACTTTTTGTGCACCAAAACAAAACTAAAATAATAACTTTACTCAACAATTTCTTCTCTTCCCTGTCATTCTCCTACGCCACTATGTCCTAATACACCACTATGTCTAACTGTGATCAGCATTCGTTTAGTGAGGTCTGATCGCGCTCTGATGTCTAGCACTCATTGAAGTATAAGCGTGAGACATCACTGCCATTGTCAGAGCGCGATCAGACCTCACTAAGTGAATGCTGAACACAGTTGGACATAGTGGTGTATTAGAGGTAAAAAATTATATAATATATCGTTTCGTGTCTTAGGACATCAATGTGCCGCCACGAGCCGCAGGGTTTCATTTGGATTTGTCTGTGCATGTTTATTGACTCTTATAAATTGTGTTCCCATTCACTCGCATTATAAGACTGACAGACATCAACGGTTCGAGTTAAAAATCATCATTTGTGTTCTACTGAAGAAACAAAGTCACCTACATCTTGAATGCCTTGGGGGTAAGCCGATAAACATCAAATTTTCATTTTTGGGTGAACTATTCCTTTAAGGTTGAACCACTGCAGTCACATAAACTATTTTAACAATGTTGTTAATACTTCTCTGGACCTTGAATGTGGTAATTATGTTGCTTTCTATGGGAGAAAAAAAAAACCCTCGGAAATCATCAAAAATATCTTAATTTATGTTCCGAAGATGAACAGGTTTGTAACGACATGAGTAATTAATGACAGAAATTTCATTTTGGGGTGAACTAACCCTTTAATAGTTGTATATATGCTAATCCAGATTTCACTGAATATTTGATTGTATTTTCCATGTAATATTTGGCACATGCACAGAATATATATTAGAACATAGTTTTTCATCACTGAATAGAGGCTCATGGTGAGAGGGTTGAGCAGGACATAATCAACTCCCAATAAAACTCCATCTCAGTGTGACTATAACAGCATAGCCAGACAGTTTTGGGGCATTTTTTGTCATTAAGAGTCTAATTGAGACTAATTTGCACATTAAATGGCCACATGACACATGAAAGCATCCTTCACACTAACCTGTAAAGTATTTCTCAGCATTCTGCTCATGGGTGGTGCTTGCTGTCCAATGCCCCAAGGAATTATGTGCCAGGGCAGTTCATCTATAGCAGGGGTGTCCAATCCTGCTCCTCGAGGGCCACTGTCCTGGAGAGTTTAGCTACAACCCCAATTGAACACACATGAACCAGCTAATCAAGGTTTTTAGGCATACAGGAAACTTCCAGACAGGTGTGTTGTGGTAAGTTGGAGCTAAACTCTGCAGGACTGTGGCCCTCCAGGACTGAGTTTGGACACCTCTGATCTATAGCCTGGGCTATTCAGCAGGGAGCTTCCGCTGTTTGAATAAGCAGGACAAGCTAATGATACCGTGGCATGCCTGACTGATCATTTTATGTATTTTCCTTTTATTCTATCTTCATTTCCCTTAAACTCTGGTGGCAGCTCATTGCTTTTTCCCCCTCTTTTTTCTCAGCTTGCAGTTGGCTTCACAAACCTGGATCCAAATCTCATTGCGTTCTGAATTACAAAGAATTAAGCTTGATTTTCCAGGCTATAATTATACTGTCACATTAGTTCAGTGGTTGAAAACAAGGAAAGGAAAAATTAATGTGTGCTTTTTTAGTCCATTTTTGTTTACAGGCTTGTATTAAGTGTAAAAAGTTCTGCCAAAACTGTAATTTTCTTTCTTGCTCAATGGAACAGCTAATTCATCTCAGCAAAGATTGATGCGAAATGCTATCAAACGATGAATGGGTTTATTAGTTTATAGATTATATCAAGGGCTCTGGATTATTATATAATCATAAAGGACTCATGACTGCGCAAGAACAGAGCAAGCATTTCACTGCTGTTAAAACTATCCAACACAACAGTTTGAGACCTCCCATTTGACTCCTATTCAATTTGAAAAGTTGCAAGGTTATCCTCTACTATGTTTTAATATCCTGGTCGATAAGTGTAGATGAAATCAGATATGACAACAATAGTGGCCCAAATACAAAATGAAGCATTTGACACAGCCGTGCCTCACAGTTATGAGGCCTTTTTTAAATTTATACTGGTAATTATCATACTTAATGATTTTGTTGTCACCTGAATCACAGAAAAACTTTCTTTTCAGTGCTATATTCTTCCCCAAACATCGGTGATCCAAATTATACCCGTGTCAGGCAATTTTAAAAACCTTTTTGCCAAATCATTTGCAAATCTTAACTTCATCTGAAGTCGTTATGCGCCCTGGAGAGATGACGAGAGGGCCTATGACACGGCTGTCAAGACTAATTCAAGTGAGTGGCAGTCTGTGTTTGCTGTGTAGTGTTTTCAGAGAGAGAGGGGGTGAGTAATTTGTCCATTACGCCACAATGGACAGCAAGACTGGCACAACTTTAGATACAGAAGGGACAGAGAAATCCCTCTCTGACTTGACTGTAACAATGAATAAATTGAAGAAAAACTGAATATGAGGATCTGTAAAAGAACTTGATTTCTGAATCATGCATGTTGGGTTGGATTTATTTGAATAGTAATTATACTTCATAGTGAGCTGAATATGAATGGATTTGGAGTAGGAATCCCTGCTGACTTGATAGAGAGAGTCCTATCTGCTCACATTAGGATAGGTCGGGAACCGTGCAAATGAACGCCATCTCATTCCCACTGATGTAATTAGTGAAATTAACTGGTTGTTGTGATTTGACTTTCCATTTAATTAGTCATTTATATCTAAACTGTAAATCCCATGCGGCAATTTAGAAAATGAAGCAAATTATCAATTTAAATAATATTTCATAAACACAGCTTGAGAGGTTCAGAAAAAGGCCAGGTATGTCCATACAGGGTCCAAATAAACTTGTTGCTACACCTGCAAATGGCTGTTAAATTGGGAAAATGTAATCACCATAAATATTTATTATCATCCAGGATTTTGTATTGTGCATTTGGGGCTTTTTGCCCTTTTTTTTCACATAACAAAGGAGAATGATGACCTTGGTGAGATTGGATACTAGTCCAAGCATGTTTACTACCTGCATCTCTACCATTTCACATTATTTTTTACTTAAAGTCTCCCTATAGTCAATAATTTTACTCATCTTTGATAGTCAAAATGACATATTTAAACCTTTTTTTTATGTGAAAAGAATTTCTTCATGCCTTAAAGGGTTAGTTCACCCAAAAATGAAAATTCAGTCATTAAATACTCACCCTCATCTTGTTCCAAATCCTTAAGACTTTTGTTCATCTTCAGAGCACAAATGAAGATCTTCTTCTGAGAGCTTTTTATCCCTCCATAGACAGCTACGCAATTGAAACATTGACGTTTCAAAAAGTTCATAAAGAGATTGTAAAACTAATCCATATGAATGGAGCTGTTTAGTCCAAATTTTCTGAAGAGACATGATCGCTTTATATGATGAACAGATTGAATTATTTTATTTACATATAAACATTCATCAACTCACACATCAGTTGTGGTAAATGGAAGCTCAGTGTGTTTACTTGACACGCAGAAACCAATGAGGTTCATTCTTGTGTGTTGAGCTTCCGCAAGAGGTTTATTCTTGTGCATCATTCAGCTTCTGCCTATGTTTGTTGATCAATATCTATATGTGAGTGAAAGCCTAAATTAAATCTGTTCATCATGGGTGATATTATTAGTTGTATTGTAGTAGTGTATTTCTCAATTGCAAATCTATTAAGAAAAAAACAATAACTGGAACACTCACTCTCGTTATCTTTTTTCCATCAGTTTTTGGCATGTTAACTAAAACCATTCTGTCTTTTGAAAAGTAGCCATCTTCTATTTAGCAAGAGAGACTTTGAAGAATCTAATCATAGTTGCCATATGAGGTCAAGCTGTTAAAGCTGCCCAAAAAGAAGCTTAAGACAGTGATGTCAGTGGGAGCTTACTGAACTTCACAACAGTACATTGACGGGACTACAAATTGCAATCTTCGGTGAAGTAAACTAAATTATACGGTTTGCCTCAGTCTTCTGATTGTAAGCTTATCACACAAGACACGTTTGTTCTCCAGGGTATACAAGGCTCTTCCTTTCCTAATTTGTGAGGGATGGAATGTGATGTGACTAGAACATGTTCTGATTGTTCATCTTAAGTACTATTTGATATTTGCAAAATTTTCAGACTTTTTCGAGTCCTTGATGGCAATTTTGGTAATTTTTGGTAATTTTTTGGTTATTAATTTGGCGTGGTAATTTTTTTTTTGTCCAAAGGCCTTAATAATAATAAAAAACAAAGATATGACATCCAAAGTATTAAGTATGGAAGCTAGTACAACAAGATCTCTTTTAGTGTCAAAAGGTCATTCGTTTTAACCATCCAAAGGCCAATACAGCCATTTCATTTGTGATTAAAATACCTTAAAATGTAATAAATGTATATATTTTTGTATTCTGGCATGCTTTTATAACATAATATACTGTGTCAACAGTGCAAAATGGTATTAAAATTATTTGTAGAAGTCGTTGCTTTGTTATGATAAAGAATGTCCGGAAAAATAAATTTCATTGATGTTATTCTGAGTAACCAATATAAAGGGACCATTTTTGATCAAATCATGCCATCAATATCATGTGACAGGATGTGACATCATTCAGACACCTGCAATGGACCACATGGTCAAGAAGCAAAGTAACTAACTCTCTCTTAACTATTTGAAAAATTCATGTTTTCACTTGCGCATATCCCAAAACATCAGGTCATTCGGTACAACCGCTATAAAACATAAAAACTTGTACTACATATAAAATGTTTGATTGTCCTTTTGCTAGCCAGCTAGCAATCTAGCTAGCTAGATATCAGCCTGTAGGCATTGTTTGAAAATATTGTCATTCGGTATAACCAAAAGTGTAATTCGGTAAAAACAAAAAAACTTTTTTGGTGACAAATTTGTAAAAAATGACAAAAGCAGTGTTAATTGATTATAAAAATCACAATCTCATTGATAACACTTAATAAAACTTCAAAATTAATTATATCTCCATTATGTTTTTTTTTTTTTTTTTTTTTTTACAATTTTAAAAACATTATTCGTCAATGACCCATTTAGTGTAATTTAGTTTATTTTCATTTTATTTGCGCTCGATATTATTTTGATTAATGCAGTTTTTCTCTCTTTTTCACAAAAAAAAACAACACAAAAAACTGTCTTGTATGTCAAACCAAAATGGTAGTGTTTGGACTTTCCTTTTGAAAACAGACAACAATTATGATTGATTTATAGATTTCAATTGCATAGCTCAGATCAACCTGTGAAGAATGCTGTGATTATGTGTGTGACAAATACAGGCATTGCCGTTGCTTTCATATAAACACAGCTTTTTTTCAAATGACCCCGTGTATATGACCAAAAAAAGTCATCCTTGTTTTGTCCCCAACAGTCAAATCGGTTCTTGTCCAAAGCACTATGTTTTGGACCAGTGACAGCTTACACATTCATTTAGAATGGATCAATTTGAGCACACCAAGATGGCAGTGTAGAGAGTGATTGTGACTGGTAATCTTGTGTATGAAAAATACACAATATTATATAGGTCTACTACTGTACATATATATGAACTAAAGTCATTATCTTGTAATAAAAGTTTAATATTTCCTGTTACATTACACCTACAGCCTATATATAGTCCTATAAAATGTCCTGGAAATATTTCATCCCTCTTACAGGGTTTCCCAGTGTTCCCTACATAGCCTGCGGTCTTGTCAACATCACATCTCTGTTTAACCTGTCATTCTTCCCACAGACTTTATGAATTATTTACACCATCAAATAACACAAAAGGCCCTATCCCCAAGCTCTCCTTTTAGATGTCCTATAAAATATTGAAATCCAGTATTTCCCCTGACACAAAGAGACTATTCAAAGGCTAATTTTAATGCAAACAGGATGAAATAAACTCTGGCACTTAATGGTATGTTGTTCTGTTTTTCAAATTTAATTGATGTTTGCTCTTCTTTGTTGACTGTGTTCACGTTCTGCTTCTTTTGGATCATAAGGGAGGTTGTTATTATTTTTATTTTTTATAAGTGTTTTGCTGCAAATGTCATTCAATGTGCAATTTGTTTCACTCTTATTTATTTATTTATTTATTTTTATTATTTTTCGTTTTTTGCTTGCTGCTACATAATAGTTTTTCTTCCTTCAGGAGAAATGGTTGGCATGGTTATGCTTTTCGCATGAAAAATAGTATAATTAAATTGTGAAGAACAGAATAAATGGCATAATGTAGCATTTTCAAAATAAGAAAAAAAATTAAAAATAAAAAATGTTTCCAAAAGCAAAGCTGTGGTCTTACCTTAAAAAATTATAAGGCAGCAAACAAGATAAAGACATTTGTGATGCAAAAATCATGTTTTAAGAACAGTTGTGCCTTGTGTATCCAGCAGTGCAAACTAACATTTATAAAACTGCAAAATACCAGATAAGAAGAAGAAATGGGAGAAACAGCTTTTATAACCGCTTTTAAATGAAGTCTGAAATAGAATGTGCTTTGTTTCCTATGTAGTCTACATTCTTTGTGGCAGGCCAACCAAATAGGATCATGGTGGAAGTGAGACTATGAATGAGCACCCATAGGGCTTTAGCTTCGCACATTCTTTGCCAGACCTTATGGTTGAATCATGCAATGAAGATTTTCAGCTTGATGTACAGAACGTGCCTTCAGGCAGACTATATGTCACGCTGGTGTTATTTGAGAGGAACCCAATGCTGTCCAAACAGCCCCGGGTCTGTTAGCAGGAACGTTAGCTATCCATCAAGACACTTTTACCGGCTGAGCTCAACTAGAGATGAAGAATGTTTGTGCTTGATAACGTTCATTATGGAGGAATGAGCCCAAGCGCATTTATTTTTTTCAGAGCAAAACTTGATGAATCAAAAGTAATAATCATGGTTATCATTGAAACATTGTTCATTGGTCCTCCACGCTTCCATTAGGCTGAAATACAAAATAGAATCTTGAGTGATTGATCAATTGAATTAGATCCAAGGAGGTCTACATTACCTGAAAAAAGCTAGCCGTTAGCATTGTCATTCATCTAAATGACAGTTACTGGCTAAGATATCCCATCTCCCCCAGAAGGTCCTGGAGTCTCCTGCATATTGATAGCGGCTCCCTGACACCCGCAAATTACAATATGCTGGAAACCGAGCGAGCGGGAGAGAAAGCCTGTTTCTGCCATCTTATCTGACCTTTATGTTCACTTAAGATATAACCATGTTTTCGATGATACTCGACAAGACGGGCAATTTGACATAATTTTGTGTGAATATGTCCGTACAAGCTCAGGAAGACTTGAAAGAGTATTCGCGCACTGTGAGATACTGTGTTTAGGGCACGTGCTTTGAATATGTCTTGCTGTGCACACAAAACGTCTCGGTTACAAAGGTAACCCTCGTTCCCTGAAGGAGGGAACGGAGACGTACGTCGGACAGACCGACGAATAGGAATCTCGCCAGAGAAGCCAATCTACTTCGAGTGTAACTAAACGAGCCAATGCACATTGGCATGCAATCATCTGCATCAGCTGCCCGCCCGCAGCGTGGATATATAATGAGCAGCAGGTGCGTTGCATCTTCAGGTTTTCGCTGAGGAGCCGAACCAAGCAGGCGGCAGCACAGCAGGACAACAACTGTGGCGACGGGACGTACGTAACCGAGACGTTCCCATTCAGTCGGTCACGTTCGACGTACGTCGGACAGACCGACGAATAGGAATCCCTACCAAAGCGCCACAGGAGCTGCCCTCCTCCAGCGCTCTGTTGTAAGCCACCTGAACCCCCTTGCCTGCGGACGGTGGGACAGGGCTAACACACAGAGAGGGTCGATCACTGTTGTTCCAAAACCCATTCAGTGAGACTATTGGATAACGCTGGGAAAGCGTAACCTTCGTTTGAAGGAACGCTGCGGAAGCCACATCCTTCCCCGAAGGAGTTATGTGGAGAAGTACATATGGACTAACCCTGTAGGGCTGTGCTACATATGGAAGAACTGGGGTGACTCCAACTCGATAGAGATGGGTTCTCCCAGAGGGAAAGACACGGGCTTCGTTTAAGAGCAGCCGTGGGAAAAGCCATATGGGATCCCCGTAGGGTCACACATATGGAACCCAGCCTAAATCCGGTTCTCAAGGATACAACGGAGTATAGGCCTGGCGCCAGACGCTCCGCCACGTCGGCTGCCGAAGGGTAACCGGAGGACTCAACAGGGTCTGCCCGTAGGGACTCTCTGGAGAATAGAACGCGCATGTAGCGCAGCAAGCCGACACTAAGCCGGGGCCTCTCCGTGCCTCTGACCTGAGGCGAGAACACGGGAGGAGACCGGCTCGACACGAAGGCTATAGTATCTAGCGAACGTGTTAGGTGTCGCCCAGCCCGCAGCTCTACAAATGTCTGTTAGCGAGGCGCCACGAGCCAGCGCCCAGGAGGATGCCACACCTCTCGTGGAGTGAGCATGCAACCTGAGCGGGCAGGGCACGCCCTGAGCTTGGTAAGCCAGGGCGATGGCATCCACTATCCAGTGGGCCATCCTCTGCTTGGAGACAGCCTTTCCCTTCTGCTGGCCTCCGTAACAGACAAAGAGCTGGTCTGAGGTCCTGAAGCTTCGAGTTCTGTCTATGTACAGTCGCAAGGCGCGAACTGGACAGAGCAAAGCCAGGGCTGGGTCTGCCTCCTCCGAGGGCAGCGCTTGCAGGCTCACTACCTGGTCCCTGAAGGGAGTGGTAGGAACCTTGGGCACATAGCCAGGCCGGGGTCTTAGTACCACATGGCCATCACCCGGCCCGAACTGTAGGCACGATTCGTCGACCGAAAATGACTGCAGGTCCCCTACCCTCTTGACGGAGGCCAATGCCACCAGCAGCAAAGTCTTCATAGACAGAATCTTTAAGTCTGCTGACAGCAAAGGCTCAAAGGGAGCAATCTGAAGTGCTCTGAGCACCAGAGTAAGGTCCCAAGAGGGTATGGAGGGGGACGAGGAGGATTTAACCGTCTCGCCCCCTAAGGAACCTGACGACCAGGTCGTGCTGACCAACAGATTTGCCATCTATGTGGTCGTGGTAAGCGGAGATAGCAGCAGAATGGACTTTGAGGGTGGAGGGGGACAGCCTACGCTCCAACCCCTGCTGCAAGAAGGAAAGCACGACACCGATCGAGCATCTTCGGGGGTCTTCCCGGCGAGAAGAGCACCACTCGACGAACAGGTTCCACTTCGAGGCGTAAGCACGTCTCGTAGACAGTGCGCGAGCCGAAGTGATGGTGTTAAGTACCTCGGGGGGTAAGTCACCTAGAACCTCCGCGTCCCGTCCAGGGACCAGACATGGAGTTTCCAGAGGTCTGGACGCGGGTGCCAAAGAGTGCCCCGTCTCTGAGAAAGAAGGTCGTTCCTCAGAGGAATGGGCCAGGGAGGGGCTGTCGCGAGGAGTGAGAGTTCTGGGAACCAGGTCCGGTTGGGCCAGTAAGGCGCAATCAGCAAGACCTGCTCCTCGTCCTCCCTGACTTTGCACAGAGTCTGTGCAAGTAGGCTCACTGGGGGAAACGCATATTTGCGCAGGCCCCGGGGCCAGCTGTGTGCCAGTGCGTCTGTCCCGAGTGTTCCCCCGGTCAGAGAGTAAAACAACTGGCAGTGGGAGGTTTCTGGTGAGGCAAACAGGTCTACCTGAGCCTCTCCGAACTCTCTCCAGATCAGCTGAACCACCTGGGGGTGGAGTCGCCATTCTCCTGGCAGCGCAGCTCGTGATAGCTCGTCGGCCACACGGTTGAGCACACCGGGGACATGAATGGCGCGAAGCGACCTCAGAAACTTCCGACTCCACAGGAGGAGATGGCGGGCGAGTTGCGACATGCGACGGGAGCGTAGACCACCTTGATGGTTGATGTACGCAACGGTCGCAGTGTTGTCCGTACGGACCAGTACATGCTTGCCCCGTAGCAGGCCTTTGAGGCGGCTCAGAGCAAGGCGTACTGCCAGCAACTCGAGGCAGTTGATGTGCCAATGCAGATGGGGTCCCGTCCAAACCCCTGACACTGCATGCCCGTTGTACGTGGCACCCCAGCCGGTGGCAGAAGCATCTGTGAACACCACAGCATGCCGGGACACCTGTTCTAAGGGCACTCCTGCCCGAAGAAACAAGGGGTCCGACCACGGACTGAAGGTTCGGCGGCACTCCTGAGTGATTGACACCCGGAACGTGCCACGCTGCCACGCCCATCTCGGGACTCGGCCGTGAAGCCAGTGCTGAAGCGGTCTCATATGAAGCAGACCGAGCGGTGTTACAGCCGCAGCAGCCGCCATATGCCCCAGGAGCCTCTGAAAGAATTTCAGTGGGACCGCTGTCCTGCCGTTGAACGTATTCAGGCAGTTCAACACTGACCGAGCACGTTCCTCTGTGAGGCGTGCTATCTGCTCGACCGAATCCAACTCCATACCGAGAAAAGAGATCCTCTGCACCGGGGCGAGTTTGCTCTTTTCCCAGTTGACCTGAAGCCCCAACTGGCTGAGGTGTCTGAGCACCAAATCCCTGTGTTCGCACAACTGATCCCGGGACTGTGCTAAAATGAGCCAGTCGTCGAGATAGTTGAGAATGCGAACACCCTGTTCTCTCATGGGAACAAGGGCTCCCTCCACGACCTTCGTGAAGACGCGGGGAGACAGGGCCAGCCCGAAGGGTAGGACTCTGTACTGATATGCCCGACCTTCGAACGCGAACCGCAGGAAAGGCCTGTGTCGCGGAAGGATCGAGACATGAAAGTACGCGTCCTTCAGGTCGATCGCTGCAAACCAATCCCGGGGACGGACGCATTCGAAAATGCGTTTCTGCGTGAGCATCTTGAACGGTAGCTTGTGAAGGCTCCGATTCAAGACGCGCAGATCCAGGATCGGTCGTAACCCGCCGCTTTTCTTGGGTACAATGAAGTAGGGACTGTAGAACCCTGACCTCATATCGGCTGGAGGGACCGGCTGTATCGCATCCTTCGCCAGTAGGACTGCGATCTCCGCACGCAAGACAGGGGCATCGACATCTTTCACTACAGTGAAGTGGACACCCCTGAACCTGGGGGACGCCGGGTGAACTGAATCGCATAGCCGAGCCTGATGGTCCGAATGAGCCAGCGGGACGGACTGGTGAGCGCTAACCAGGCCCCCAGAGACCGTACCAGCGGGACCAGAGGAACCACAGGCGCACCCGCAGCGGGGCAGCGAGGTGGAACGCAGGGACGCGGCCCGGGGGAGCTCTCTCTGCGAGGCGGCCCGACGCGGCGTCACAGTGTGCTGTGCAACACTTACCTGCTTCCACGGGTGGACAGAGGGAGCAGTCGAGGCTTTGACTGCCTGCTGCTCGCTGCTGTCCGCTGGCGAGAGAAGAGGGGGATGAGAGTGGTGAGGTTCTTGCCCTCCCACTGCTCTCCGAGCCCTCTTCGGACCCGGAGATAGAGGAAACTGCTCTTTTATTGAGAATTTGGGTACCGCTGGCTGTTGGGCCAGCGGCGGAACAAAAACAAAAGGAAACAAAAGATTTTCCACCCGGCCCTCCTCCGGGGGAAGGAGCGGTGCGGTCACCACCTCCTGTAGAGCAGTCCTCTCCATCTCCGGGTCGCCCGTCCTAGGGCCGCTTGGACTTGGCCTTGCCACCCTTCTTCTTGGGGGGTGGCGGGACGGGCTGGGCGCCCCGACCGCGACCGGCTCCACGGCGCCGCTTAGCCGGAGGCTGCTGCTGCTGGGGCGCGGGAGCGGGGGCGGCCGCAGGGGGGCGCCCTCGGCGACGAGCAGTCTGAGGTGCTGCGGGCGGTGGTGGAGCAGCAGCTGACCGCCTCGGCAGGATATGACTGATGGCCTCAGACTGCTTTTGTACAGTCGAGAACTGTTGGGCAAAGTTCTCGACCGCGTCGTCGAAGAGGCCGGTCTGGGACACGGGGGAATTAAGAAACCTGACCTTGTCGGTATCCCTCATGTCCGCGAGACACAGCCAGAGATGGCGCTCCTGGACCACAAGTGTGGACATCGCACGACCCACTGACCGCGCTCGTAACCTTCGTCGCACGAAGCGTGAGGTCCGTCGCGGCACGAAGTTCCTGAAGAACTTGTGGGTCATGACCACCCTCGTGCAGATCCCTCAGTGCCTTGGCCTGATGGACCTGCAACAACGCCATAGCGTGTAGGGCAGAGGCAGCTTCCCCACAGGCCTGGTAAGCCTTGCCGGTAAGATCCGACGAGTGCTTACAGGCCCGGGAAGGGAGAGACGGCTCCCCCGCCAGGTGGAGTTAGGGCACAGTTGCATAGCAACGGCCCGTTCCACAGGGGGTATGCGCGTATAACCCTTCGCTGCCCCGCCGTCAAGGGTGGTGAGGGAGGAGGACCCACCGACACGGTTTCGGGCAGTAAAAGGTGCCGTCCACGTGCCAGTGAGCTCTTCATGCACCTCCGGGAAGAAAGGCACTGGGGTGGGGGGCTGAGAACCAGCCCTTGCCACCCCGAGATACCAATCGTCCAACCTCGAGGGCTCGGGACACGGTGGAGGATTCCACACGAGCCCGACCCTGTTGGCGGCCCGGGAAAGCATAGCCATCATTTCCGGGTCTGAATCGGGCACAGTTGTCACTCCCGAGGGAGGCAGCTGCGCCGAATCGTCATCCGCGGAAGTATCAGGCTCACCCTCCGATGCAGCGATCGACATCCGGTCATCCTGGGGAGCTCCGAAGGATACGGATGGTACACACCTCTGGGGTGGTCCACCACGCTCCCCCGGCAGCT
The DNA here is from genome assembly GCF_024489055.1 of Chanodichthys erythropterus. NCBI lineage: Eukaryota > Metazoa > Chordata > Actinopteri > Cypriniformes > Xenocyprididae > Chanodichthys > Chanodichthys erythropterus. The sequence continues at coordinate 17,688,875 of NC_090242.1, read as the reverse complement.
CTACTGGCTGCGGAGTGCAGGAGGGATGAGGGTTCCTAGGGGGTTGGTTCCCCGAAGGAAGCGCGCTCACCGTGATCCTCAGGTCACCAGTGCCGCTGCCCGAAGCAACCCTCTGAGGAGGATTGGAACGAGGCAACGGCACCGGGACTCCGCCCCTTTGCAGGAACTGGAGTCTAGACCGCAACTCCGCGACGGTCATCATCCCACAATGGGTACATGACTCGTCCACAAACGCCGCCTCAGCGTGCCTTAAGCCCAAGCACGCGCGATACAGCGTTGGTGACCATCCCGGGGCGCCAGGTAACGACCGCATCCAGCAGCACACAAGTAGAACGACATCTTTAAAAAGACGCGAACTACTCGTGTAAGCTCTTTCAAGGACTGACTCTTTTAGGTGCTGAAGCACGCAGGGGAATAGCCGCTGCAGCACAGACAGGGAATGTGCAGCCTGTCGTGTGCACTCTCTTTGCAGACGCTGCTCTTACCAGCTGTGAGAACAGCTTTTTAGCGCTCTTAAAGCGCACCGTCACCAGCCGTGAAAACGGCCTTCACGCTGATACACAGCTTAATTTGCTCAAATAAAAAAGGCAAAACACAAAGCAAAGAAGAAAAAATCGGCCCCGCTGCTGTGCTGTTCCTCCTGCACCGGACGAGAAGAGCAGTCAGAGAGAGAGCTGGCTCGTTGAAGTCCGTTCTTCAAACACTCGCTCGTAGAAACCACCGTGTTTGCAGTAGTTCGGCTCCGAAGCGAAAAGCTGAAGATGCAACGCACCTGCTGCTCATTATATACCCGCGCTGCGAGGTGAGCAGCTGATGCAGATGATTGCATGCCAATGTGCATTGGCTCGTTTAGTTACACTCGAAGTAGATTGGCTTCTCTGGCGAGATTCCTATTCGTCGGTCTGTCCGACGTACGTCGAACGTGACCGACTGAATGGGAACTTAAAACTGAGAGACATGGGTATTTTCTTGTAAACATGTGTTTAAATATTTAAATTGGCAAGGCTTGTAAATGTGCAAATGATCAACTTCCATGAAGATACAACACTGGCCCGATCAGGCAAGTGACAGTTCTGTCAATTGTCCCGAGAGTCTTTCATGCTGGCCCCAGGCTATCGGGCAGTCCTTATTATCGAGCCCTGACACACGTTATCGACGTTCTAAACACCGCTTTTAACCCTGAGTAAAGGAACGTATCACACTTGTAATTTGGATGCGGGATTAGCACTGCTTTTTACCCGGGGTTTACTCCGGAGCAGCATTAATTCCACATTGCGGTGCCAAACTTGAACAGTGTGAAATGATGCTGTGTTAGACAACTAAATGCTTAGCAACCGACAACCATTTGTGTGCCTTATATTCGCGCACTTTGGGCAGTGATGGAAACACCGCACAATGTATATAAACAGTCATGACAGGAAAAATGTCAAACAGTGATGGAAAACGCTACAACTGGAGTGAAGAAGAGACTGTCATTATTACGTTTATAGTTCGAAAAGTTGATTGATAAAACTGATATTGCATTCAGCAATGAGGATGCGCAATGCTAGAGCCTTTATGTTAAAAGGTCACGTGCTGCGTTCATCAGTAACAATGACACCACAAATATGCAAATAAGAAAGTTAACCCAGGGTGTAGGAATGTACAATGTAAAACATCAGGTTATGAATACCCAGGATTAATTGTTAACCCTGGGTAAATTATAAGCAGTGTGAAACGTGAATAAAGATAACCCAGGATTCCATTTACCCGGGGTTTAGAATGACCCTGGCTTAAAGGTGCCCAAGAATGCTTTTTCATGTAATATAAGTCTAAGGTGTCTCCTGAATGTGTCTGTGAAGTTTCAGCTCAAAATACCCCATAGATTTTTTTAAATTAATTTGCCTATTTTGGGGCATCATTAACTATACACTGATTTTGGCAGCGCCGCCCCTTTAAATCGCGTGCTCCCTGCCACACGAGCTCTCGACTATATTACAGTGCATTTACAAAGTTCACACAGCTAATATAACCCTCAAATGGATCTTTACAAGATGTTCGTCATGCATGCTGTATGCATGCTTCGAATTATGTGAGTAAAGTATTTATTTGATGTTTACGTTTGATTCTGTATGAGTTTGAGGCTATGCTCCGTGGCTAACGGCTAATGCTACACTGTTGGAGAGATTTATAAAGAATGAAGTTGTGTTTATGAATTATACAGACTGCAAGTGTTTAAAAATGAAAATAGCGATGGCTCTCTTGTCTCTGTGAATACAGTAAGAAACGATGGTAACTTTAACCACATTTAACAGTACATTAGCAACATGCTAAAGAAACATTTAGAAAGACAATTTACAAATATCACTAAAAATATCATGCTATCATGGATCATGTCAGTTATTATTGCTCCATTTTTCGCTGTTGTTCTTGCTGGCTTACCTTGTCTGTGCGCAGATCCAGACGTTAATACTGCCTTTCCTTGTCTAATGCCTTGAACATGGGCTGGCATATATGCAAATATTGGGGTCATACATATTAATGATCCCGACTATTACGTAACAGTCGGTGTTATGTTGAGATCCGCGTGTTTTCCGGAAGTCTTTTAAACAAATCAGATTTATATAAGAAGGAGGAAGCAATGGGGTTTGAAACTCAATGTATGTCATTTCCATGTACTGAACTCTTGTTATTTACCTATGCCAATATAAATTCAATTTTTGATTCTAGGGCACCTTTAACTACAGTTGTCAGCATTTGAAGAGGATCAAAAGCTTTCAACAAAGTTGTCTTAAAACATTCTTCTTAGGACAACTTTGAACTTTTTTGATCCACTTCAAATGTTAACCAATGTATTTCAAGTGTGAAAAGCCCTATTGAGTTTCTGAACAAGTTAACAGTGGCATAGCCTATTAAGCTGAGAGATATTTATTTTTATTATTAATTTTATGTTCTTTTAAAATGACATTTCTAAATCCTGTTTATTGTATTACTTTATTTTATTTTACTAGGGGAATATTTATATTTAATTTTCCATTCTTTTTGAATAACATTGCCCCGACAAATCACATTTATTTTTAATATTTAATTTTATTATTTTTGTCTTTTTTTCTTTTATCTCTATTAAAAAAACATTTAGAATAACATTAACAAAATCCTATTCATTTAATTTAATTTAAATTAATATAAATATTTAAAAAAATAATTTTATTTTTGTTTTACAAGGGGAATTGATCTAATTCTATGTGAAAATGCTCTGATCTACAAAATCATTCAAATCAATGAATCATTTATTAAATTCACAGATGTCTCCTGATGGTTATTTTGCTTTAGAACCCTGAGAGGAAAATGATACATAGAAAAACAACTGAATCTGATAGAAGGGATAATAGAACATTTTTCTTGCGAATGTGAAACGGCAAGCCCTTATGTGAACGCCAGTCCTGATAAACCTGAAAAATGGATACGCAGGAGTGGGAAGGATCTCACTGTTTGTCGAGCACAAAGCAGCCTATTCCATTGCTCACAGATGCTTTACAGACAGGCGATACATTCTGGAGTCCAACTGTGTGTTTGTGAGGAACGCTTCAATAGGCATTGGGAATGCAGTGCAGAATACAAGCATTTCATCTCTTTAATTCATGCAACTGCTGCATAGCTGCGGAGGAGTTTTGATGAAAGCTCAATGTTGGTTCGTTGCAAAGCAGAGACATGTTTTCTGAATCAGGGTCTGTCTTTGCTTCTAAGACACAGAAGAGAAGATACAACAGTCGCTATAGTCTTTGTATTTACTGACAGAGACAAACGTTCTGCTTGATCAGGCCTGAAAGCAAGGGACATACAATCATGACTCAAATATGTATTCTTTGTATTATTTCAAGTTATGTAATTAAGTTTAAGGCTTTTATTATGATGATAAAAGACAGTCAGACAAGAGCATAAGATGTAATATGTGCTTTATTTTGTAAGCTTGGCCCATTTAATTGCTCAGACTGAATATGAATGTTTTGCAATTACATTTGGGAAAATTAGTTTTGTGTGATGAATCAGTTTAATATGATTATTATCTCAGTTAGTCCTTGCTTACCACATAAAACTTATTAATTGAAGCTCGGGCTACAGTTGTTTCTTCAATGTTGTAAACTAATTAGCTCAAACGATAATTCTGTAAGAACTGGGTAACTTTCTCATTAGCACTATAGCTCAGTGAATGCCATTAAGTCCATCTTATAAAGTATCTAGAACTTTGAAGTGTGTCCCAAATCTCTTATTGCTAATGAGCCACACAGTTTTTAGACAGAATATTCTTAGAATTGAAGATAGCATGAAATAACTGAATCTAATGTGCCTGGTGGAATGTCTGGTGCTTTTAACTCTTTGATACAGATAATTGTAGACATGTTTTAACTTTATATCCTTGGAAAAGTTTCAGAAGTGACGTAATTGACCTTTCTAAATGCTGTCTGTATCAAAAATGGGCTGAAATTTGGTAAACTAAAAGAGCTTCTCTAAATAGTGTTGTCTGCTTCAAGAAGAGAAGATCATTTAAATACTTGTCCTTTGGCTATTTTCAATGGGGACTGGAAACACTTATATAGGAAATTTAAATACCATTCATTCATGAAATTTGTTTTCATATTATGGATCATATAATAGATTTACCCAAAACGTTTACATGCACTGTTAAGTACCCAATGAATTGTACTAGAACAAATCGTTTATATTGTCAGATATGAAATTGCAGATGTGAGATAAATTCATCTTGTGAGATATAAAGTCACAATTGAAATATAAGAACATAACATTGTGAGAAATAATATTATATAAAATAATAGATTATGAGTGAATAAGTTTCTTGCAGCTGAAAGCTACAGTATAAGGTCATATTGTGAAATATAAAGTTGCTGTTGTGAGCAATAAGGTCATATTGCCATTGCAGTTGTGAGATAAAAAATATTTTTTTGAAACCTACAGTCACATTAGAAAGATACTGTAAGAACATAATGTAAGATATAAAAACATATTACGAGCAATTAAGCTGCAATTACCTAGTATACCAAAATCTTTTAAAATACATTTATTTTATACTAAGTATACTTCAAATCCATTAACGTATTTACTGACATAATATAAAATTAGAATTAAACTTTATTTGTGGTATTTCTTTGTTACACACTGCACATTTCATAATATAATGCCTAAAATGTAGTTTATTATCACTATTGTATGATCTCTGTATAATATCTGTAAATGCAAAATATTTAAAGTGTACCTAAAGTATACTTGCAATACTTCCATTTTAGCACAATCAAATATACTTAAGCATATATTTAGTTGGACCTCAGTGCTACTTCCGCACAATTAAAGTGCATTAAGTACAAAATTAGTTGTTCCAATTTAGCAGACTTTAAGTATACCAGTTTAGCATAGCAAAAGTACAATTGCAGGGTATTTTTTATAAAGTACATAAATATGTTAATGTATTTGTAGTATACTTAGCACAAAATAAATGTATTTCAAATTAATTTTAGTCTTTTTTCCAGGTTGTAAGTGCATTAAATACAAAATTAGTTGTTCCAATTTAGCAGACTTTAAGTATACAAGTTTAGTATACAGAAGGTACAATTGCAGGGTATTTTTTATTAAGTACATAAAAATGTAAATGTATATGTAGTATACTTAGCACAAAATAAATGTATTTCAAATACATTTTAGTATTTTTTTTTTTTTCAGGTTGTGAGTGCATTAAATACAAAATTATTTGTTCCAATTTAGCAGACTTTAAGTATACAGTTTAGCATAGCAAAAGTACAATTGCAGGATATTTTTTATAAAGTACATAAATATGTTAATGTATTTGTAGTATACTTAGCACAAAATAAATGTATTTCAAATTCATTTTAATCTTTTTTTCAGGTTGTAAGTGCATTAAATACAAAATTATTTGTTCCAATTTAGCAGACTTTAAGTATACAAGTTTAGTATACCAAAAGTACAATTGCAGGGTATTTTATTAAGTACATAAACATGTAAGTGTATATGTAGTATACTTAGCACAAAATAAAAGTATTTCAAATACATTTTAGTATTTTTTTTTTCAATTTGTGAGTGCATTAAATACAAAATTATTTGTTCCAATTTAGCAGACTTTAAGTATACCAGTTTAGCATACCAAAAGTACAATTGCAGGATATTTTTTATAAAGTACATAAATATGTTAATGTATTTGTAGTATACTTAGCACAAAATAAATGTATTTCAAATACATTTTAGTATTTTTTTTTTCAATTTGTGAGTGCATTAAATACAAAATTATTTGTTCCAATTTAGCAGACTTTAAGTATACCAATTTAGTATACCAAAAGTACAATTGCAGGGTATTTTTATTAAGTACATAAACATGTAAATGTATTTGTAGTATACTTAGCACAAAATAAATGTATTTAAAATACATATATGTAAATGTATTTGTAGTATATTTTTTCGCTAGGGTTGTGAGCTACAGCACAGGGTTTTTGTGAGATATAAAATCACAATTTTGCGATAGAAATTCATATTGTGAGATATGAAAGTAAAGTTAAGCTATTTTGCGATATAATGCTGTAGTTGTGAGAAATAAGGTCATATTGTCTGATATTATTGTGAGATATAGGCCATATATATAGTCATTGTCAGATACTATATGATATACACTATATAAAGTCATTGTCAGATACTATATGAAGTTGAGTTTGTGAGATATAAGGTCATATTGTGAGATATTAAGTTGCTATTATAAGATGTAAATTCATATTGCCAGATATGTAGTTTGCATTTGAGAAATATACATTTGTATTGTGAGATATAAATCCAATTATCATGTGTTGATTACCTATATTGGCTGTGAATCTCTGTTTCTCTCTGTCTAGTGCTTATTCACATACAGAAAACCTCTATTGGCTGCAAACCCCTGGTAGCTGGAATGAGTAATGATTCTGAATTTCAGTGCTGCCAAACCATCTTTCTTAGTAGTTTAGCTCAGGGAAAGACAGCTAGGGGTGAAACCAAATGAGACACTGCTGGTCTATGGCTTAGTGATGAATAGATCATTGTTTTAATGTTCTCGTTGTTTTACACTTTGTGGATGTCAATTAATTTACCATTTGTGTTAATGGAGGTCACAGTTGCTCTTGCTGCAATTCTGCCCCAGGTTCAGTTATTAAGGCACCACAGTCGTGTTGCAAATGAGTCTTAATCAGATGTCAGTGTGAAATTCATAAGCCTTCATAAGTCATTTGTGTAATACAACACGACTGCACCCCTTGTGTGTCTGCTAATATGATTATAGAAAGCCAGCATCACAGATTGAAGGTCGCATGAGGTGGTAAATGAATAAATGAATTGATCTGTGCGTACTGTGTGACTGTACTGAAGTGGGTGTCTGTACTCAGTTTCTAAGCATGCAGGTGCTTTCTATCAGGTCCAGTGTTTGTACACCGAAGAGAGCGACTCCCATGGAGACTATTATGTTTGTGTATGTGCGTTCCCCTTGCAAAATTCAATCAGCCTGATTGCAGCAATTATGATCTTGATTTTAAAATCCAAATAGTTCAGTATGCATATTAATAACAGTCATATAAATACCCTCATCATCATTATGTGATTATTAGTTGACTCAGGTTGTAAGTAACTACTCACAGATCAAAAATATGTTTAATTTATTCAGCTTGATAAAATATCTGAGCTGTTTATTTGTATTTCGTTCCCTTACAGTTATGTCCCCAAGAGCATGAGATGACTTCTCAATATGTACAATGCGGAAAAACATTTTATCAGGTATTTGTTAAACATGCTCACCCTCAAGATCTCCATTACTAATAAGAAAATATTGGAAGGTGACTTTTTTGAGTTTGCATAGGGCAGAACGATTTATCTCGATTTTTTTTTAGGCACTGCAATGTTTGGCTGTGTTGCTTTGATTTATTGCTCATAAATAAGTCTTGCAGCTGGCCAAAGCCTAGACATTACAATTTGTAATTTTAGTTTATGGACCTCAATATTAAGTTATTGTGCATTTGGACCTTGTTGAGTGTCTAAAACGAGGTGAGATCTGAATAGCTACACAGTTCCTTTAAAGTAATTCACTCCACACGATGGCAATCTTGGAAACACCTCCAGGCAGCAATTTTCTATTGTGCAATTGTATTTCAAATCTCTTTGAATGAGAAAAGGCAGAAATATACAAGGGTCATTCCGTGTCGAATCAACAATTTCGGAAACTTCCCCGGCTCACATTTGTTATTTTGTTAAGATTTTTTTTCTGTGAACACGACAAACAGTGAAGAAAGCCAAAATATTAAATACCACAGATGTATATTTACTGAGTAATCCAATATTTAGTAGAGGGGGGTCAAAATGAACATTTTCACCTGAGATTCTGAGCCAATTTACAGGGGTGTAAAAATGACTATAGAAAGATGGCAGCATCATTATTTTATTTTTACACAAAGATTATTAGTTATATTAGTTAAAGGTGCCCTAGATTCAAAAATTGAATTTACATTGGCATAGTTGAATAACAAGAGTTCAGTATATGGAAATGACATACAGTGAGTCTCAAACTCCATTGTTTCCTCCTTCTTATATAAATCTCATTTGTTTAAACGACCTCCGAAGAACAGGCGAATCTCAACATAACACCGACTGTTACGTAACAGTCGGGATCATTAATATGTACGCCCCAATATTTGCATATGCCAGCCCATGTTCAAGCATTAGACAAGGGCAGAACGTCTGGATGAGCACAGCTGAATCATCAGACTAGGTAAGCGAGCAAGGACAATAGTGAAAAATGGCAGATGGAGCAATAATAACTGACATGATCCATGATAACATGATATTTTTAGTGATATTTGTAAATTGTCTTTCTAAATGTTTCGTTAGCATGTTGCTAATGTACTGTTAAATGTGGTTAAAGTTACCATCGTTTCTTACTGTATTCACGGAGACAAGAGCTGTCGCTATTTTCATTTTTAAACACTTGCAGTCTGTATAATTCATAAACACAGCTTCATTCTTTATAAATCTCTCCAACAGTGTAGCATTAGCCGTTAGCCACGAAGCACAGCCTCGAAACTCATTCAGAATCAAATGTAAATATCCAAATAAATACTATACTCAAAGGAATCGATGTATGCATGACGAACACTTCGTAAAGATCCATTTTGAGGGGTATATTAGCTGTGTGAACTTTGTGTTTGCTGTTTAAGGCAGTTGAGAGCTCGCGGAGGCAGGGGAGCGGGAGATTTAAAGGGGCCGCATGCTTAATCGGTGCATATGTAATAATGGCTCAAAATAGGCAATTAAAAAAATTAATTAAAAAAAAATCTATGGGGTATTTTGAGCTGAAACTTCACAGACACGTTCAGGGGACACCTTAGACTTATATTACATCTTTTGAAAAGGCACCTCTAGGGCACCTTTAAATCTGTTGACTTTAGCCTCAGGTTTGCATGCCTGTAACTCAAGAAGTATAAAAGATATCTTAATATCCTTTTAGATTCTGGTTTTTAACAAACTTTCCTTTTAGTATCTTCATTTTAAAGGCCCTCGATTGTTCAATCCCAGAGATATAGAGATCTTAACGGGGCTTCATGAGTAAATTGCTAAATTGTATGCATTTTTAGTGGTCAAAAACCAAATGTGGGTCCCTTTGCATCCAACTGATATTTTTTTCTTTTAAAGAGGAATGTCTGAAGAACAAATAATGCTGAAACTAGAAATGTATCTCGAGTTTTTCTGTCAACTCAGTTACATAGAACATGCCTGTCTGAGTGCCATAATTATTCCTCTAGTCTAAAAGTATTAAAGCTATTTTAATTCTTCTTGTTTCTCATTCTTAATAAACTTTTCTTTTGAAATCTAGGCTCTTTATAGTTCAGTCCCATAGATATAAGGATCTCATGGTCCAAGAACCAAATTTAGGTAACTTTTTAAACAGCTAATAGTTATTGTGTTTAAAGAAGAGATTATGCGATTTTGGATGCAGCCCGAGAGTATATATTAATAAATACTATAATACTAAATTATTGATAGTAAAATAACACTGGTATAGACTGTGTATGGTGCTTTTTGTAGCTTGATAGCCCTTTGTTCCCATTTACTTAATTGTATAGAAAAGAGCAGCATGAACATAATACTAATTCTCTTTATTTCTGTTTCACGGAAGAAAGAAAGTCAAATAGATTTGGAACGCACTGATGTTGAATAAATGTTCAGGATGTTAATTTTTGTTAATTATTCCTTTAAATTATACAATATAATCATATTTTATACATGTCATTTGATCTTTTCTTCATTGAACAATCTCCTGACCTCCAAAGTGCAGTCTAAAATTCCTCAAGTATTGACTTATCAGAAAACCAGGAACTATTCAAGGACAGCCTAAGGACTCGAGGTCCGTGTAACGCTTCACAATTCAATTTTCAGATCATACAATGCAAATGCAAAAATGAAAAATTGAAACCAGACGTTCATTTTTCCTGTTTTTCGGTTACATCATCAATGGATATTTGCCATTTTACCCCCTTTTTTCAATTTTACTCTGCTAAATTATGACTTTAGAAACAATCATTTGAATAAATGAATTCTAACCAATTTTCTATTTTTCCATTTTTTGTCTTGTAATTTGCACCGTGGGCTGTACCATTAGCACGGGGGTGTGGCCAGCAAGAGATTAGGACTGGCGAAACCTCAGAAACAAGTTATGCATTTAAAGGTGAAAAAGTTTGTAATTCCCAATGACTATGTTTCGGAGCACCCTGGAAATTGTTGCGTTTTTTTTTTTTTTTTTTGATGGATCTCTGTATTTTTAGAGCTCAGAGCTGTATAATGATTCACCCAAGCTAGTCGCTTTAGCGCTTTCCCCATGTTTGTAATTATGCTTAATATGAGAGAAATGTTTCATCTTGAGCCTCAAAAGCAGTATTCACACTGTAAGACGTGAAAATGTGCATTGGTTTCCTTAAAGGAGCAATTTCCACCTGACCTGACCCATAAATTGGATCTCGTTGGGGAAACCCAGAGGTTCTTAAACTGTGTGCATACCAGGTTGTAAATTATTTCATATCACGATAGAAAAGTGACCAACAGTGATTCAACAGTAACTATTTTCATAATTGTTAACTAAACAGCCAGAGTAATTTGTAAGTCATTATATTAATTCTAGTTTTAGATTTAGAGTTAAACTTAAAGGGTTAGTTCCCCCAAAAATGACATTTCTGTCATTAAGTACTCCCCTTCATGTCGTTCTACACCCGTAAGACCTTCATTCATCTTCAGAACACAAATTAAGATATTTTTCATAAAATCTGATGGCTCAGTGAGGCCTGCATTGCCAGCAAGACAATTAACATTTTCAGATGCCCAGAAAGGTACTAAAGACATATTTAAAACAGTGTTTTCATTTTTGGGTGAACTAACCCTTTAACCCTGAGGCTACTACACTTTTAATTTACATTTCAAATGCAGATTCATTAACTTATGAATAAATGTTTTTTGACATTTGAACTGTGTATGCGCTCCTGTGACATTTCCACTGCTTGCTTGGCCAGTCTCTGTTTCTGGTTGGTCTCCATGGCATTTAAAAATTTCAAAGAAATATATATATATATATATATATATATATATATATATATATATATATATATATATATATATATATATATATATATATATATATATATATATATATATTTTTTTTTTTACCAAAATATTTCACTGTGTAGCATTATTCAGCAAATCTTAGCACAGACAGTAGACAGATGTAATGTTTATTAATGTTTGTACAGTATACTTTTTGTTACAATAATTGAGGAAATATGAATTATTTGAGACACATTTGCTGATATTATTGTGTGTGTGTGTGTGTGTGTGTGTGTGTGTGTGTGTGTGTGTGTGTGTGTGTGTGTGTGTGTGTGTGTGTGTGTGTGTGTGTGTGTGTGTGTGTGTGTGTGTGCGTGTGTGTGTGCATACACAGTGTAAATTGAAATTATTTTTTAAACATTTTTTAATGTGTTTTATTAGTTCAAATGTTTTAGGCATTATTCAGCAAAGATGCATTCATTGCATTGATCAGAAGTGAAAGTGAAGATATTGTTACAAAAAGTTTCTATTTACAAAAATATTATGCAGCACAACTGTTTTAAACTGACAATAATAAGAAGAAATGTTTCTTGAGCACTAAATCGTCATCATATTAAAATGATTTGAAGACTGGACTAATGATACTGAAAATGCAGCTTTGCCATCACATGAATTAATTACATTTTAATATATATATATATATATTAAAACTTTAAATTGTAATTTTTTTTTTCACAATATTACTGTTTTTACACTATTTTGAACAAATAAATGCAGCCTTATTGAGAATGAAACTTTTTCAAAAATATTAAAGAAACTTACTGACCCCTACATTTTTTTTTACATTTTTTACTGTAATAACCTACACTGAATATATATATATATATATATATATATATATATATATATATATATATATATATATATATATATATATATATATATATATATATATATATATATATATATATATATATATATACTGTAGAGGAAACCATGTTTTCACTTTAAGATGTTTTATGTAATTGTCCTATAAACAGTAGTTAATTTTATCCTTCAGAGAGTAAAAGGAAATATATTTTTAGTGACTTCCCACAAGAAAGTCTGAGCTGTAAATAATCTGCATTCTGTTTGGTGTTAACAACATCACTTGTATCAGATAGGATCTGTCTCTCACCATCTGCTCACCTATCTCTCCTCATTTCACCTTACCTCACATTACCTCATCCTCCCCTCCCTATTCCTTTCTCTCTAAAGTTTCATTAAAGATTATGGCTAAAGTTTGTTGCTTTTGCAAATGCACAGACGGTTCTAGAACTTAGACTGATAGTGACGTGCATGATGGGCACAGCCTAACTTCTCCTGCCTTGTCCTGTTAGATAGAACAAACACGTTTTAGAAAAACAGTAACTATGCTGCAGTAGATTTATGTCCAGTATTAGAATAAAGAGGAGGACCAGATTGGAACAACAGCTTGACTTTGCCATTTTGTCATACATCACTGGAAAATTGTTGCATGTAGATGCAATTGCTCCCATTTCCTCCAGCGTGATACCGGTCGTTTGAGCAAGCAGGTACATTCCACAGCATGATAAGTGGCACATCACAGTTTGAGCAGAGATTTAGAGCATAGCACATGACACTGTGTACCAGTGTACTGTATGTCAGTAATTACTATAATGGCACATGGCCATTCTTCAGAGAGCCATGTGAATGGAGCTTGTGCTGCATTCACAGAATAATGAGGAGAAGCTGCACATTAGGATGCTATGAGCAGGCACGTGCACACATAGACAAAAAAGGGGCTTGAGCCCCTGCCCTTTTTCTTCCTCGAGAGAAAGTGCCCTTTTTTCTGGGGTGCTTTTTTTTTTTTTTTAAATAAATGAATATATATTCCTGTTTGCGCTTAGCTTCCCTGTCAAACAAATATATTTACTGTGTAAAACAAATAATAATAAAAAAATACTATATCAGGTCGGCTTTGTCGAGTTCAGATCCCTCGCTCCGCGACACGCCATTCATGCCCGCACGCTCGCGCTCGCGCGCCATGCCCCACTTCACCTCGAGTTTGCTGCTGGTTGATAACTTGTGACAACTATTCCCGCAAAAAAAAAAAAAAAAAAAATGCAACTGCTGTCTGGCGATGAGAAGCGAAAAAGAAAAAAGCCCTAGATGGATGCATCCCGTGCATTTCTTTCAGGTAGGCTAGCCTATGTTCACAAACCTGAAAGTTTTGTCTATTTAAGGGTTATTTATACATTTAACGCTGCATTAATAGTTTGTCCACAATCAACACATCTGCCTGATTTGATACTAATGAAATTTATGTCATATTATAATTTCAATCATTTTATTGTGCTATGCATTGCGTTTTGAACCATGGTAAAGATATTGGTTGGGCTGTCAATACAAGAAGAGGATCATTCCATGGACGCACATTCATGAACCACATTTTTAGACAGTTTTCTAAAGATGCATGGTTTATTTAAACTTTTTAAAATCAAAATACAGCATCAGCTACATAATGCTATTCTTACATCTACACTTACACAGGATAATACATCAATAAAAGTTTAAACCCTCGCTCTGTCCATATATTCTTGTTGAAGAAATTACAGTGGCTGTAGCATTTCTATCACAAAGAAGTGGCCGCATATTATTATTTAGCTAATAACATATTTTTAATCATGGTGGCTTTGATCGTGCTGTGCTGTCTAACAACAAAAATCAGCAGGCTTTTGTCGTCCTCTGCAGGCATTTGTTATAATATATAACGTATTAACAGTTCAGGAAAAAAAAAAAAAAAAAAAAAAACTCTTGATGTGCTTAAATATATGCAGATTAGCTTGTTTTGGTTAATTTAGAAGAAATCTACAGATGCAAACAGACGGAGGGTAGTAGGCTTAAAACAAACACCATCTAAATGTGTAGGGCTAGGGTTAAGTTTTCTTTCCATTAGAGTAAAAGACATGGCAGCAAAAATGGACCTTAACATTGTAAAATTGTAAAATCTTAAAATTGTCCACTTCATGAAAGAAGTATTCCAATAACACCAAAAAATTACAACGATTTATTGATTTGTGCAAAATAAACAAATTATTAGTGAAACTATGTCCCTCTCCTTGGTCCAGTAATTTATTCTAAATATATATCTACTTGAAAATAGTTGGTGTTGACTTCTCTTGTGATAAACCTAGTGAAGAAGACCATGGTCTCTGTGTGAACTGATTATTTTGTAGAAATCTGTGGAGTATAAAACAATTGAGTGAGTATCAGGGAAGTCAAAGTTGTCTTAATATATTTAAGGGTTCATTATTTTTTAAATAAATAATTATGAAAAGTGCCCTTTTTTCCACTTGAGCCCCTGCCCCCCAAAATGTCTGTGCACGTCCCTGGCTATGAGCACATTAGTTTTTCCCTGTCGGCACAGGGGTCAGGAGTCATGGAATGTAAAGATTTAATCAGAAATTCAATTAGCATGCAGTGGACTGATGTGACTTGGGAAAAAGAAAAAGCAGCTATGAATGAGTATGGGTGCAAGGTGAAACATGAAGGTGGCTGTGCTTATCTTTGAGAAAAACAAGGTTATTCAATGCCAACGGCAAAATCGATCCGGCTGAATAGACAAGAAGCCATTATGCAATTATACTATTATACAATTTACAGGTGAAATATCAGATCGCATTCATTCCTCTGACACAAATGTCTGCTTAAATTGCCTACTCTCAAAGACCTGTGAAATGTGTCAGTTAAAAGGATGTTAAATGTAGATGTTCGATACGGTGTCTCAAAATCTACTGAGTATACTACCTAGATGGTGTTTTTAGTCACCTTAGAAGTTCTAAATATTAGTATTTCTTTTTGGCCATAATTTTGGGCAAAATCATGTATCCTTTCCAAATTGCAATAAAATGAAAAATAGGTTCCGAACCCTACCTTTTGCTTTTGAAGCTGCAGTCCGTGATTTTTTGGCCCTCTAGAGGTTAATAAACAGAACTGCACGCGTCTTGCGGAAGAACATTGTAGCCGGAGCTACTTTTCTCCGTGTATGTCTGTGGCGTTACTTTCCCGCCGGAACACACCCTTCAGCCGGACCGAGTGACAAAAGAGCCTGCTGCATGACTGGATTTAATAAGGGAAACTGCGAAAATGCGAGTAAAACAAATGATTATCAGTTTAAACTAAAGGTTGGACACAATATAGTGTTCCTTACAACTTATCAAAGATCAAGTGATCCATGGATATTGACATGCAGCCAGGAGGGAAACCGGGGGAAATACATAAAGCAAATTTGCGAAACCAGTGCAGTAAGGAGTCTGATTGTCAATAATTGTAAAAAAAAAAAAAAAAAAGTTGAAATTTCAATTTACAGTCTTTAAGGCAGGGATGGACAACTCCGGTCCTGGAGGGCCAGTGTCCAGCAGAGTTTAGCTCCAACCCTAATCAAACACACCTGAACCAGCTAATCAAGGTCTTTAGGATTAGTAGAAAGTTATAGGCAAGTGAGTTTTTATCAGGGATGGAGATAAACTCTGCAGGACACTGGCCCTCCAGGACTGGAGTTGTCCATCCCTGCTTTAAGGGCTGCCAAAACATTTGAAGTGGGCGGAGCCACTTTTACTAAAATGGCTATAACTCGTGAACGGAATGGGATATTTTCACCAAACTCTGCACACATATGTAAATGCTCATTTTATTGTGGTCACATAAAAAGGACATGGCGACTGGCCATTTGATGGCGCTATAACATGGAATAAACTTTAAAAATGGCTATAACTGTGCAACCCTAAAGCCTGGAACACACCAAGTCGACGGTCGGATGCTTTTTTTCAGCTGATTCGACATGTCGAATTGGCGTCAGAGCACGTCGGTCAGTTAGGCCATCTGATCATTCTGATTGGCTGTTCAGCTACTGCCACTTCCTGGTACAGAAAGGCATTTATTCTTACACAGGCGCAGAACGGATGTGCTACTTGGCCGTTGGGTGTTGAGCGTTGGTTTGGTGTGTCAGGGCAACTTTGGACCCAGACGCAGCCGACGTGAGCCAACCCCACAGTCTGCTTTCGTCGCCACTAGTTTGGTGTTCCGGGCTTAAGACTGATTGGCTTTGAGGACATTTGCTTATTTCAGAAAACATGTTTGACTCATGGCCCTAAAGGCCTGTAAGAAATCTGAAAGAAAACAGCCACCAGGGGCGCCTTCGTGTTTTTCACTTGCGTAGAGGATTGTATATCACATGATTTTTTGCACACACCCACAACATACATACTACATGGTAGAACTTCTCATTCTAAGCAACTTTGCCTCTAGGACTGCCATTGCCCATCAAAACGTTCGTTGAATATTGGAGATTATTTGAAAAACCGACTTTCAACAAAAACAACTAGTCCTAGGTTTTTGGCTCAAAATGTTGGAAACCTTTAAAAAACATATATTTACTATGGTAAATTGCCTGTATTGGCTGTGAATGGTCTTTTCCATCCATGAGGGATACATTTTCACACATGTGCTTAAAAGCCCTTGAACCCCAATAATTGCTGCTCCCAGCTACTTTTTTTTGGTTGAGTTTTATTTTAGTATTATTTTTTTAATCATACTTCTTTGGTCATGTCATATCTTCATGATTCATTTTCAATGGATCACAATCACCACCAGATAAAAAGTGAAACAGCGTTGTTGTAAGTGTTTTGTTCTCATTGAATCACTGTGAACCAATTGATTGAGTGAACGATTCTGTGAATTGCTGATAAAGATTGCTGATAAGATGCTTTGTTCCTGAATGGATCAGTGGAATGAATGAATGACTCACTAATTAGTCTTTGTTGCCACATACTGGCATAATGACGTGCAGAAATGTTCACTGAAAAATTTGATTTCAACAGTATTTGTGTGCATTCAGTATTTTCTGTGATTACTAAAATTAAAAAAAATCTAAGAATTGCTAGCATACCAAAGTAAGAATTAACTAAGTTCTAGTTATGTTTGTGTGAGATGTCCTATTTATATAGACAGCTGACCACATAGGCACTCAGCTCACCAGGTTTTGAGAGGTATTTTTTTTTTCTTTTTCATAACTGATAACATTGTACATGATCATCAACTGAAACATCAACTGACATGGTTTTCTCTGGTTCAGTCAGGGTCAATGTTTTTACAATTATTCTCCATAATGTATATGCAGCACATTTGAAAATATTGACTCTAAGTTGACATTTTCAAGGACGGTATTTACAGTGGTCTTTACCTTAGATACCAAATATTTTGATTTCTTTAATATTCTTATGGTACATGCAGCCTTGAAAACTCACATTGATCACATCAAGCTTGCAGTATTGGTTATTCACAAGAAAAAAGATAAATAGTGTCAGATGTTAACTCTTTACTAAAGAAAAAGAAACATCTGGCCCTTCTGTTAAAAGTCAATTTTCAGAGTCTAGCCAAAGTGGTTTCTTGAGGTCACAGGCTGTTCTGATGTATTATTAACTGTTACATGTGAAGTTATTTTAGATTATAGCATGACTGTCAATCAAAATGATGGGTTTATTAAAAGTTTATCACCTTGTCTATAAAAATCTCTGTGGTGATTGATTTGGTGTTTTGCAACTGAAACGTTTCTAGTTAAGATTTGTCATTATGTGTTTGTTTGAAATCCATCCTAAGAATATATTATAGATTTTATGGACAATTGTCAGTTTTTCAGTGGTAGAGGCTCTAAATGAGACCAAAACAACAGTGATTAAAAAAAAAAAAAAATCTAATCATACAATCAATCAGAATGAGTCAGAGCAGTTAAAAATCTGACACGATTTAAATGCGATGTGTGTGCAGACGGAGAAAATTTCATTCTAATTTAAACCCCTCCTGCTTTATCTCTCATCAGAAATTAATGTGATTGTTGCTTGTATTATATTATGAATATGATGATGTGTTGAAGCAGGGCTGTGCATATCTGTAAAAGTCTGAAATAAAGTGATCAGTTAAAGGTACTCTATGTAAGTTTTTGACTGTACTAAAACATAAAAATACCATAATATGTTTGCAGATATTTATTAAACATACTGAGTTCATATACTCGTTTCTTTGAAAACTATTGCTACAGCCAGTTATTTTACTTTGAAATTTGTGTTCCATGTCAGAATTTCTGTTTTTGTTTTGGTCTGTGCAAGACCGCATGTTGCCAATTCACCCAATAGTATTTCACCACCCACAAGGGGAGCCAGTTGGCGGAAAACACATGCAGCGAATTGCAGCCATGGAAGCCAGCAAACAAACAGGGTCAGAGATCACAGATTCTACCTGACCTAATAGCCTCAGCATCTAAAAAAAACTATGAATGGGAGCATATTAAAACACATTATCAACTTATCAAATCAATAAATCAACTAATTATCTTACAATGTGTAAGTCTCCTCGCCTTCCAATGTCAACTGAGCTTGCTCCTGTTACGTGTCTTCAACCTGGCAACCCGCGTGAGCATCGAGTCTGAGGGGGAGGGGGCGGGGCAAACAATATTTTGAATTTGGACCCATTTCAACCACTAGCTGTCATTCTTAGAAAAAGCACCTTTAAAGTTATGGGCTGTTATGATTAGACACTCTGAAACTAATGAAATATTCAGGTAATTTTAGATTATAATGCAAATTATAGTTTTCAAGTGCAAACAAGTACTATAAAACATTTTATTGTGGTTGTCACAGATAAAAGTATAAAAAAAATAAATAAATAAGTGTGTATATGTATATATATTCAGTCTTTAGTCCGAATGTTAGATGTGCTGCTTATGGGTTAAAGGCCAATTGAAGGTGTTTACATTTAATACTGTTTTAGATTGCAAACAGACTTATGTTTTAACCCATAAGTACGGTGGCCCAGTAGTGCACAACACAATGAAATTAAAAAAGCAAACATAAGTTCACAACACAACGAAATCGAACCACAACACAACGGAATAAAGCCACAACACAATGGAATAAAGCCACAACACAATGGAATTGAACCACAACACAATGGAATCGAACCACAACACAACGGAATAAAGCCACAACACAATGGAATAAAGCCACAACACAATGGAATAAAGCCACAACACAATGGAATCGAGCCACAACACAACGAAATAAAGCCACAACACAACGGAATAAAGCCACAACACAACGGAATAAAGCCACAACACAATGGAATCGAGCCACAACACAATGGAATCGAGCCACAACACAATGGAATTGAACCACAACACAACGGAATAAAGCCACAACACAACGGAATAAAGCCACAACACAATGGAATAAAGCCACAACACAATGGAATCGAGCCACAACACAACGAAATAAAGCCACAACACAACGGAATAAAGCCACAACACAACGGAATAAAGCCACAACACAATGGAATCGAGCCACAACACAATGGAATCGAGCCACAACACAATGGAATTGAACCACAACACAACGGAATAAAGCCACAACACAACGGAATAAAGCCACAACACAATGGAATAAAGCCACAACACAACGGAATAAAGCCACAACACAACGGAATAAAGCCACAACACAATGGAATAAAGCCACAACACAACGGAATAAAGCCACAACACAATGGAATCGAGCCACAACACAATGGAATCGAGCCACAACACAATGGAATCGAACCACAACACAATGGAATCGAACCACAACACAACGGAATAAAGCCACAACACAACGGAATAAAGCCACAACACAACGGAATAAAGCCACAACACAATGGAATCGAGCCACAACACAATGGAATCGAGCCACAACACAATGGAATCGAACCACAACACAACGGAATAAAGCCACAACACAACGGAATAAAGCCACAACACAATGGAATAAAGCCACAACACAATGGAATCGAGCCACAACACAACGAAATAAAGCCACAACACAACGAAATAAAGCCACAACACAACGGAATAAAGCCACAACACAACGGAATAAAGCCACAACACAATGGAATCGAGCCACAACACAATGGAATCGAGCCACAACACAATGGAATTGAACCACAACACAATGGAATCGAGCCACAGCACAAAGGAATAAAGCCACAACACAATGGAATCGAGCCACAGCACAAAGGAATAAAGCCACAACACAATGGAATCGAGCCACAGCACAAAGGAATAAAGCCACAACACAACGGAATCAAGCCACAACACAATGGAATTGAACCACAACACAATGGAATCGAGCCACAGCACAAAGGAATAAAGCCACAACACAATGGAATAAAGCCACAACACAACGGAATCAAGCCACAACACAATGGAATCGAGCCACAACACAATGGAATAAAGCCACAACACAACGGAAATGCTCCCGACCACAGAGCTCGGTAAAGTTAGTTTTCCTTGCCAATGTTCTATAGAGTCAGCAGTGATATCAATACCACGATTAGTTTTAACAGTATGTAACCACCGTATATCGACATGAAATATTAAAGGTGCCCTTGAATGAAAAATTGAATTTATCTTGGCATAGTTGAATAACAAGAGTTCAGTACATGTAAATGACATACAGTGAGTCTCAAACTCCATTGTTTCCTCCTTCTTATATAAATCTCATTTGTTTAAAAGACCTCCGAAGAACAGGCGAATCTCAACATAACACCGACTGTTACGTAACAGTCGGGGTGTACGCCCCAATATTTGCGTATGCCAACTCATTTTCCTTACGTTATGAAAGGCATTAGACAAGGGCAGGCAGTAATGTCTGGAGCAGCACAGCCGAATCATCAGACTAAGCAAGAACAACAGCAAAAAATGGCAGATGGAGCAATAATAACTGACATGATCTATGATATCATGATATTTTTAGTGATATTTGTAAACTGTCTTTCTAAATGTTTCGTTAGCATGTTGCTAATGTACTGTTAAATGTGGTTAAAGTTACCATCGTTTCTTACTGTATTCACAGAGACAAGAGTCGTTGTGGCTTTATTCCGTTGTGTTGTGGCTTTATTCCGTTGTGTTGTGGCTTTATTTTGTGGCTTTATTCCGTTGTGTTGTGGCTCAATTCCATTGTGTTGTGGATTAATTCCGGTTTGCTGTGGCTTTATTCCATTGTGTTGTGGCTTTATTTCGTTGTGTTGTGGCTTGATTTTGTTGTGTTGTGGCTTTATTCTGTTGTGTTGTGGCTTTATTCCGTTGTGTTTTGGCTTGATTTTGTTGTGTTGTGGCTTTATTCTGTTGTGTTGTGGCTTTATTTCGTTGTGTTGTGAACTTATGTTTGCTTTGTTAATTTCATTGTGTTCTGCACTACTGGGCCACCGTACATAAGCTTAAAGGGTTAGTTCACCCAAAAATGAACTTTCTGTCATTAATTACACACCCACATGTCGTTCTACACGCTTAAGACCTTCGTTCATATTCGGAACACACATTTCTGACTTTCTGACCTCTTTCTGAACTCCCTATAGACTGCAGTGTTATTACCACTTTCAATAACCAGAAAGGTAGTAAATAAGACATCGTTAAAATAGTCCATGAGACTACAGTGGTTCAACCTTAATGTTATGAAGCGACAAGAATACTTTTTGTACGCCAAAACAAAAATAATGACTTTATTCAACAATTTCTTATCCTACGCTGTTGATGTAGTTAACACAGTGCAGCTCTTCCGGATTCTATGTCAAAACGCCTGCTCAGTATTGGCCAATGTTGATGCAGGAGCCGGCCAATAATGAGCCAATGTTCTGACGTAGAACATGGAAGCGCTGCACTGTGTTTACTACATCAACAGCGTAGGAGACCCAACAGTGGGTTACTGTGTTTACTATATCAACATTTACTTGTTTTGAATAACATCAGGGTGAGTAATTAATGACACAAATGTCATTTTTGGGTGAACTAACCCTTTAAAATCAATGTAAGCAACTTATGTGTGTGTCAAACGCAACAGGGCGCAAGTGAGCTGAGAGAAGAAACATCCGATGCAGTCCTGATGAGTCACAGAGGATTAATCTCTTGTCTGTGTGCACGACTTAAAGTGCACAGGAGAGGAGACAACGCTTGCTTTTATCTCTTTCCTCTCTCTCTCTCTACTTTGTGCCTCGACTGCACGCCTTCAGAAATGCATCTGTCACATCAAGGCACCAGTAAATCGAGCCAAGTTCTTCATCAAATCAAACAGCATTATTGGGCATAGTGCTCAATAAATTCCCATCATGTCTTTGTTTATTTGTGAGTAGAAGGATTGTCCTATGAGAACTGAAGAAATTAATTCTACACACCTGATCTAATTTCTATCACCCTGGAATCAAATTAAGATAGCTTTAGCAAAGCTGTCACAGGTGATGTTATTTGGAGTTTTTTTTTTTTTTTTTGGGGGGGATAATATGTATGTGGGTATGCGCTTCTCTGTCTGCTTGGATGATATTAAAACATTTTTATTAAACATTTTATTAGTAGTTAAGGATACATAATAGCTTTTTTTTTTTTTTTAAAGTGCATTGTGTTTTAGTATTTATAATTGATTATAGTATTTATTAATATTGATTTACCTTTTATTTTATATTTTTAGTTTTCATTTTTTAAATTTAGTTTATTTTTAGTAATTTTGTTATGTGCTTTTGACATTTTTATTAGTTTTTTAGATTTCTATTTAGCTTTAATTAAAACTATATGATGAACAATTAACTTAAAGGTGCCCAAGAATGCTTTTTCACAAGATGTAATATAAGTCTAAGGTGTCTCCTGAATGTGTCTGTGAAGTTTCAGCTCGAAATACCCCATAGATTTTTTTTATTACATTTTTTTAACTGCCTATTTTGGGACATCATTAACTATACACTGATTTTGGCAGCGCCGCCCCTTTAAATGGCGTGCTCCCTGCCACACGAGCTCTCGACTATATTACAGTGCATTTACAAAGTTCACACAGCTAATATAACCCTCAAATGGATCTTTACAAGATGTTCGTCATGCATGCTGTATGCATGCTTCGAATTATGTGAGTATAGTATTTATTTTGATGTTTACGTTTGATTCTGTATGAGTTTGAGGCTGTGCTCTGTGGCTAACGGCTAATTCTACACTGTTTGAGAGATTTATAAAGAATGAAGTTGTGTTTATGAATTATACAGACTGCAAGTGTTTAAAAATGAAAATAGCGACAGCTCTTGTCTCCATGAATACAGTAAGAAACGATGGTAACTTTAACCACATTTAACAGTACATTAGCAACATGCTAACGAAACATTTAGAAAGACAATTTACAAATATCACTAAAAATATCATGATATCATGGATCATGTCAATTATTATTGCTCCATCTGCCATTTTTCGCTGTTGTTCTTGCTGGCTTACCTTGTCTGTGCGCAGATCCAGACGTTAATACTGCCTTTCCTTGTCTAATGCCTTGAACATGGGCTGGCATATATGCAAATATTGGGGTCATACATATTAATGATCCCGACTGTTTCGTAACAGTCGGTGTTATGTTGAGATCCGCCTTAATATCTCAAAATAACGACTTATGTGTCGAAATAATGTGTCTTTTCTTTTTTTTCTACCATGCGGTTCAGGGCTTCTGTAAAAAGTTAACCTGTAGCAGATATATGCAAATGTACAGTCTTTATCTTCCAGGACAGTGGAAAAGTTATGTTGATGACTCATCTTGAACTACACAGATTTTTGTCCAATCAAATGCCTCTAGAATGAAAATCCCGCTCCACCACCTACACCATTACAAGTATACATAGCAAAGCATGGCTATGACAAACCTATTGGCTGAAAATAGGATGTGTCAACACAGGAAAGAAAATTGAACTTGTTAAGCTGTGAGTTTGGGGCAGGATTATCGGTTTGTCCAAACAACGGCAGACAGAGGGAGTGTTCTGACAATAATTTGTTTTGTTATACTGGAACTACAGACTTCAGCTTTAATGTTCAAGTGAACTTCACCAAACTGTTCAGACTGATAGTGACTGGAAAAAAATAAAAAAATAAATAAAGGTGTAATAGAGTGTAATACTTTGATTCAAGGGAAGACATGGGCTGCTAACACATTTTGCATGCACTAGCTAGTCTATATATTTAGAGAACGCCTCAGAGGCATAATGCAGTACTTCTGTCAACTTTTCTCTGTTGTCGGTAACCTTCTATTTTCTCCCAGGTGAAAGAGTGTGAGATCAACAAATTGTTTCTTCAAATGGGGTCACAAAGGTGCCCTGCTGGAAGTGTTATGGATGTAGTCCGACTTTCAGCAGGGAACACAAAGAAACTCTATCTGACTTTAGTGGGGGAATAATAGCATTTGCTACTGGGGTCAGCCTAACAGACTGTGGAGTCTATTAAATAGTCTAGTGTCTGCAAGTGCAGTTAACACTCCCATTCCCATTACGGTAGTACGTAAACACTTCAGGAATAAAGGAGGAAAACAGATAAATGACAAAAGAGACTGTGCTCATACAGTTCTTTGAGTAGCAGTAAGTTGATAGATTTTCTGCACATCTGATTACTTAAGCAAGATTTTATTATTGGTTATACATTTAAAAAAAAACAACAACTCAATCATAGACTTTATTTTGGTATATATGAAAAAATGTGTTTGATGGTAAAAAAAAAAAAAAGTTGCTATGTTAGCTTAATTACGTAAAATAATAAGATGACATAAAATAAAGTATAAAAATTATGTGGAAAAACTTAAACCTAAACAAATGTTTAGAAATGTTGGATTGGCAACTAACTGAAATAAGTTTAAGCACAAAAATTACTATAACTGAAATAAAAATAAACAGTGAAGTACACTAGCATATACATTGTATGATGTTATGCATTTTATGTTTTCATATTGTTTTCCTGTCTCTTGTCATTTATGTGTTATAATATTGTAAAGCGACCTTTAGTTTGCAGAAAGGCGCTTTATAAAATAAACTTTTTATTATTATTATTATTATTATTATTATTATTCATATAAATAAGCTGTAAACATGGCCTTAAAGGTACAAAAGTTAAATTTGTGTGCTGGAATAGAATTAAAGTATTGAAGTATTGTAACATTGCTCAGGTTAGCTTAAAAAAGCTTATTATTTAAAGCTTATAAGTGAACTCCATTATTGGGGCTCTTTTAAATTACAGTTTTTTCCAATTGCTAACACACAATTTTTCAAACTAGTCTGGTTTTATCAAAACACTTAACACAATTCACAAAACCACACACCCAAACTGCAAAATACCTCATATATCCTGCAAAATGAAGCACTGCAACCGAAACTACACAGAGCATTATCAAAATCAAACTTTTGCATGAAATGGCACACACTTCATTCATATTACCAGATTTTTGCCTAACCACCTACACACTGTTGGGCATAATGAAAAGCACCCCCATCTTTAGTATGCTTTGCCATAATACTAAAATATTTATCAGATTGTTCACATGCACAGAAATATTTGCAGATACACACACATGCTGTTGCAACATTTTTATTTTTTTTCCTTCACTACAGTAAACAAGTCAGTACAACATAAGCACAGCAGATATATTTACATGGGACTGAACAAAAATATTCTTACAAAAAAAGTAAACTGAAAAAGAATTTCTGAAAATATATTACAGTAAAAAAAAAACAAAAAAACAAAAAAAGGCAAGAAAAATAATTAGGCAGCATCTTGCCGCACAGCCGGGTCTGGCCACAACGCCTCGTCAACATCACAGGCAATATCTTCCCTTGCCAGACATCGAGGGAAGAAGCGCCTTGAGTGCCTTATCCATCCCTGAATTGCACCCACATCAATCTCATCACATGCCTCTTCCATGGCCTGCACAAGAGGCATGCGCACAAAGGGCTGCCGGTCGTATACCTTCCACCGCCATGCCGAAAAGAATTCTTCTATGGGGTTCAGAAATGGTGAGTATGGTGGGAGGTATTGCACGAGAAATGTTGGGTGGTCAGCAAACCAGTTTTGGACTGGGGCTGCACGATGAAAGCTCACGTTGTCCCATACTACAACGTACCGGTTTCTTTGATGGTCTGCATCATTCATACGCTCTGGTGGTATGAGAATGTTGTGAAGTCTGTCCAGAAATGTGAGAATATGGGCTGTGTTGTATGGTCCAAGTTTGGCATGACGGTGGAGGACACCATGCATATTGGAGATGGCAGCGCACATTGTGATGTTCCCACCACGTTGGCCAGGAACATCTATAATGGCTCTGTGGCCAATGAGGTTTCTCCCTCTTCTTCTGGTCTTTGCTAGGTTGAACCCAGCCTCATCTATAAAGATGAACTCATGTGGGATTGCATGAGCATCCATTTCCAGTACTCCCTGAAAACAAAGAACAAAAATCACTCAATATGGTGTTATCCAGTACACTGGGAAACAATGTTGTGTGTAGTGTACTGCAGTCAATATAGTACTTACATCCACATATGCTCGTCTGAACTCTTTGTTTCTTTGAGAGTTTCTCTCAAACGGCACCTTATAATGTTGTTTCATTCTGATTTGGTTTCGCTTGAGAATGCGAGCCAATGTGGACAGACTAACTCGTTGAATGTTGTTGAATAAGGTTTTGTCTTGGATGATGTGGCTTTGAATTTCTCGTAATCTGATTTCATTATTTTCCAAAACCAAGTTTACAATGGCAGCTTCCTGTACCCCGGTGAACATTTGGCCCCTTCCTCCACCATGGTGTCGTCTCTCAGTCCTTTAGAAAAAATAAAATAAAAATATATATAGGGCTTGGACAATGCAGCCTAAATATTTTCCCCCACAGTAGAGTACATTGTACAGCAAACTTGTACAGTTCATGAATGGCTGATGTCATACACTAAGTAAACAGGTGTCACCCAACTGATACACTATGACATGGGGTATACTACAAGTGTACTACATGAAATTTTGGTTACATACCTGTTCTCCAGTCTAAAAGTCCGGATGACAGAGGCGACAGTAAAACGGCTCAAGTTTGGCTGCACTTTCTGTCCAGCCTCACGCATTGTCAACCCATGGTTGATGACATGATCTACTAAGGTTGCTCTGATTTCATTTGAAAGTGTTTGTCTTCTTTGGCCATGAACTCCTCTACCTGCTCTACCCCTACCTCTCACTCTTCCTCCCCCTCTTATTCTCAACCTCCCTCTTCCTCTTCCTCTTCCTCTCTCTGCAATGTCTTCCATTGTTGTTGTAAAAAAAAAAGGTTCTCACCTGTGGTCTTTTCATAGTGCTTACATCCTGATTGAAGTGTTAACAATTAACCACTGAGGTGTTTGGCCAGGTGGCACATGTAATTGGCCAATTAGCTCATGTAGTGTCATTTTGAATGGCAGTGTTTTGAAATGGCAAACATGTGACTTTATGTCAGATTGTTGTGTCTTATGCAGAGAACTGTATTTAGTGAATTTAAAAAGTGCTATTTTGAAATGCAAAATGTGTGTAAAACAGAAAAGGTGTTTAGACTTTTGGAGACTTGAGAAGAAGTTTTGCTCTCTGTGTGTCAGTTTAAATAATTGTGCTGTGCATGTCATTTTAGTGTGTTAGCAATTGGAAAAAACTGTAAATACATTCATTAATTCTAGTCCATTTAATATGGGAATTTGCTTTGATGAAGTTTCCATAAAGGGACAGTGTTTCACTTTTTCTTTCCTTTCCTTTCCTTTTTTTCCCCCTTTTTTTTGGGTAGTTTATCTGAATGTGAGATCTGGATGCGCTGTCCACCTCCTTGGGTGCTGACATTTGAGTCAGTTGGAGAACTTGTAGGGGAAAAAGGAGAAAAAGAGATGCATTTTATGCACTGCATTTCATCCATTTCATCCATATCTCTTTGAATTTTCCGCTTTGTGGTTATAGTAAAGGTATGTGTATGTGTGTGTGTGTGTGTGTGTATGTGTGAGGGAGAGAGAGAACTGGAGTGTGTCCATTTCCTGTGCAATCTACTTGAATCATCTCAGACACCTTTGATCTAGTTTTTTGCATGTTTTCCCCTCCATTAGCTCTGTGATGTATTACATCTACATAAATTTTAAAATGATGTTTCTGTGTTCTGAAGGCATCAGTATCTAATCTTTCGGCGATGCTGGGATTTTATTTTCTCCGGCTGAGGCGATAGGAACATTTTGCCCGTGCCCCATGGGAACCTCGGCTAATGACTCAAGATGCGTGATTTCCTCTGAGGGGAGAGCCGCAGGAAAACATTTTGACTGAAAGCCGAGCTCGCTTTCCCTCTCATATATATTTATCGCTCTCAGAATTGCAAATGCTCTTCTGTGTTGAAGTGCGTGTCTCTGGTTGACAGGGTTTGTCATTCATTTCCATGGGTTCTGGAAAGAGATGTCAGGCGTATAGACGCTGTGCTAAGTTCTGGTGTAAATATTTTATCACAGTAGACCAGATTTTCATGTTCCTGAAGTATATCGATGCTGAACGCTAGAGTCACGGGACAGTCTCTATGCTTATCATTTACACGCCTCAATGGCGGAAGTTTATGTATTCATCATATTTCATATTCTCCCTCGGTCCTTCTTCACAGTCCAGATCTTTCCCTCCGGGTCTGCTATAGAAGACACTTCATGGTAAGTTTTGCAATCTACCTTCTTATGTGTTGATGAAAAATGTATGTGCTTTAAAATCTGTCATAAAATACACAACAGCTAGGAAGATGGATACACTGTAAAGGGTATGAGATTTCCAGTGACTGTCTCTGAGAAATTACACACACCGTATGTGTGTGAATATGACAAATGGCCTTCTCTTTTATAGAACAGAAGAACCCAGACAACACTTTTGGTAACACTTTAGTATGGGGAACACATATTCACTATTAACTACGACTTTTGCCTCAATAAACTCTTAATTTACTGCTTATTAATAGTTAGTAAGGTAGTTGTTGTAGCGTTTAAGTTTAGGATTTAGGGATGTGGAATATGGCCATGCAGAATAAGTCATTAATATGTGTTTCATAAGTACACTGTAAAAATAATTGTCATGATTTGTAATCACAGCATTTTTTCTTTTGTCAAATCAACTTAAATAATGAATGTTGTTCAGAGAACATAATATGTTGAGTTTCTGTTGATTAAACCAATCGCCTTCATTGTATTACAACCAGAATTCTGGAAATGTTGGGACATTTTTTCAATTTGAATGAAATGAAAACTAAAAGACTTTCAAATCACATGAGCCAATATTTTACAGATAACATAACAAATGTTTAAACGAAAGAAATCATTTCAAGCTCATTTCGAATTTGATGCCTGCTACAGGTCTCAAAATAGTTGGGATTAGGGCATATTTACCATGGTGTAACATCTCCTCTTCTTTTTCAAAACAGTGTGAAGCAACCCAGTCTCATATGAAAACGTATCCTGACTACGTTGGTCCAAAGTGCAAAATGTAGAGGGGTTACAATAATGGCCCTTAAATTGTATGACTGTTACATTTTTTTTTTGCCTATTGTTTTGCGTCCAAGTCACGTGACTTTAGAGAGCCCGGCCGTGAGAA
The DNA here is from genome assembly GCF_024489055.1 of Chanodichthys erythropterus. Taxonomy (NCBI): domain Eukaryota; kingdom Metazoa; phylum Chordata; class Actinopteri; order Cypriniformes; family Xenocyprididae; genus Chanodichthys; species Chanodichthys erythropterus. The sequence continues at coordinate 17,658,811 of NC_090242.1, read as the reverse complement.
CAAAAAACATGGCGGACATTTCTCTACTTTTTAGTGAAAAAACAATATTTGGAGTTAGTTTCTGCATAAAAATAAGTTTTGATTACATTTTTAGCGAGAAATATATATTCTATTTTCATAATATTCACTCAGTGAATGTACATAATCACTCGCTTGCGCGTTGTTGCAAAGATTTTTCTGATCTCGCCAGAATAATGTGAAACTGCTACGTTTTGGTTGCTATGAACAATATTTTATTTTCTGCATCAAAATAAGGTTTGATTACATTTTAAGCAAAAAATATATATTATTTATTTTCATAATATTCACTCAGTGAATGTACATAATCACTCGCTTGCGCGTTGTTGCAAAGATTTATCTGATCTCGCCAGAATAATGTGAAACTGCTACGTTTTGGTTGCTATGAACAATATTTTGAGTTAGTTTCTGCATAAAAATAAGGTTTGATTACATTTTTAGCGAGAAATATATATTCTATTTTCATAATATTCACTCAGTGAATGTCAACCCGTTCTCACTCCTGACCGTTCTCACGCTGAAGAAGTCTCCTTCAGAACACATCGCGATATTTGGCATCAGTTCGCGTGTGCTGGATGTTGGTAAGTAGTCGTAAATACGCTGTTCTAATGTTTGATATAATGTCTTTTCTGTTTGCAGATATTAATCAGATTAACGTTAGCTCCCTCATGTTCAGTCACTGCATTATATCTGTCACCTCCGCTGAGGTTTTGCTTTTCATTGCTTTCTATATTAAATACTAAACTAGGGTGATTAAACACTGTCACGTGACGTGCAATATATTGCACAATATAACATATTCATATCAGTTTCAAAGTAGTACAAGTGTAGTTTCAAAATGGTATTTGTTGTAGAAGCACGGTAAAAAACAACACTTACCATGCTTTTTACCACAGTATTGGTCGTTTTAATGTGATTTTTGTTGTAAATACAGAGTGACCACAACACTTATCATGCTTTTAATGCCTAATAATGTTAAATCCAAAAACTGTAAGGTCAATAAGAACTTCTTTCCTATATATATTTATATATAAACCTATATATTATAAATAATGATATTTTCTTTTCTCTTGTTTTAGCTGAAAAGACAAAAAGGGCCTTTCGGAAATGGATGAAGGAGACAGAAAGCTGCAAAGGCAAATAATTGCAATGGTATGTGTGTGTTGCTTTTAACCCTTTATCAAACATTTTATCAAGCATTTGTTAAATAGTCTCACAGTAAATTAAAATTAAAGTCAAATCCTGTACATATTTATCACCTTATTTGTAAATCAGTTGTGCCCCTTCTTGGACAGTTGGACGTCCCACACATAAAAGTTTATATTAATTCCATTGAATTCTTTAAAATGATTACAGATTGGGCCCAAAATGTTCCAATGATACATGATGTCTCTCTGCACCTCATAACTACCTCTGTTTGCAAGAGTGAAAATTATCATTTGACTTGTCACATGACATCAGATATTCGATTATTTTGTCATAATCAAAATAATTGAATATCTGATGTCTATTCAATATCTAATCAGTTACACTGCTGATAATGTCCTGCTTGCATGTGAAACATGTTATTTTTTTATTTTTATTTTTTATTTTTTAAAATATGAATATAGCTTGCTATACTTTTAATCATGGAAATGCCCACACATCAGTGAACTTATTACATAAATGCATTTAACATTTAATTGTGCAACACTCTTTACAGAAGGAAATCCTACGGTTATGTATGAACTCACAAGTGCAAGATCATCATCAAGTGCTGTGCTAGGCACATTGGGTAACAAGTGTCCTCCAACGTATCCAATCTGTGACCACATTCTCCACATCTTCCCATGGGACACCAACATTCTTCAGGCCTTCGTTTCCATGTCTTCCCCTGCATTCTCCTGGTGGTGTCCACTTCATATCTGTCTTTGGGTGTTGTTGTTTGGTCATGCTTAGGGTGTGTCCAGGGAGGTGCACCCTTCACTCTGTCACAGTTTTTAAAAGTCTTCACGTGGACTCCTCCTTATGATCTCCTTGAAACGTGCAGAACCAATATTGAAAATAGTAATTTATCTTTTTCCATATTCTTGCCTTTACCAAAGAAGCACCAGTGCTCATCCGGAGTTTTGGTAAAAGTTCTAGTAATGCTGCGACTATAGTCAAATATGTATTTCTGCATGTGTGTATAGCAGCTGTTTGTCCGAACAATTGAAGTTAGTGAGAGTGTTCAGGAAAACCCTCTGAGAACAATCAATATTTATTTAATTCTGTTTGGTGCTGATATAGAGTATTACAGAAATGACACATTGACATTCTGGACATTATTCTGTGAGTTTGTTACCTCTTCATTTAGATGGACTTGAAAATGTCTTGCATTTTGTTTCATTAAACCTTTTTTTACAGTGTCACTATAGTAAATGTCCACCTTAACTACATCTATGGTATCATTATATCAGTACCTGGATAATGTAAATGTAACATACCCATGAATGTATTTTATAGAAGCATTTTATTGCTGAAAATATTTAACATTTATAAAATGCATTAACTATTTGAATTTGCCTTTCATTTAGTTACAGTAAAAGTGAACAATAAACACAATATTATATTGTATTAAAGTTGAGAATGTAAAATGTTATTTTTTCCCCCTATTCTTTAAAGAAACATATTTTCACATGGAATTTTATCTCATCTCTTGGTTTGTAAAAATAATACTTCATCATATCGATTTGTGTAGTTATATTTCACTATAATAGATTGCGTCTGTAACTGGATATATTTTTTTCTCACAATTAACTGATTTTTATACTGTTGTGCAGTAGTTTGGGGCCTACATTTGTCTTTGACACTACATATTGGAATATGATTACAAAATCGAGTACATTCATTATGCTTTTATTTATATTTATTTTAATTCCAAGAGTTCAAATGGTGAAGAATGGTATAAATAAGTGATTAAATGTATACCTTTAATATACTACATATCTACTGTAAATGTTAGAAGCACTTTAGTAGATGCAATTATATCTCTTTCAAATATATTTATGCATCAGTTTAAAACACAAAGGAGTCTTTCGTTGTAAAATGTGATTTTTATCATATTTAATTAGATTAATTATATATTTAAGGAATCTTTCTCGTCAGCCGGAACCGAAGGAGATCTGTCGTCATTTACCATAAATGGACAAGTAAGCGTGACGCATCTGTTCAGCTGTGTTGTGATTGGCTGTGACTCTATCGCAGAACTCGCTGTGATTGGACTACCTTTCAACCCATATAAAACGGCGCTTTATCTTACAAAGTTTGTTTTAGTGTGAATATTACGTTACTCATACATTAAGTTAACTATAAAGTGTTTCCATGTTGTGAGAAATTACTCCTTTACCGAGATCCCAACCCTAACCCTAGCTTCTCAATGAACTACAGCGCCATGTTTCCCGTTCATTGATAGAATGACAGAGACATATGGGTAATGTAGTTTAAAACGTTTAGTAAAGAAATGATAAATGTTAAAATAATAAGATCTTTAATGGACAACTCGATATTTAAATATGTTTATTGTGCAAACATTTATTACATATATGAGGGACAGGCTGAAATGTAATATTTTACTGTAATCACTATTAAAAAACCTTTATGCCAGCTTTCCATGTATGTCTGAAAACTGTGCCCAACATTATTTAGTAATCATAGCATAAGCAGTTGTCCTGTTGATTTTCTCTTTGATACGCTAACCGGACTTTGAGTTACAGCCATTTGAAATGTGCATTTTTTTGCTCTTCCAGGGGCCGGTACTGGCCCCTTGGGGGTGGAAGGGCATTAAAATCTACACAGGTGTGTACTCCTCATCATGGATAACAAACTTTGTTGAATCACATTTAAATATTGGAGTATTTTATCATTTCCTCATTTTCCATTCTAACATCATGCTTGTATAGGTTTTTGATGGGTATTGTGAGACCATCTGATGAAATATGGAAATATTATAACAAAATGTTGTAATACAATAATAATAATAATAATAATAATAATAATAATTGATTAATTGAATAGTAGTTGATTATTTCTTTGCTTTTTTTTGTATGAACACCAATAAATATAATGGATGAACCCACAACTTGCCATTATCCAGCTGCCAGTGTTGGCAGTAAACTAAAAACTATTTATATTTACACTTCACTATTACTGTTACACAAGGATAATGCACTATTCAGTAAAATAAGAAACTGTGCCAAAATGTCATTATCACCCCCTCTTCTTGCTCCTCACATGCCTGACATCAGTAATGTCCAGCTGTCATTTTGAATGCAGTAGTAGATGTACCAGAATGATCAACATCGATCTTCTTCAACTCTGCTTGAAGTGTTTGTATCAGTATAACCCACTGCAGCCTCTCTTTATTCACATTCCTTCCCTTTATTTATCTGGAAACTGCCATCCTTGTCACAACATGAAAGTATATGCAACTTTTGGTGCATTGTTGTCCCAAATATCATGAATTAGATCGAAAATATTTATGTAATATATATTTATGTATTAATAAGTAAAACAATCATGGAAATTATATGTCATTTTTTTAAATTATGAAATAAACTCAGCTTAGTTAAATTGTATTTACTCTACCAAACACCACGTTCATCATAATTTATTACACAACACTTTATTGGAGGATACAGCATAAGGTTGAAATTTGCATAAAGACAAATGAGATTCAAGATAAATAAAAACGTGTCTTCAAAAATACGTTAACGTCATAATAATCCATTCACAGACTTTACTCCTATTGCACAAATGAGCGCCACAGAATCCCATCCAGTCAACTATGATCCAGAAAACAGATTTGATATTGAGTTTAAAATAAAGATTCATTATCACAGCTGAACTGGGTTCTTGCTCTTCCCTGTACATGTCTCTATCATGTTCATGTTCTTCTTCTTCTAAACAGTTTGTTCAGTTGTACTCTACAGTACAACTAATGACCAGAAGATGTGATCACTGATGTGCTGTAGCTTTTTCTCAACCAGAGGAAGAAGTCTTAACATCCCATTGTCAGGCGTTCTTCAGTCCTGGTCTAAAAGTAAAACAAAAAAACACAGACAATTCAAGTTAAGTAGTTTAATGGACAGCCAGGTCAGCTTATGTTCTGCATGATTTAAACAGTGGTGGGCTACTCTGGCCCTCAGCGTCCACGGTCCTGCAGATTTAGCCTCAACCTCAAACCCAACTGCCTATAACTGTCTATAAGTACACCTGAAGACTTTGGTTAAAATTTTCAGGTGTGCTCAATTATGGTTGGAGGTAAACTCTCCACCTCAAAAAGGAGACAGCAAAAGGGCTAGAGTTGCCTGTTCCTGATTTAACTTTACAAAACAGCAGTACATAATATATATATTATAATAAAAATGCAGCACAGACTGTAAGCTAAGTACTGAACAAAAACTGTTTTACCCATATTAACAGCAACCTGTTTTAAAAGATCTTTTAGAAAGGCATGCTCTCTTTTGAGCCTTGATTTCTTTCAGGACAACATACTCTTCTGTTTCTTGTTTCAAGAGCATAATTTGGTCAAAAACCAAGTGATAACCTGTACAATGTAAAATTGTTAAAATACTGCAATAAAAACTTTAAGGCAAGAATTAAGAATAGGCACAGGACTTACCGTACTCATGAAGAAGCCATGGCCATGCATAGTTTCTGCCTCTTGTGTTCCTCCGTAGCTGCACATCAGTCGTTTTTCCTCTAGGATCTTCTGTTAGTGACTTCACTTGCTATCTGTTTTAAAACACAAATACAATGTTTTAGGTCTGTGCAGTATAAGGCCTTATTTCAAGCCAAAAAAAGTATTACACATAATTTAAAGAACATTTACTATTTAATTCCTATTATACTATATTATATTATATTAACTCATTATCTTCCAAAGCTTCCCTGTCTGCTTTTATCTAAAAAAACAAACAAACAAACAGACAAAAAAAAACAGAAGGAACAGTTTTTAAGAACTTTTTAAGAACTTAATAGTCCTTTGAGAGAACAACATTAAATTCTGTACTACATATTACAGCATTGCCTCAACACAAGACATACCAATGGACTTCTGTCTTCTTTGGGCATGAGATGGTCATGTTCCTTCCTCACCCTAAACAAAGGACTTCGATGAGCTTGCTTTGATATAAGGACTGGTCTTCCTTCTCTGCACAGAAAAACAAGAAAGTCTCTACTTACTCTGTGTGCAATTACTCTTGTTCTTAAAACATACAAATTGAGACAGTTATAAATAAGTTAATTTACCATACCATCCAGGAGAGCATTTGATGAGTAAATACTGATTTAAATATCTAGAAACTTTACCTGGAAAGGGCTGATCACGGCAGGTTTGCAGCGACTCACTAGTAGCTCTTGTGAGGGTCGGCTCTTAAAAGAGCTGTTGAGTTTGATGTTGTAGAGATCCTAAAAAGAAGGACTAAGTAATCTGCAAGTAATCCTGCAAGACAGAAAGGAAGGTAAATTTATTACATCACATTCAAGTTGTCAATTTACACATAACTGTAGGATTTCCTTCTGTAAAGAGTGTTGCATAATTAAATGTTAAATGCATTTATGTAATAAGTTCACTGATATGTGGGCATTTCCATGATTAAACATATGTCTTTAATAGCAAGCTATATTTATATTTAAAAGAATAAATAAATAAATAACATGTTTCACATGCAAGCAGGACATTATCAGCAGTGTAACTGATTAGATATTGAATAGACATCAGATATTCAATTATTTTGATTATGACAAAATAATCGAATATCTGATGTCATGTGACAAGTCAAATGATAATTTCCACTCTTGCAAACAGAGGTAGTTATGAGGTGCAGAGAGACATCATGTATCATTGGAACATTTTGGGCCCAATCTGTAATCATTTTAAAGAATTCAATGGAATTAATATAAACTTTTATGTGTGGGACGTCCAACTGTCCAAGAAGGGGCACAACTGATTTACAAATAAGGTGATAAATATGTACAGGATTTGACTTTAATTTTAATTTACTGTGAGACTATTTAACAAATGCTTGATAAAATGTTTGATAAAGGGTTAAAAGCAACACACACATACCATTGCAATTATTTGCCTTTGCAGCTTTCTGTCTCCTTCATCCATTTCCGAAAGGCCCTTTTTGTCTTTTCAGCTAAAACAAGAGAAAAGAAAATATCATTATTTATAATATATAGGTTTATATATAAATATATATAGGAAAGAAGTTCTTATTGACCTTACAGTTTTTGGATTTAACATTATTAGGCATTAAAAGCATGATAAGTGTTGTGGTCACTCTGTATTTACAACAAAAATCACATTAAAACGACCAATACTGTGGTAAAAAGCATGGTAAGTGTTGTTTTTTACCGTGCTTCTACAACAAATACCATTTTGAAACTACACTTGTACTACTTTGAAACTGATATGAATATGTTATATATATTGTGCAATATATTGCACGTCACGTGACAGTGTTTAATCACCCTAGTTTAGTATTTAATATAGAAAGCAATGAAAAGCAAAACCTCAGCGGAGGTGACAGATATAATGCAGTGACTGAACATGAGGGAGCTAACGTTAATCTGATTAATATCTGCAAACAGAAAAGACATTATATCAAACATTAGAACAGCGTATTTACGACTACTTACCAACATCCAGCACACGCGAACTGATGCCAAATATCGCGATGTGTTCTGAAGGAGACTTCTTCAGCGTGAGAACGGTCAGGAGTGAGAACGGGTTGACATTCACTGAGTGAATATTATGAAAATAGAATATATATTTCTCGCTAAAAATGTAATCAAACCTTATTTTTATGCAGAAACTAACTCAAAATATTGTTCATAGCAACCAAAACGTAGCAGTTTCACATTATTCTGGCGAGATCAGATAAATCTTTGCAACAACGCGCAAGCGAGTGATTATGTACATTCACTGAGTGAATATTATGAAAATAAAATATATATATTTTGCTTAAAATGTAATCAAACCTTATTTTGATGCAGAAAATAAAATATTGTTCATAGCAACCAAAACGTAGCAGTTTCACATTATTCTGGCGAGATCAGATAAATCTTTGCAACAACGCGCAAGCGAGTGATTATGTACATTCACTGAGTGAATATTATGAAAATAAATAATATATATTTTTTGCTTAAAATGTAATCAAACCTTATTTTGATGCAGAAACTAACTCAAAATATTGTTCATAGCAAACAAAACGTAGCAGTTTCACATTATTCTGGCGAGATCAGATAAATCTTTGCAACAACGCGCAAGCGAGTGATTATGTACATTCACTGAGTGAATATTATGAAAATAAAATATATATATTTTGCTTAAAATGTAATCAAACCTTATTTTGATGCAGAAAATAAAATATTGTTCATAGCAACCAAAACGTAGCAGTTTCACATTATTCTGGCGAGATCAGAAAAATCTTTGCAACAACGCGCAAGCGAGTGATTATGTACATTCACTGAGTGAATATTATGAAAATAGAATATATATTTCTCGCTAAAAATGTAATCAAAACTTATTTTTATGCAGAAACTAACTCCAAATATTGTTTTTTCACTAAAAAGTAGAGAAACGTCCGCCATGTTTTTTGTTCTCACGGCCGGGCTCTCTAAAGTCACGTGACTTGGACGCAAAACAATAGGCAAAAAAAAATGTAACAGTCATACAATTTAAGGGCCATTATTGTAACCCCTCTACGTTTTGCACTTTGGACCAACGTAGTCAGGATACATTTTCATATGAGACTGGGTTGTGTGAAGACATCTGAGCATCGAGGTTATGAGTTTCTGGAGTTTTGGTGTTGAAATTTGGTCCCATTCTTGCCTGATATAGGTTTCCAGCTACTGAAGAGTTTGTGGTCATCTTTCACACATTTTTCTCTATAGGTGAAAGATCTGGACTGCAGGCAGGCCAACTCAGCACTCTGACTCTTCTACGATGAAGCAATGCTGTTGTAATAGCTGCAGTATGTGGTTTTGCATTGTCCTGCTGAAATAGACAAGGCCTTCCCTGAAATAGACGTTGTCTGGAGGGGAGCATATGTTGCTCTAAAACCTTTATATACCTTTCAGCATTCATAGTGCCTTCCAAAACATGCAAGCTGCCCATACTGTATGCACTTATGCACCCCAATACCATCAGAGATCCTGGCTTTTGAACTGAGCGTTCAAAGTCCCGGCTGTCATGGACCTCACTGCTGAGAGACACCCAACCTCATAACCAAGATAGAGTATAGACGTCCCACTGCCACATCTACACGATTACCACTGTTCGCTTTTACAGACATTACTAAGTGTCTTAATTGTCTATGTATTTCCAAGTTGATGGTTCCGGGGGGTTAATGTTACAGCTCTTGTATGTTCAATTAATTTTGGAGCAAGAACCCCCATAAGGAAGCATACAGCCAACGACAAATTGTGTTTCAATAAACTCAAGTAACTTGCCGAAGTGGTCCTGTCTGAACTTACTTTAACACTCTGAGGTCTGAAAACGCGCCGGCGCATTTTGCAGGTTTTTTTTTTCAAATTGCAGCAAAACAGACTTAAAATACTCCGTCATTTTTTGTCATAGAGACATAAGTAATATATCAATTGAAACTATAGAATATCTTCTTTTATTTGTGTACACTCAGAGTAAAAACAAAATGTTGTGCTTTTTGTAAAATAAAGAAAACTAACATGATGCGTGATTTCTCCTCTCCCTCTGAACAAAGTCCAATCTGATAGTTCTCAGAAAATGAACTGTAACTTAGTGAATACTAATCACAGAAAAATTACACTTATGTCTAAAAAAACGTTAAGATGTCAGGTTTTAAATCATGTAAGTCAAATCGAAAACAAACCTTCTGTGTTTATGTAATCTGTATGAAAAGAGAGCCATGTCAGAAGTCCGTGATTCAGATCATTATCCGCTAATGCGGCCACGCCCATGGAGCCAGCGCTATTCAGACGCAAATTCAGAGGCAATACATGCATTCATCATCTCAATCGTGTATTTATTGTCTTGAAAAGTGTTTATCTGGATGTAAAAGTCATGGTTAGCGTTAAACCAACAATTCTTTTTTAGTGTACTAATAAACAGCCATAATGCAAGCTAATAAGTAACTAGTTATAAGTGAGAATTGTTCCCCATAATAAAGTGTTACCATACGTCTCGGTTACATAGGTAACCCTCGTTCCCTGAAGGAGGGAACGGAGACGTACGTCGGACAGACCGACGAATAGGAATCTCGCTAGAGAGGCCAATCTACTTCGAGTGTAACTAAACGAGCCAATGCACATTGGCATGCAATCATATGCATCAGCTGCTTGCCTCGCAGCGCGGGTATATAATGAGCAGCAGGTGCGTTGCATCTTCAGGTTTTCGCTGAGGAGCCGAACCGAGCAGGCGGCAGTATCAGCAGGACAACGCCTGTGGCGACGGGACGTACGTCTCCGTTCCCTCCTTCAGGGAACGAGGGTTACCTATGTAACCGAGACGTTCCCATTCAGTCGGTCACGTTCGACGTACGTCGGACAGACCGACGAATAGGAATCCCTACCAAAGCGCCACAGGAGCTGCCCTCTTCCAGCGCTCTGACGTGAGCCACCTGAACCCCCTTGCCTAAGGACGGTGGGACCAGGCTCACGCAGAGAGGGTCGATCACTGTTGTTCCCAAAACCCACTCAGTGCGACAATTGGATAACGCTGGGAAAGCGTAGCCTTACATGTGATAAGGAACGCTGCGGAAGCCATATCCTTCCCCGAAGGAGTTATATGGATAAGTACATATGGACTAACCTTGTAGGTTGTACAACATATGGAAGAACTGGGGTGACTCCACTCGATGAGAGATGGGTTCTCCCAGAGGGAAAGACACGGGCTTCGTTTAGGAGCAGCCGTGGAAAAAGCCATATGGGATCCCCGTAGGGTCACACATATGGAACCCAGCCTAAATCCGGTTCTCAAGGATACAACGGAGTATAGGCCTGGCGCCAGACGCTCCGCCACGTCGGCTGCCGAAGGGTAACCGGAGGACTCAACAGGGTCTGCCCGTAGGGACTCTCTGGAGAATAGAATGCGCATGTAGCGCAGCAAGCCGACACTAAGCCGGGGCCTCTCCGTGCCTCTGACCTGAGGCGAGAACACGGGAGGAGACCGGCTCGACACGAAGGCTATAGTATCTAGCGAACGTGTTAGGTGTCGCCCAGCCCGCAGCTCTACAAATGTCTGTTAGCGAGGCGCCACGAGCCAGCGCCCAGGAGGATGCCACACCTCTCGTGGAGTGGGCATGCAACCTGAGCGGGCAGGGCACGCCCTGAGCTTGGTAAGCCAGGGCGATGGCATCCACTATCCAGTGGGCCATCCTCTGCTTGGAGACAGCCTTTCCCTTCTGCTGGCCTCCGTAACAGACAAAGAGTACAGTCGCAAGGCGCGAACTGGACAGAGCAAAGCCAGGGCTGGGTCTGCCTCCACCGAGGGCAGCGCTTGCAGGCTCACTACCTGGTCCCTGAAGGGAGTGGTAGGAACCTTGGGCACGTAGCCAGGCCGGGGTCTCAGTACCACGTGGCTGTCACCCGGCCCGAACTCTAGGCACGATTCGTCGACCGAAAATGACTGCAGGTCCCCTACCCTCTTGATGGAGGCCAATGCCACCAGCAGCAAAGTCTTCATAGAGAGAATCTTTAAGTCTGCTGACAGCAAAGGCTCAAAGGGAGCAATCTGGAGTGCTCTGAGCACCAGAGTAAGGTCCCAAGAGGGTATGGAGGGGGGACGAGGAGGATTTAACCGTCTCGCCCCCCTAAGGAACCTGATGACCAGGTCGTGCTGACCAACAGATTTGCCATCTATGTGGTCGTGGTAAGCGGATATGGCAGCAGTATGGACTTTGAGGGTGGAGGGGGACAGCCTACGCTCCAACCCTTGCTGCAAGAAGGAAAGCACGACTCCGATCGAGCATCTTCGGGGGTCTTCTCGACGAGAAGAACACCACTCGACGAACAGGTTCCACTTCGAGGCGTAAGCACGTCTCGTAGACAGTGCACGTGCCGAAGTGATGGTGTTAAGTACCTCAGGGGGTAAGTCACCTAGAACCTCCGCGTCCCGTCCAGGGACCAGACATGGAGTTTCCAGAGGTCTGGACGCGGGTGCCAAAGAGTGCCCCGTCTCTGAGAGAGGAGGTCCTTCCTCAGAGGGATGGGCCAGGGAGGGGCTGTCGCGAGGAGTGAGAGTTCTGGGAACCAGGTCCGGTTGGGCCAGTAAGGCGCAACTAACAAGACCTGCTCCTCGTCCTCCCTGACTTTGCACAGGGTCTGTGCAAGTAGGCTCACTGGGGGAAACGCATATTTGCGCAGGCCCCGGGGCCAGCTGTGAGCCAGTGCATCTGTCCCGAGTGTTCCCTCGGTCAGAGAGTAAAACAACTGGCAGTGGGAGGTTTCTGGTGAGGCAAACAGGTCTACCTGAGCCTCTCCGAACTCTCTCCAGATCAGCTGAACCACCTGGGGGTGGAGTCGCCACTCTCCGGGCAGCGCAGCTCGTGATAGCTCGTTGGCCACACGGTTGAGCACACCGGGGACATGAATGGCGCGAAGCGACCTCAGATGCTTCCGACTCCACAGGAGGAGATGGCGGGCGAGTTGCGACATGCGACGGGAGCGTAGACCACCTTGACGGTTGATGTACGCAACGGTCGCAGTGTTGTCCGTACGGACCAGTACATGCTTGCCCTGAAGCAGGCCTTTGAGGCGGCTCAGAGCAAGGCGTACTGCCAGCAACTCGAGGCAATTGATGTGCCAATGCAGATGGGGTCCCGTCCAAACCCCTGAGACTGCATGCCCGTTGTACGTGGCACCCCAGCCGGTGGCAGAAGCATCTGTGAAAACCACAGCATGCCGGGACACTTGTTCTAGGGGCACTCCTGCCCGAAGAAACAAAGGGTCCGACCACGGACTGAAGGTTCGGCGGCACTCCTGAGTGATTGGCACCCGGAACGTGCCGCGTTGCCACGCCCATCTCGGGACTCGGCCGTGAAGCCAGTGCTGAAGCGGCCTCATATGAAGCAGACCGAGCGGTGTTACAGCCGCTGCAGCCGCCATATGCCCCAGGAGCCTCTGAAAGAACTTCAGTGGGACCGCTGTCCTGCCATTGAACGTATTCAGGCAGTTCAACACCGACCGAGCACGTTCCTCTGTGAGGCGTGCTATCTGTTCGACCGAATCCAACTCCATACCGAGAAAAGAGATCCTCTGCACTGGGGCGAGTTTGCTCTTTTCCCAGTTGACCCGAAGCCCCAACTGGCTGAGGTGACTGAGCACCAAATCCCTGTGTTCGCACAACTGATCCCGAGACCGTGCTAGGATAAGCCAGTCGTCTAGATAGTTGAGAATGCGAACACCCTGTTCTCTCATGGGAACAAGGGCTCCCTCCACGACTTTCGTGAAGACGCGGGGAGACAGGGCCAGCCCGAAGGGTAGGACTCTGTACTGATATGCTCGACCTTCGAACGCGAATCTCAGGAATGGCCTGTGTCGCGGAAGAATCGAAACATGGAAGTACGCGTCCTTCAGGTCGATCGCTGCAAACCAATCTCGGGGACGGATGCACTCGAAAATGCGTTTCTGCGTGAGCATTTTGAACGGTAGCTTGTGAAGGCTCCGATTCAAAACTCGCAGGTCCAAGATCGGTCGTAACCCGCCACTTTTCTTGGGTACAATGAAGTAGGGGCTGTAGAACCCCGACCTCAAATCGGCTGGAGGGACCGGCTCTATCGCGTCCTTCGCCAGTAGGACTGCGATCTCCGCACGCAGAACAGGGGCATCGGCATCTTTCACTGTAGTGAAGAGGATGCCCCTGAACTTGGGGGGGCGCCGGGCGAACTGAATCGCATAGCCGAGCCTGATGGTCCGAAGGAGCCAGCGAGACGGACTGGGGAGCGCTAGCCAGGCTCCCAGAGACCGCGCAAGCGGCACCAAGGGGACCACCGGCGTACCCGCCGCGGGGCAGCGAGGTGGAACGCAGGGACGCGGCCCGGGAGGCTCTCTGTGTGAGGCGGCCCGAAGCGGGGTCACAGTGTGCTGTGCAACACTTACCTGCTTCCACGGGTGGACAGAGGGAGCAGTCGAGGTTTTGCCTACCTGCTGCTCGCTGCTGTCCGCTGGCGACAGAAGAGGTGGATGAGAGTGGTGAGGTTCTAGCCCTCCCACTGCTCTCCGAGCCCTCTTCGGACCCGGAGATAGAGGAAACTGCTCTTTTATTGAAAATTTGGGTACCGCTGGCCGTTGAGCCAGCGGCGGAACAAAAAGGGGAAACAAAAGATTCTCCACCCTTCTTCTTAGGGGGTGGCTGGACGGGCTGGGCACCCCGCCCGCGACCGGCTCCACGACGCCGCTTGGATGGAGGCTGCTGCTGCTGGGACGTCGGAGCGGGGGCGGCTGCAGGGGGGCGCCCTCGGCGACGGGCAGTCTGAGGTGCCGCCGGCGGTGGAGGTGCAGCAGCTGACCGCCTCGGCAGGATGTGACTGATCGCCTCTGACTGCTTTTGTACAGCCGAGAACTGTTGGGCAAAGTTCTCGACCGCGTCGCCGAAGAGGCCGGTCTGGGACACGGGGGAATTAAGAAACCTGACTTTGTCGGTATCCCTCATGTCCGCAAGACACAGCCAGAGATGGCGTTCCTGGACCACCATGGTGGACATCGCACGACCCACTGACCGCGCCGTAACCTTCGTCGCTCGGAGCGCGAGGTCCGTCGCGGCACGAAGTTCTTGTAGAACTTGCGGATCGTGACCACCCTCGTGCAGGTCCTTCAGTGCCTTGGCCTGATGGACCTGCAACAACGCCATAGCGTGTAAGGCGGAAGCGGCTTCCCCACAGGCCTGATAAGCCCTGCCGGTAAGATCCGACGAGTACTTACAGGCCCGGGAAGGGAGAGACGGCTCCCCCCGCCAGGTGGAGTTAGGGCACAGTTGCATAGCAACGGCCCGTTCCACAGGGGGTATGCGCGTATAACCCTTAGCCGCTCCACCATCAAGGGTGGTGAGGGAGGAGGACCCACCGACACGGCTTCGGGCAGTAAAAGGTGCCGTCCACGTGCCAGTGAGCTCTTCATGCACCTCCGGGAAGAAAGGCACTGGGGTGGGGGGCTGAGAACCAGCCCTTGCCACCCCGAGATACCAATCATCCAACCTCGAGGGCTCGGGACACGGTGGAGGGTTCCACACGAGCCCGACCCTGTTGGCGGCCCGGGAAAGCATAGCCATCATTTCCGGGTCTGAATCGGGCACAGTCGTCACTCCCGAGGGAGGCAGCTGCGCCGAATCGTCATCCCCAGAAGCGTCAGGCTCACCCTCCGATGCAGCGATCGACATCCGGTCGTCTTGGGGAGCTCCGAAGGATACGGATGGTACACACCTCTGGGGTGGTCCACCGCGTTCCCCCGGCAGCTCTACTGGCTGCGGAGCGCAAGAGGGGTGAGGGTTCCTAGGGGGTTGGTTCCCCGAAGGAAACGCGCTCACCGTGATCCTCAAGTCACCAGCCCCGCCGCCCGAAGCAACCCTCTGAGGAGGATTGGAACGAGGCGTCGGGACCGGGACTCCACCCCTTTGCAGAAAGTGGAGTCTCGACCGCAGCTCCGCGACGGTCATCTTCCCACAATGGGTACATGACTCGTCCACAAACGCCGCCTCAGCGTGCCTTAAGCCCAAGCACGCGATACAGCGCTGGTGACCATCCCGAGGCGCCAGGTAACGACCGCATCCAGAAACACACAAGTAGAACGACATCTTTAAAAAGACGCGAACTACTCGTGTAAGCTCTTTCAAGGACTGACTCTTTTAGGTGCTGAAGCACGCAGGGGAAAAGCCGCTGCAGCACAGACAGGGAAATGTGCAGCCTGTCGTGTGCACTCTCCTTGAAGGCGCTCTCTTACCAGCTGTAATAACAGCTTTTTAGCGCTCTAGGCGCACCGTTTCACCAGCCGTGAGAACGGCCTTCACGCTGATTACAGCTTTTGCTCAAATAAAAAAGGCAAAGAAAAACAAAGGAGAAATCGGCCCCGCTGCTGCGCTGTCCGCCTGCACCGCAACCAAGAGACGTCTCGAAGAGCAGACTCGTTCACATTCGTGGTTTCAGTAGCTATCTTCTTCAGTGTTGAGAAGGTTTGGCTCCGAAGCGAAAAGCTGAAGATGCAACGCACCTGCTGCTCATTATATACCCGCCCTGCGAGGCAAGCAGCTGATGCATATGATTGCATGCCAATGTGCATTGGCTCGTTTAGTTACACTCAAAGTAGATTGGCCTCTCTAGCGAGATTCCTATTCGTCGGTCTGTCCGACGTACGTCGAACGTGACCGACTGAATGGGAACCACACATTTATAGCATTTTAAAAAATGTTCAAAACTTGTTTTCTTCTTCTTCTTCTTCTTCTTCTTCTTCTTCTTCTTCTTCTTCTTCTTCTTCTTCTTCTTCTTCCCTGTGGGTCTGTAAGTAATATTTTAGATTATAAAATACCAGAGGTAAACCTATGTCTTAGAAAGAGAACTCTTTGTTAAAGTGTAGAGTGCTTTTACCCTGAGGGACTCATTATGATTCATAGCTAATGCAAACTGATTTTCAAGAAGCCCTAGTAATTATTACCAGAGAAGTAAACTCTAGGAACCCTAGAGACTTTGTGTGAAAACTGTGTGAGGTTTGATATTAGTGAGAAATATCATAAATGAACATATGATGAAAGAGCAGA
The DNA here is from genome assembly GCF_024489055.1 of Chanodichthys erythropterus. Taxonomy (NCBI): domain Eukaryota; kingdom Metazoa; phylum Chordata; class Actinopteri; order Cypriniformes; family Xenocyprididae; genus Chanodichthys; species Chanodichthys erythropterus. The sequence continues at coordinate 17,642,043 of NC_090242.1, read as the reverse complement.
ATACTAAAGGTAATGCAGTTTCTCCACAATATTAGCGGGTTTCAAAACACTTTCATTTACCGACCAAACAGATAGTCCTGCCTCAGACTCAAGCTATTGGTTAAGCAAATGTTGCTGTCTCAAGCCTGGTTAGGATATAGTCCTTAGCCATACAACACCACAAAATGTCAACCACATTGTTTTCAAACAACTACATATTCATATATTTAAAAAAAAAAAAAGTATTAAATCTAAATTATATACCAGTTGTGCATTGCACCCTTATGCATATGGGGCTGTGTAGCCATAGACCAGCCAGAGTGCCCCTGTTCACAGCTGAAAGCCCCTACAATAGGCTCACTAACGTCAGAAGTGACCATGGAGCAATGGTTTGATGAGTCCCATTTTCTTTTCCATCACGTGGATGGCTGTGTCTGCACCATTTACTTGGGGAAGTAATGGCACCAGGATGCACTGTGGGAAGATGACAAGCCAGTGGAGGGAATGTGATGCTGTGGACAATGCTCTGCTTGGAAACCCTGGGTCTAGCCATTCATTTGGACATCAGTTTGACACATGCCACCTACCTAAACATCACTGCAGACCAGGTACCCCCTTCATTGCAATTATATAGCCAAATGGCAGTGGCCTACTTCAGCAGAATGTTGTGGCCTGCCACACTACACACATTAGCCAAGTTTACATGGACTTTTTGTTTAATTCTAAATGATTTAATGAATCTGAACAGTGTATACATGAACACTACATTTACATGTCACAAGCTTCAAATCAGATTTAATCTTTTGACATGCGCAAACTGAACGAATATTGAGTTTCCTGCTGGTGTTGCAAAGTAACCATCCTCCTTTTCTTTGTTTTAAAAAGCAGATTATATATTTATGTATTTTGGGTCAAGAGACATCGCTATTTTCATTATTAAACACTTGCAGTCTGTATAATGCATAAACACAACTTCATTCTTTATAAATCTCTCCAACAGTGTAGCATTAGCCGTTAGCCACGGATCACAGCCTCAAACTCATTCAGAATCAATGTAAACAATATAACAGTATACAATACTCACATAATCCGATGCATGCATGCCGCATGCATGACAAATACTTTGTAAAGATCCATTTGAGGGTTATATTTGCTTTGTAAACTTTGTTTATGCACTGTTCAAGGCAAGCGCGATCTCCTTGGGCGTGGAGCAGGAGAATTAAAGGGCCAGTAGCCCTGAATCTGCTCTTTTATAATAATGCCCCAAAATAGGCAGTTAAAAAAATGAATTTAAAAAAATCTATGGGGTATTTTAGGCTGAAACTTCACAGACACATTCAGGAGACACCTTAGACTTATATTACATCTTTTTTTAAAAAAGTTCTAGGGCACCTTTAAAGTTTCAGTGTCTAAATTTTAGCGGCATCTAAAGGTGTGATTATGAAATGCAACCAACAGCTCAGTCCACCGCTCACCTCTCCTTTTCGAAGCACATAGAGACGCTACGGTGGCCAACACATGACAAAGATGTCATAGCCAGTCAAGCAATGAGCAGTTTGTCCATTTAAGGCTACTGTAGAAACATGGCGGCAAAATGGTGACTTCAATGTAAGGGGACCAGTGGTATATGTAGATAGAAATGGCTCTTTCTAAGGTAATAAAAAACAGTTATGCATATTATATTGCATTTCTGTCAATAGATCCTCCTAAATATTACTCACTGGACCTTTAACAACATCAGCTCTTTCTGTGCATCATACATCATTATGCCATTTCTACATCATTTCAGACGCGCAAAACTTTACAACTTTACAATCCGATTAAGTGTTTGCATGTCCTATTGAACGGATTAGAAAATGTTTATCCCACCCCTCAAAACAACTGAAATTTCAATTGTTCTGAATGATTTGAGGAACATGATGAGGAGTTCAAGGTGTTGCCCTGGCATCCAAATTCCTCAGATCACAATCTGATTGAATATGTAGGATATACTGAACGAACAAGTCTATTGTGGTCTTTTGTAGAGTGCATTCCCCTATCCTTTGGCAGGACACAGAGGACAGCATATTTTGCAGATGGTCATAATGTTTTGGCTCATCTGTGTATGTTAATACAGTACAGTCCAAAAGTTTGGAACCACTAAGATTTTTAATGTTTTTAAAAGAAGTTTCGTCTGCTCACAGTAAAAACACAGTAATATTGTGAAATATTATTACAATTTAAAATAACTGTTTTCTATTTGAATATATTTCACAAAGTAATTTATTCCTGTGATGGCAAAGCTGAATTTTCAGCATCATTACTCCAGTCTTCAGTGTCACATGATCCTTCAGAAATCATTCTAATATGCTGATCTGCTGCTCAAGAAACATTTAATGTGTACAATTGTACAAAATATTTGTTTACAATTTTTTTTTCAGGATTATTTGATGAATAGAAAGTTCTAAAGAACAGTGTTTATCTGAAATCTAATCTTTTGTAACATTATAAATGTCTTTACTGCCACTTTTGATTGATTTAATGCATCCTTGCTGAATAAAAGTATTCATTTCTTTAATTTCTTTTCAAAAAAATAAAAATACAAATTCTTACTGACCCCAAACATTTGAACGGTAGTGTATAATGCTATAGAAGCTTTGTATTTCAGATAAATGCTGTTCTGTCGAACTTTCTATTCATCAAGGAATCCTGAAAAAAAAAAAAAAAAAAAAAAGTACACAACTGTTTTCAACATTGAAAATAATCATAAATGTTTATTGAGCAGCAAATCAGCATATTAGAATGATTTCTGAAGGATCATGTGACACTGAAGACTGGAGTAATGATGCTGAAAATTCAGCTTTGCATCACAGGAATAAATTACTTTGTCAAATATATTTAAATAGTACACAGTTATTTTAAATTGTAATAATATTTCACAATATTACTGTTTTTTTACTCTATTTTTAATTAAATAAATGTAGCCTTGGTGAGCAGAACAAACTTCTTTTAAAAACATTAAAAATCTTAGTGGTTCCAAACTTTTGGACTTTACTGTATGTGAACCTGGACCACAAAACCAGTCATAAGGGTCAATTTTAAGGTTCATCATAAGGTTTCAATATTTGGACAATATTCAAAAGGACAATATTTGGTTGAGATACAACAAATTAAATATATCTGGAATCTGAGGATGCCAAAAAAAATCTAAATATTGAGAAAATTGCCTTTTAAAGTTGTCCAAATGAAATCCCTAGCAATGCATCTCCACTCACTTACAAATACATTTTTGATACGTTTACGGTAGGAAATTTACAAAATATCTTCATGATCTTTACTTAATATCCTGGGCTGGGTTTCCCAATAACGTTGTCTCTTAGCGCTACGAAGACTCTAAAGGTAGACCTTAACTGAAGATATACCTTTTCTAGGAGTGTTCCCTAAACTATACCTTAGGAGGTTGCTTAAGATATACCCTTTTAAGTGTGATGGTGGTGGTGCTGAATTGATTGATATCGATGACTTGAGAATCGATAATTCACTCTATGCAGGGGCTGCTTCACTGCGTTATGTGAGAAACTGTGATTTTTATAAAAGAAGCACTTCAGAAGTAGAAAATGACTCATGGGATCTTATAAAAATAATCCAAATTGCAAACTAAATCTATATTGTAATTAATCTATAGTCTGGGGGCTATATATTCTAGCTGAGCCCCCAGAGTGAGTTCAAGGCGACCGTTATTTTAGAACATCATTTTAGAAAGTATTAAATCTTTGGAGACACGTCATGCAGCTGGCAGATATGTATGTAACACATTTATATCGTTTTTCATTTTTATTAAAAATATTCTCAAACTTTTTAACTATACCATGAATTTTATGATATATTCCAACTGTAAAATATGTGGAAGTGAATTTTTGTCGCGCAATGAGTCTGCACAGCAATTTAGAGCTTTGGATTTACTTAATTTTCCCTGAAATACATAAAAGTATGTGCAGTGAACTGGGAATAAACTTTATTGTTTCATACACAATGTGTATCTGATATAAATAAAACAATTTGTCAAATTATGTAATTGAAAGGGTTATTTCTTCAGAATTATATTCGTATCTGTCAACAATGATTAAGTATAGCTAAATGTGGTCCAGACCAACCTTACGAAAGTAGGACTTACAGAAGGTATGCTTAATTAAGAACATTTCGGGAAACACGTATTAACGTTAAGGTACAGCTTAAGGTATAATGTAAGAACGACGTAGAGTTAAGAAGGTTTCGGGAAATCCAGCCCTGGTGATTTTTGGCATAAAAGAAAAATCAATCATTTTGACCCATACAATGCATTGTTGGCTATTGCTACACATATACCATTGCGACTTATGGCTGGTTTTGTGGTCCAGGGTCACATATTGTTATACTTTTTTAGCATAACTTTTTACTTTTATATACTTTAGTAACTCTAAAGAGACTTTTCTATTGACTGGCAAACCTGTGTGAACATGCCATAGACCAGCTCCATGGAGCATGAGGACTGCATATGGCCAGCGCAATAAACTGCAATGTTCTTAATGTAATACGAAGAATGTTCCCACAGCCTGGTCTACAGACACAGTGATGAAGAAAAATCAAAGATTGAACAAAGGCAGAAACTTTCTTGCTCAGGAATCTAATCAGGATTAAAGTCTCAAATCTAGTAAATGGTACATAGCATCTGTCACAAAATAATGAGTCTTAGAGATTAATTGGGGTCCATTCATTGATGGGGCATCGAGCTCTGCCAACATATGGAAGACAGATGAGACACAATCTTCTTTACATCATGCCAGAAAATCCTTCCTTTTATGATCAGCTTAAACAAAGTTCAATCACTCTTTGTTTTTCATTTAGTTCCATCTGTCAGCCATGGTGTCTTTGTTGTAAGTACACTTTTGATTTTGATTTTATCATTCCATTTAATGATTTTGTCTTGCTTTTAGGGTCACCCCATCATTCTTTAAGATGCAAAACCATTACCAGTTGACTTATCTCACTCTGCTCAACGGGTATCATATGTGGATGCACACACCATGTGCCCGGCAGAGTTGATGAATCACTCTGTGTTCCTTTCCTTCTTCCTTGATAAAATGTGGACTGTCCATGCTGAATAATCGTAGGCTTTCTTCAGCATTAGCTTGGGACTGGTTGGGCTGATTAATGGATCTGTTGTCTGAAAGCATGTCTGAAATGGACTGGCCAAGATTAATTGTGCCATTCACAAACTGGCAGCACCGATGACCTAGAGGCCAGAATGCCTTTAGGATCTGATGTAGTCACATGCTACATGTTCTTATATTCTCCTGTTCATGAGGATGACAAAACACACTGAAATACTGAGTAGCTCTGCCTAGTCTAATAGTTAAGGGTAAATTTTGAGGTTAAAATACTTCTTCCTGCTCAATGCCAGTATATTTGAAGTGAGTTTGAAACCTTTTCCAAAACTATTCTGATTTCATTATTGCATTTCCGATTGATGCCATTAGGGGTGCACAAATTGCACCTAATAGGTATAATTCAAAATGACTATAACATATTACTCAAGTTATACTACTATTTCCCTGTTCAGTTCATGTATATTTGAATATGATCAGTGTGATGTAAAAAGCAATATGAAAAAATCATTTATTACCATGCCGTTCTCAATTTTACCAGTGTTCACTGTGGCATATAGGGTCACTTCTCCTTCAGCACTGACATTAAAGGCCAGGAAATTAATCTAAATGACCTGAAAGTTGAGTCACCTTTATTAAAACTTTATACAGTAAGAATGACAGGATAAAGAGAGTTATATAAATGTTAACCATGGCAAGAGTTGGTGACCTTTAAAGTGGTGAATAATTATTCATTTGAAGCCATTGGACTAGACCACTCACCTGAAGACCTTTTGAAAATGAACAGGACTTATGGCATGATTTTGCAGTCATTGATACTTCTTTTGGTTTCAGTGTATTTTTTGGACAGAACTGCAGCAGATGAAACCATTGGCAATCTGAAAGGGAGACAGCAGGTGAGTCTAAGATGGATCGTTGAGGTTGAAAATGGCACTGACGTGGCTGGTCATGGATCAAAAACTCAGTGTGATTGGATGAGAATAAATCTGGCATGGCCCCTGGTGCTTTGAATGCATTAAAACTAAATGTAACTCCTATAAATTTCATTTCACTTCCCTTTAAGATTCTCTCAAGATCATGATCATAATAAGACTCTAATGGACGGTTGGAAGCAAAAGGAAAATTAGGAAAAATTAAATTGATAATTTTCTGAATGTTTGTAAATGGATAGCAGATTCAAACAAATAAAAGTCCAATTTTTCTCTCCCATATAGCCAAGTGTAAATTACAATAATCTAATTCCTGCTGGTTAAGCAGGCTAAACATTTTAATGTCATGGTCCATTCTCTGGATTGCTAGCATGAAATTGCTGCGAAAGTCAGTTTAGTTTAAATTGGCGCGAAAGGCCATTGCTAATGTAAATCGCTTGAAAAGTAATGACCTATACTCTGAATTGAGCTAAAATGCAATTTAGCCATCAGAATAATATAATACTTTAACATTTCAACATGAAAAATTGCTAATACAATCATTTTGAAGTGTTATGCTGAAAATATAAGCCAAAAAAGTATAATTAATCAGTATTTTTGTCTTGTTTTCAAGTTAAAATATCTAAACATCCTTAAAACAAGAAAGATTTACCAGAGGAGCAGAATTGTGTAAGATATTAAAACTTGTTCCAGACTTGATTGATTGATTGATTGATTGATTGATTGATTGATTGATTGGTTGGTTGATTGGTTGATTGATTTATTGATTGATTGATTAGTTGAAAACTGAAACTCTGAAAATGTGTAGCTTTACTTGGAAAAGTTTCTGAGTGCCAATACGTTTTGCAGTTTGATTTGTGAAGTCACACAGTTATATAAAGGGGATATATATTAAATGTGTCTCTGTTATGAGATATTCTTTACGCCTGCTGTCTTCATACCAAGATGGTGTGTTACTGGAGTAGATCTAAGCCCATCTCTAGATCGGGGAAGCAATAAGCTGTAGCAGAGCTCTTACTGTGTTATGGAGTATTATGAGAGTGGGTACCCTTATTAAATTTATCAAAGCCATTTATCCCTGTCACACAAAAGTCTTTTATCAAGCTCTACAATTAATTTCATGCTTAAATAATTTCTGCTTTTATCTAGCCCACTATTACATGGTATTTGCCTGGCACTGTGAAATTTCTCGATACCCTGAGCTCTGTTCACAGCATAAAATTTTAGCATTTTATTTTATGTTTCGTTCTGCAAAGACGCTGACATTGTGATTTACAAAGAAGTAGGTAATCTGTGATTGTTCTCCATTTGCAGACAAATGTGATTTTTTTTTCCGCCATATGGCACTTTATCTATGACAGGCTTTGAAAAGCATAGTCTGTAGTCATTTTTTGAGCACTCAAGCTACTGTTTATTTGTATTTTTTTCAGAGCCTAGAGACAGAAAGTTTGGTTTTACTCTGATTAGACCAGTTTTAAACTGAGATAGGCCCTATATACTTGACTTATCAACTGGTTGTGCTGTAATTGTTGGTATTTTGTTGGCATTGTGTTGGTATTTTTACCAGCTGAGAACTCACAAAGAGCTTATAAAATGTGTAAAGTAATCAAAAAGTGCCAGGAATTCCTCTGTTGCACAAAAAACAAAGATCTGCTGCAAGGAGATGGCAGCTCAGATGCATGTACTGAACTGTGATGGGCAACGTAGGTCTGATTGTTTGGTGCACACTAGGGTTCGAATGGCGTTCACACTTATTCAAATGAACCACACTAACAGAACTATCATACCAGAGTTCATTTTAATCGAACCAAACCTTCCAAGTTTGATCACACCCTAAGAAAAATCCTCAGTTGGGTAATGGGAGGTATTAAGGGTGATGCACGTTTAAGAAACAAAAAAAGGGTTTTGTGAATTGGGAATTGGCAAGATTGATTAAAATTATGTAGGTTCAAGCAATATGACTGTTGTGTATTTTATGGCTCTGTGCTTTCTGCAACATCGTGGGAGATGAAGAGAGTTATTAAACAGCACTGCATCAATTAATCATCACATCTCAGGATTAATGGGGAAAGATCTAAAAAGTTTTGGCTGAGCTGAGTTATGTAAGGTTGCAATGTGATGTAATTGGCATGTTTAAAGGGAAATATCAGCTTTTTAACTTTGCATAGTGTTAAATGATCAATATTCATCAGCTGGGAACGTCTGGAAAGATTTCATTCTGTAAAATGCTAGAAAATATCAGTTGGCTTTCAGAAAACAAACTAATAGAATTTTTTAATTAAATAATTGGAAATATTGGATGTCAATGGATGGTCAGGCAGTTGGATAATTGGGGAAAGAAACTAAATTATTTATCTCTGTACACTGCACAAGACAATAAATATTGTTTAGCAAAATATAAGCTAAAAAAACAAACAATGTACAGTAAACATATAATTGGATATGCCATTTAGCAAGGCACATAAGAAAGATAGTACTAAAAAACAGCATGTGAAAGACGATCGGCAGGAATTATGGATTGAGAGCCAGGTAAAAGGGCCAAACAGCCTGTGGGTAGAAACTGTTTTTATGTCTGACTCGGTTGCTCTCGAGACTTTTCTCAGATGTAAATGGGAAATAGGCCAAAATAGGGGTGAACAGGGATAATTGGGATAAAAAATGTTTCTTGTGTACCAAATCAGCTCATTAGAACATTTTTAGAATGTTATTTAGAATATGTATTTATTTATTTATTTTGTTTGTTTATATACCTATATATTTATATAAACCTATGGAAACCGTTTTCTGCTTCTTCACTGTAAAAAAAAAAACAAAAACAATACTGGTTTAACTTAAAAAAGTAAGTTACCTGGTTGCCTTAAAATTTTGAGTTCATTGAAATACAAAATTGGAGTTAATACAATGAAGGCAATTGGTTTAATCAACAGAAACTCAAAATATAATGTTATCTGAACCACATTAATTATCAAAGTTGATTTGACAAAAGAAAAAATGTGATAAATTATGAAAATATTTTTTTTTACAGTGTTGTGATTATTTCTTGTAATTGTGACTGTAGATCTCACAACTTTATTTCTCTTAATTGTGACTATTAGTGAGATTTTTTTTCTTGTTGACTTTATATCTTAAATTGTGACAATATTTTCTTAATATTTTCTTATTTTAAATTTACATTTATTATTAACAGTAATATCACTTTTTGACTTACATTCTTAAAAATATAAAATAAATATGTACGTCTCTCTCCCTCTCTCTCTCTCTCTGTGTGTGTGTGTGTGTGTGTGTGTGTGTGTGTGTGTGTGTGTGTGTGTGTGTGTGTGTGTGTGTGTGTGTGTGAAAGAAGCTTCTTGAAATGATCTGTGCTTATATTTGTTAATAATTTTATTCACAATGTTTCTGAAGTGTAAACAAGAGATGCAATCAACTGCAATCTCTTCTGCATGGTATAATAGTGAATATGTGAATATTTATAGCTGCCAGCCCTGGCTGAATACAGAAACAGTGCTTCATGGTCTGATTTATCAGGATAATTAAAGGAGGTAAAGGACATACTAATTGTGCTGCTCAAGATACTTCATCCCACTGCTGTCTCTATCTCTCTCTCTCACACACACAAACAATCAACAAAAGGCATGTTAACATCTGCAAAGAGAGCTCTGTAATCAGCTAATGTCTCATCACTTTAAGGTGGCACATTATTTTCAACAAGCATATCAGCCTTCAAGAGTCAGAAAGCCAGTACTATGTATTTTGCTTATTTAATATGTGCCGTTGACTCCCGTCCATCTTCTCACTTAGAAAGGATATAGTTGCTCATGTCAGTCAGATCCTAATGTCTAAAAAACAATCACCAGGACTTGAGTAGCTTTATTCATTACAAATGATAGAACTTTCCTTTTATTTTTCTTTCTCGGCATGTACAAATCATTCTTTTTTTAACAACTGAAAGTCTGTATTTGTTTTTTATCTCAATCTCTCTCTGCTGCACCAAATTTTGTCTTCTCCAGGCTCTGGTTGTCTCAGAAACATTCCCATATTTACTTAATAAAGCCCAGGAGATGAAGGGGACAATTGGTCAGGGTAACATAAAAGCATGTTTCATCTTCTCTTACTGCCAATTAAAATGGGATAAATTGGAGGGTGGGCCAGAGAGGCCATAAGATCATGACATATGTGGCTCTATAAAGACTGAGGAATGAGCCGCATCATTTAATTTAAATCCAAACGGGCTTACATTGGTCTGCATGGGGCAAAGTGCACAATTAGAGCTTAGCAGCTGGATCTTAATATATAATTATCAGGACTTTAGTTGGATTGCTGTTTACTGCATAGCAGATCCTTGTTTTTTGAGCAAAATAGATACATCTATATATGTGTCAGGGTTATGCACTGTCTAGTTTACTTTTAAGTTTTGATTCAGTCCTCATTGTTTTTCTCTTTGTCAGTTCCTCCTTGCCTTATCTGTTACCATAGCCACTAACTGAGTTATCCAGGCGTTGTCTGTTATGTTAACAATCTCATTGTGTTCTTAAGCCCTCAGTTTGCTCAGATATGTGTTCCGTGTCGTCTATGTAATGTGGTTATGATTCTCCTGTTGTCATCTGTGGATTATTCTATTTGTTTACTTTTGAACTATTTGTCTTTGTGTGCTATTTAACTACAGCCATTTGTGACAATAATGTCTATATGTTAAAATAGGTTTCCAAATTAGCTAATTTTTATGGTTTATCTGCATTTGTCTGTAAATATCACGGCACACACTGTTTGAAATATCTGCAAGCCAGTTACATTTTATAATGTGTAATGAGTCCATTATCAGAACACATTAGAAGTAATGAGAATATTATTAATCACAATTCTCTGGAATCCCATATGAATGTTTGTTTCTAAATATTGTCTTCTGTATCTTAGATAGACTGGAGTACAATTAAAGTTAATGTGTACTAAGTTTGTTGTCATATCCTGAGATATGAGTTTTTCATCAGTGCATGAATGGTGTTTATCAGTTGTTATCCTCTGCTCTCATTCTGAAGAGTCCGATCTCATTAACGGTCACACAAACACTTATCCAAGGTGACTTCCATTGCATTCAGTCACCTTCCACTTCATCAATCCACCTCAACCCAGGAAAATAATCAAAGATTGCTTTACATTTTATAAATAGACTTCCCTCAGGATCTTCAGACTCACCCTGGTTATGCACGGTGAGCGGCTTTGCATAATTTTCCATACAAATGTATTCACAAAGCGATTAAACCGTATAGCACACAAACTAGGACTACATACAAATGGGCAGCTGTGTTTTTCTCTTCTTTCTAGGAACAAAGAGGTTAATTTTTATGCCCGATGCATCTGGACATGAGCACATTAATAAACCATGGTTCTCTGCTGGTGTCTCTCTTGACTGAGAGTGATGTCAGCTGGCTTCACTTACCTGTCAGTTTCTCACCAGGCAGCCATATTGAACTACGTCAATAAACGCAAAACCAATGCACTGAAGGAAAACATCGCCCATGCCAAAATTAACAGCATCTTTTTTCCCCCCAAATGTTTTGACACTACCCCATGTGGTGGTAGGTGTGCGGTATGCCAGTAATTCTTTAAACGCTGTCCCCCTTCAACGGCTCTCAGTGAGTAATGGCTGAAGTCCACTTTTCTGCACACTTCTTTCCACCTCCTACTGTTTCTGAGAGAAAAATGCTTCTCATTATAGCTCAATTATTCAGGAGAGGCACCGACATATTTCACTGCCATTAACTTCACCACTGTAGGACAGGTGTATCTTTCTTGGTGTGAAATAATCAAGATAACCTCTATAGCGAGGTTAGGATAAAAGTCACAGTGATTCAGCTATTTAGAGGAATTTTTCATAAAACATCCTGTGGTTTTTTGATGTGCTTATTTGTGTCTTATGTATTGGTAAAATACCTTAAAATATGCTTTTGTCATTATTACAATAATTAACATGCAATTCCACTTATAAATAAGCAATTTCTGATTATTAATGTCTTGAAGGGATAGTTAATCCAAAATTCTGTTATCATTTACTCACCATCATGTTGTTTCAAACCTGTATTTAATTCTGTGCAACTAAACACCAATTAATTGGGTGGGATATATTAGGCAGCAAGTTAAAATTTTGTCCTCAAAGTTGATGTGATAGAAGCAGGAAAAATGGGCAAGCGTGAGGATTTGTGCAAGTTTGACAAGGACCAAATTGTGACGGTTGGACGACTGGGTCAGAGCATCTCCAAAACTGCAGCTCTTTTGGGGTGTTCCCGGCCTGCAGTAGTCAGTATCTATCAAAAGTGGTTCATGCAAGGAACAGTGGTGAACCGGCGACAGGGTCATGGACGGCCAAGGCTCATTGGCGAAGGCTGGCCCGTGTGGTCCGATCCAACAGACGAGCTACTGTAACTCAGATTGCTCAAGAAGTTAATGCTGGTTCTGATAGAAAGGTGTCAGAATACACAGTGTATCACAGTTTGTTGCGTATGGGGCTGCATAGCCACAGACCAGTCAGGGTGCCCATGCTGACCCCTGTCCACCACCAAAAGCACCAACAGTGGGCATGTGAGCATCAGAACTGGACCACAGAGCAATGGAAGAAATTGGCCTGGTCTAATGAATCATGTTTTTTTTTACATCTTGTGGATGGCCAGGTGCGTATGCATTGCTTACCTGGGGAACACATGGCACCAGGATGCTCTATGGGAAGAAGGCAAGGCAGCGGAGGCAGTGTGATGCTTTGGGCAATGTTCTGCTGGGAAACCTTGGGTCCTGCCATCCATGTGGATTTGCCTTTGACACGTATCACCTACCTAAGCATTGTTGCAGACCATGTACACCCTTTCATGGAAACGATATTCCTTGGTGGCTGAGGCCTCTTTCAGCAGGATAATGCACAATGCCATAAAGCAAAAATGGTTTGAGGTGTTGACTTGGCCTCCAAATTCCCCAGATCTCAATCCAATCGAGCATCTGTGGGATGTGCTGAACAAACAAGTCCGGTCCATGAAGGCCCCACCTTGCAACTTACAGGACTTAAAGGATCTGCTGCTAATATCTTGGTGCCAAATACCACAGCACACCTTCAGGGGTCTAGTGGAGTCCATGCCTCAGCGGGTCAGGGCTGTTTTGGCAGCAAAGGGGGGACCAACACAATTTCAGGAAGGTGGTCATAATGTTATGCCTGATATATATACACTGAACAAAATTGTAAACGCAACACATTTGTTTTTGCCCCCATTTTTCATGAGCTGAACTCAAAGATCTAAGACTTTTTCTATGTACACAAAAGGCCTATTTCTCTCAAATATTGTTCACAAATCTGTCTAAATCTGTGATAGTGAGCACTTCTCCATTGCCGAGATAATCCATCCACCTCACAGGTGCAGCATATCAAGATGCTGATTAGACAGCATGATTGTTGCACAGGTGTGCCTTAGGCTGGCCACAATAAAAGGCCACTCTAAAATGTGCAGTTTTATCACACAGCAAAATGCCACAGATGTCACAAGTTTTGAGGGAGCGTGCAATTGGTATGCTGACTGCAGGAACGTCCACCAGAGCTGTTGCCCGTGAACTGAATGTTCATTTCTCTACCATAAGCCGTCTCCAAAGGCGTTTCAGAGAATTTGGCAGTACATCCAACCGGCCTCACAACCGCAGACCATGTGTAACCACACCAGCCCAGGACCTCCACATCCAGCATCTTCACCTCCAAGATCATCTGAGACCAGCCGCCCGGACAGCTGCCGCAACAATCGGTTTGCATAACCAAAGAATTTCTGCACAAACTGTCAGAAACAGTCTCAGGGAAGCTCATTTGCATGCTCGTCATCCTCATCGGGGTCTCAACCTGACTGCAGTTTGTCAGCATAACAGACTTGAGCGGGCAAATGCTCACATTTGATGGCGTCTGGCACTTTGGAGAGGTGATCTCTTCATGGATGAATCCCGGTTTTCACTGTACAGGGCAAATGGCAGACAGCGTGAATGGCGTCATGTGGGTGAGCGGTTAGCTGATGTCAGCGTTGTGGATCGAGTGGCCCATGGTGGCGGTGGGGTTATGGTATTGGCAGGCATATGTTATGGACAACAAACACAGGTGCATTTTATTGATGGCATTTTGAATGAGATACCGTGACCGAGATCCTGAGGCCCATTGTTGTACCATCACCTCATGTCGCAGCATGATAATGCATGGCCCCATGTTGCAAGGATCTGTACACAATTCCTAGAAGCTGAAAAAATCCCAGTTCTTTCATGGCCAGCATACTCATAACCCCTACCCCTGCCCCCCAATACAGTAAAACTGCACATTTTAGAGTGGCCTTTTATTGTGGCCAGCCTAAGGCACACCTGTGCAATAGTCATGCTGTCTAATCAGCATCTTGATATGCCACACCTGTGAGGTGGATGGATTATCTCGGCAATGGAGAAGTGCTCACTAACACAGATTTAGACAGATTTGTGAACAATATTTGAGAGAAATAGGCCTTTTGTGTACATAGAAAAAGTCTTAGATCTTTGAGTTCAGCTCATGAAAAATGGGGGTTGTAAAAAAAGTATTTATAATTTTGTTCAGTTGATCACATGTTATTCCCACAATGGCAGTAAATTATTAAAAATTCATTGATTTTCCCCACTATTTTTAAATAGCTTCTCAGTGTGGGAAATCCTAACTTAATGTAATATTTAATACACTTCATGTTGTTGACAAATAATGGAATATTTTTTCTTTTTCTTTGTATTTTTTTATATCAATATGGTACAAGATAATCCTATTCAAATCAATTTGATTAACGAGTTAGGTCAAAGGTAATCTAAAAGTATCTTTCTTGGTGTAATCTAAAAGTATCTTTCTTAATCAATAGCAGTCAGATTACATTACCTTAAATGTGTAATGTAATGGATTATGTTACTAACTACAATTTTTGTCATGTAATTTGGAATCAGTAACTGATTACAATTTGTAAGTAATATACCCAGCTCTGTGTGTATATAGATAGATAGATAGATAGATAGATAGATAGATAGATAGATAGATAGATAGATAGATAGATAGATAGATAGATAGATAGATAGATAGATAGATATGACAGTTTTGTCCTGATTTCCGCATTCTCGACTTCAGTATTTTCCAATTTCCCCCAATCCACTTTTCGCTTTTTCTTCACATCTGCAGACAATGAATTCAGATGTATAGCTCCTTACCCCCTTGATATTCTGCTGTGCCTGAAAATAATCCCCAGCTAGGTAACTATAGACTATTTTCAGACTATTTACTAGTTCCTAGCCATATTGGATGATAAAATGAATCATACATTTTATCATAAATTAATTATCTGTTATCCATTTATTTTGCTTTTGAATATTTTTCTGGTCATTTTTTATTTTATTTTATTTCTATATACTGGAAGCATAAACAGAAATTACATAATCATTCTTTAAATTCCTTGTTGTTTTAAGCTTGTTTAGTTCCTGTGGCCCTATAACACGGTAGCAGTCAGTTTATATCAACCTTGAATGTGGCTATAAAATGATATCCTGATAAGATTCATATCTAGAGTACAGTGAAAGTTTTAAGAAATTCAGGAATAATGAACCACTCTTAGTCTGGCACAGACAAATGTAAAGTCATAAGCAGTTGTTTCCACTCTGTGTTGTTGATATCACAAGCAACACCACACAAATGATAAACATCAAACAGAGAGCTTTCGGTTTCTCATTGCATTCTGGGATGCTGGGATAATCTGAAAATACTTCTCTCTGAAAAATGAAAGAGAACAGTATATAAGGTGTCATGTGGACAGATGTGTAATGCAAAGGGAGATTTTTTCATGGCAAAGGAAGAGAGAAAGCAAGAGAATGACCCTTATGTCACTCTAATGTCACTTGTATGAGTGCTTTGTAACATGCTGTAGTTGTACCGTTCATCCCACCACCCTGCAGTGACCCTGTACTGGTTATGTTTTTTTTTTTTGGCATTATGAAATCATAATCCAACTTGTCTCCACACAATAGAAGCCTCTAACATCTTCCTTTGGAATATATTATAGACAAGATAGCATTATTCATTCATTGACTGTGCCATATGGTAGCATCAGAAATGTGGTTGTGATTCTAGCCTGAAGGAATTTGGGCACCGCGGTGCCTGGGTATTCGATACGACTATCGATTTAGTTCACACCATGATCTACCCTTTCCTGGTGTTCTCTCTGGTGGTTTGGTTTAATGCATTCTCTTTCTTTTCCACCACTAATTACTTCCCCTCTGACCTCAAGGCACATTCTGCAGTTCAGGCAAGCATCTTTATATATATATGTTTGTCTGGGTATATGAACTATGGGTGGGATGGGAACAAGAGGTCACTCATAGTGGGATCCCACAGGCATTAGGCTTCGATCTTTTGGCTAGAGCAGTTCAGGAATGTGGAAGTAATCTAAAATGCCACCTTGAGACTAAGAGCTGACAAACTACTCTGGTACCACAGTCTCGGTGGAATTGTAATGGCTCCCCACTTTGTTATCAGGACCAGCTGCAGTACCTAAACTCCTGTTGTACTGGTTTTCCTTTCTCCCTAGTGCACTGGCCCAGACTGGCCCTCTCATTTAAACACAGACAGCTACCTGCATGAGTGCCTGTTGAAGATACACACATTTGGCCCTCTGTTTTCTCTTATGAATTGCTACTCATCTACCTCTTCCAAAGTTCAGTCCAATTACTGGGCAACGAATGCAGGCGAATGGAAACACAATTATGATATGTTATTTCCGCCAGTGTTCCCTCAAGAGCTTTACCTGAAGGAGATTTTCAGACGTTTCCTGTAAAAAAAAAAAAAAAAAAAAAAAAAGTGCAAGACCAAAATTTAAAAACTTCTTTGGAGCTTGGCCTTGTTGAATAATTTCACAGCAGATAGGATGTCTGTACTATTGCGATTATTTGATTTAAGTCATACTTGCACTTTTTTTTGTGGAAAGCCTACAAGGTGGATCCACTAGACATAATGATTTACAATATGTCCCTGTGAAGTCAACATGACCTTTTAAACTCAATTAATATTGAAATGGAACAGATTGTTGAAAGGTTGCGTCTGAATTGGATTGTTGCACTTGTAGATGTTTGGTGGTTTAATTGCAGTCACAAGAAAACAGAAAACAAAATACAGCCACACAAGAAAGGTCACAGCTTACCACGCACTTCAATTTATCAAACAGACTCTACTCTTAAAGATTGTTTCAAAGACACTCACGTGCCAGCATCATACCTCTAGAATGGACTTAGTGAAGGCCCAGGTGAAAAAAAAGTACATGTACTTAAAGTGCTCTATTTTCAAGCACTAAATTTGTACATCTAAGTGTACTCAACTGTGCTATTTAGAGACACCATGAAATATGAACTAAAATGTGCTTTTAATAAGCTATCTCTGTATTTTAAAAAAAATTATTTAGTTAACACTTGTAGTACACTATGGGTTCAAGTGAGATATAAGTGGTAACTAAATACATTTTTAGATAGTATATTACACAGTTGAGTACACTTAGGGTGCTTTCACACCTGCCTCATTTAGTTCGGTTGAATCGTACCAGAGTTCGTTTGCCCCTTTGGTACTGTTCGTTTGGGCAGGTGGGAAAGCAGCAATCGCACTCGGGTGCGCACCAAAAGCGGACCAAACAAGCGTAACGAGACCTGCTTGAAGAGGTGGTCTCGGTACGCTTTCAGACGAACTCTGGAGCGGTTCGCTTGAGATGTGAAAGCAATCGACCCAGTTAACGGACCAACGAACCAAATTATATCATTTTCATAACTGAAAATATGATATAAAAATCAGTAATGTCTGATTCTGTGAGTGAGCACATTATTTACAATATCTGAAAGCCAACGATCGCCTCTGGTGTGTAATTACACTTCTCCGTGCGAGAATGCTGTCCCGAAGAAGTCTCAATTCCCGCTCTGCTTCATTACAAAATTCAAATGGTCTCTCTCGACAGACACACGGACAACAGGTCGCCTACTAGACACCGTTGGGAAATCTAGAGATGGAGAGAGAGAAAGAGAGCGGGTTTGAATTTGCCGCAGCAAATATGAATTAACTGCGGGAGAGAGCTACATTTATAAAGTGTTTGTGTGTTTCTCGACTGTTACAAATAAAGCCACAATAAACTCATGGAGCGAACTTGTCAATCATTATTTTGATGGATGACGCAGAGAAAGTTCTGACCAATAAGAGGACAGTTTTACTCCCATGTGACTTACCTTAACGCATTTTGGTACGCTTTGAAATTTTGTGAAAGCGAACCGAACCAAGAAAAAAAAGCAACATTGTAACAAATTTAGTCCCTGTTTCGGAACAAAATAAGTGATCCATAGGTGTGAAAACACCCTTAGATGTTCTTAAAGGAACATGCCACTATTTTTGAAAATAGGCTAATTTTCCAGCTCCCCTAGAGTTGAGTTTTACCATTTTTGAATCCATTCAGACGATCTCCGGGTCTGGCGGTACCACTTTTAGCTGCAGCTTTGCATAGATCATTGAATAATAATCAAGGAACTTTGCAGCCGTACCATGGGTGCAGCAGACACAATGATATTATGCTGTGCCTGAAAATAATCTAGGTAACTATAGACTATTTTCAGACTATTTACTAATTCCTAGCCATATTGGATGATGAAATGAATCATACATTTTATCATAAATTAATTATCTTTTATCCATTTATTTTGCTTTTGGATATTTTTATTTCATTTCTATATACTGGAAGCATAAACAGAAATTACATAATCATTCTTTAAATTCCTTGTTGTTTTAAGCTTGTTTTGTTCCTCTAAAGAATTGTGGCCCTATAACACGGTAACAGTCAGTTTATATCAACCTTGAATGTGGCTATAAAATGATATCCTGATAAGATTCATATCCAGAGTACAGTGAAAGTTTTAAGAAAATAATGAACCAGTAATGAACCACTCTTAGTCTGGCACAGACAAATGTAAAGTCATAAGCAGTTGTTTCCACTCTGTGTTGTTGATATGACAAGCAACACCACACAAATGATAAACATCAAACAGAGAGCTTTCGGTTTCTCATTGCATTCTGGGATGCTGGGATAATCTGAAAATACTTCTCTCTGAAAAATGAAAGTGAACAGTATATAAGGTGTCATGTGGACAGATGTGTAATGCAAAGGGAGATTTTTTCATGGCAAAGGAAGAGAGAAAGCAAGAGAATGACCCTTATGTCACTCTAATGTCACTTGTATGACTTTTTCCTGTGAAATGAAATGTCAAAGCCATGAAATGAAACAAAGGTGATGACTGACAGTAAAGCTCAGTTGCAATTGTGATATACTTTGTAATATTTTATATATTTAATATCCTTTTTTGTATATAAAATATCCTTTAAATAAGTTTTATACACCACCAACTCAAATATACAATGTTTCTTTTAATGCTTCTTTTGTGTGCCTGCAACTTTATTCTGTCTCTTATATGCTTTATTCTTTTCTTTTGAATTACATTCTTGAATTGCTATACCTTTTATCTGAAACTATTGCATTTATATGCCAATTACATGCCAGACCTCTCTTGCCTTTTATAAAATGATATTTTCCTACAGAGAACATTGAGACAGGGTCAAATGCAGAGGCTGATAAATATCAACTCTAATTTCCCTAAGAAATTGGCACTGCAATTTAATTTGAATCCACAGCAGTCAGTTGTAGGATGTGAGGGTGGAAAAAAAAAAGCTGTCAAAGAAATCCATAGATTTTTTGTTTTTTTTCTGTTCATTGCTCCATATAGTAATACATTGCACACTTCCTTTAGACTCCCTGTAAAATCAACTCAAGAGAAAACTTCAATAAAAGATTAAAAATTATTTTTGTTGAAAGACTGAAAAATAATGTTTTTGTTAATTTCTGCATTTCATGCATTATTAATTGTGTTTCAGTTGGAGTGTTAGCACAATGAGAAATTCTGTGGATAAAAGGAAATGCATTGCAAGGCCACTGAAACAAAATGAAGGAAGTCAGGAAGATAATGAAGTGCTCGCTGAGACGTGGGGTGTGCAATTTCTTCATTTTACATGTCTAATGCCATTCTGGCAGCATTGTTTCTATGCACGGCTGAATAAACGTAATCAAGGCTTTTGAGATCTGCCCTGCAAAGGTAACACTAGCAAAACAACTGTTAGACAGGATCATGATATATTCTTTTTGAAGAAAGAAATCTAATCATTCCAAACTATTTGGCAGACTTCAAGATGGCTACTAACGGCCTGTAAGCTGGAAGAGGTTTTAAGTAAAATTCAAAAAATAAATTATACATTTCACTTGCAATTCAGAGGAGCAGCCATCTGAAGTCATTGGGGGTGCTTTTACTTCTCAGCATGGACCTGTATTGCATACTTTCATCTTAAATTCTTTGGTTCCTATCATGTTTAATTTTTCATCGCTGCCTTTTCATGTCAATATACCTTTGATACTAACACTCCTCTGTCGACTCTATTCATAGGACATGCGTATCTTCTCCAGTTGGGTCTGACAGTCCAGTTGTTCCAGCAGCATCTCCAGGTTTCAGAAGTACTTTATTCAGCCCCAGGCACTGGATAAAGAGCACCAAAGATATGTCAGCAACAAACCTTTGTATTAATTACCCATTTGAAATTTAGTTTGCATGCAACAGAATGAGCAACTGGTGTTCTTGAACACAGATACTGTCAACAGTGACAGGAAAGAACTTGGTTCCAGACTGCAATTAAAGTTGTCACAAATGCAGCAAAAAATAAAATATATTCAACAATAATTTAAAATCTAGTCACCACTGAATGTCGGGAAAGCTGTTTGTGTGTCAATATGTGATTTTGTCAGATGTCTTCAGAGTCAGTGCCAGTGTTTCCTTGTCGTTTCCTTCGCAACAACAAATAGTGCGTGCTGTGATGTTCAATTCACATACAAATGACTTTTATGAATTCTTTTTAATGAGTCAGTTGAGACGATTCTCAAAATGGCATTGAACTAGCGGTTTGATTGAGACACCCAGACACTGAATCAGAGTTCATAACTGAACCGCAAGTCATTTATATCCAATTCAAAATTAACCTGAAATTGCTAATGTGCAGTATTTAGGTACATCAGGTTTTTAGGTTTTTATTAAGAGTCTAATATTAGTAAATTTACTGATAAAATTATATATTTTTTTTGTATAATGTTATTCTAAAAAAAAATAAAAATAAAAAAAAAACTTTAAAAATATCATTTTAAAATATGATTGGTTATTTGGATTTGAATTATAATTGTAAGTTTAAAAGTTCTGTAAAGGAAAATGTGTTCGTTAGAAACATAATCAACTTTTTTTTTCTCAATTATGCAGAAATATTCCTTCAAAACAGTGATTTTATATGGTGCAAATACAGTCTAACATCAAATTAGCCACTTTATGCTAAATACTTGAAAACATCCACCATTTTATCAAGAAATTCTGATATTGTTCAACTAAAAACTCATTTGATTCCTATATGCTTCATTTTATGAGATAAGACTCAAACTTGTGTTTTTGAACTGAGCACCATGTCACAAGTTAAACTTGTGTCTAAGTCCTGAAAATGTATAGTATGGAAGTTTCTGCCTTAGAATTAAAAAATTTGAAAGATAATTGTGACTTTTTATCTCACATTTCTGAATTTTTTCTCACAGTTTTGAATTTTTTCTTGCAGTTGCGACTCGAGTTTATATCTTAAAATTCGTACTTTTCAGAATTGTGAGAAATAAACTTGCAATTACATGTTATAAAGTCAGAATTGTGAGATATAAACTCAGAGTCAGTTTGTCTCACAATTATGACTATTTCTCGGAATTGCGAGTTTATATCTCACAATTCTGAGAAAACAAATGATGTTTTATTAACGAAGTTAATAAAGGAGGAACAGGTTCAGATAATTAACCTAATTAGCTCAGGTGGAGAGCATTCAGTTAATCAATGCAAACCAATGATAAGAGGTATAAATACAGCAGAACTCTGTTCATCTGACAGTTCATCAGCATCCCTTCACCACCCCATCTCCTTACTTTAGTTCTATCTACTTTTACCACAACTGGGGGGAGTACTTTGGGTTCGGGCCAAAAAATTTTCGAGCTCAGAGCCCTCCCCCCGGACAGCACACCAAAAACGTATAACCTTTACTGTATTTAATTATATGTAAATGTGAACTTGTGAAGTCATAATTGTGAGGAAACTCACAATTGCGCAGAACTGTGAGATAAAAAGTCGCAATTACCTCTTTTTATATTTTATTCAGTGACCAAAAAATCTGCAAAAATCTACAATGGTGCTTCACAGTTCTCACAGTATTGTTGCATTGTTTCCCTTTACATTGCATTGAGCTTCACCTCTTTAGCTGCTGTGTAAAGCATTGAGGCTGTTGTTAGCATCGTGAAGATTCTCTCACAAACGTTTAATTTTGGCAAAAACATGCCAAGGCAGAACACACTCAAGTTTCTCTGGTGCCCCAACTGTTTACCTGGCATTTAACCACAGGCACCACTGAGTTGAATAAATGACCAAGAATGTGAGGACGTGCTCTTGAAGCGATGATGTAATCCGGAGCATATGGGGTGGCGTGAAGATTTTTTAATGACACAGAACACATTTCACCACAACATCTTATTGAATAGCCCTTTTTTTGCCATTTTCACACAATATTGTAATTTATCTTTTCTATAAAACTATGTGAAACAGAAGGAATGAGGCTTAAAAAGATAATTAACTCAGCAAAGGGAGTTTGTGCCGGTCTATTCAGCAGGGGATCTTCTGGATCTTCCTTACACACTGCATCAAACATAAGGACTCTGAAACATAAATAATGGATGTGAGCAAACATTTTCTTTTTTTATCATGCCTCACATCATTGCGTTTACATTCATCAGACAAGACAATTTCACCAATGTAACTTCACTGCACAAGTTATGAAAACTGTTTGCCTGAGTAAAATTTCCATTTCAGATTTTTTGGGGGGCAATTAACTTTTATTACCTTAACAGCATCACGTCAGTTAAAAGTAGATGAAGTGCAACACCATTAACACCCCTTTGAAAATACTAGCACAGCTCACTTCCTGCAGAAAACAGTTGACACAATCTCTTAATTAATTTTCACTGGACAGAAATATTTTTAGCCTGCTCAAGATGGCAATAATATTTGTCATGCTGGTTTGGAGAATGAGAAGTCATTGGTGGTCCCCATGTGGCTGGAAAGTCGTGGCACTCAAGCAATGTTCAGACATTTATTTACTGAGGCAGTTACTCCCCTGGAGCTGGAGACAGAACAGATTGAATGTCATGCTGTGCTCTCTAGCATCCAGCACTTACCCTGACTTACTGAACACGTGTTGGTCTGACTTGATCATTTGCTCTTGCCTGCTCTCAGTCAATAATATTTACTTAAAAAACCTTATACATAAAGATCTACTTACTGTGGTTGTGTGCTATTTGGAATCAAATTAAATTTGAATTTAAGGAAGTGTAACTGCTGTAAGTGTTAGAACTCTTTTCCCAAACCCTAGTTTGAAAACCCCTGCTAATGTACTCCTAAATGTTGGCAAAATTCACTTTTTTTTAGTTGATATACACATTTTAATTCAACAATTTTTATCTTTCAAAAATACAAAACAGAAATACTGATGACAAATTTTGTCAAATCAAATACCCATGCAATTGACTAGCCAAGAAGCAAATCATGATTCATGACTGTAATGCAATTAAAGGTGCCAAAGAACGTCTTTTCAAAAGATGTAATATAAGTCTAAGGTGTCCCCTGAATGTGTCTGTGAAGTTTCAGCTCAAAATACCTCAAAGATTTTTTTTATTCATTTTTTTAACTGCCTATTTTGGGGCATCATTAAATATGCACCGATTCAGGCTGCAGCCCCTTTAAATTCTAGTGCTCCCTGCCCCCGGAGCTCGCGCTGGACTTAAACACCATAAACAAAGTTCACACAGCTAATATAACCCTCAAAATGGATCTTTACAAAGTGTTTGTCATGCAGCATGTCTAATCGCATAAGTATGGTATTTATTTGGATGTTTACATTTGATTCTGAATGAGTTTGAGGCTATGCTGCGTGGCTAAAGCTAACATTACACACTGCTGGAGAGATTTATAAAGAATGAAGTTTATGAATTATACAGACTGCAAGTGTTTAAAAAATGAAAACAACAACAGTCTTGTCTCCGTGAATACAGTAAGAAATGATGGTAACTTTAACCACATTTAACAGTACATTAGCAACATGCTAACGAAACATTTAGAAAGGCAATTTACAAATATCACTAAAAATATCATGATATCATGAATCATGTCAGTTATTATTGCTCCATCTGCCATTTTTCACTATTGTCCTTGCTTGCTTACCTAGTCTGATGATTCTGCTGTGCACAGATCCAGACGTTCTGCCCTTTTCTAATGGCTTGAACAATGGCTGGCATATGCAAATATTGGGGGCGTACATATTAATGATCCCGACTGTTACGTAACAGTCAGTGTTATGTTGAGATTCGCCTGTTCTTCGGAGGTCTTTTAAACAAATGAGATTTATATAAGAAGGAGGAAACAATGGTGTTTGAGACTCACTGTATGTCTTTTCCATGTACTGAACTCTTGTTATTCAACTATGCCAAGGCAAATTCAATTTTTAATTCTAGGGCACCTTTAAAGCAGCCTGTTTGCTACACTGTAATAAAATAATACTGACAGCAAAAACCTGTCAGTTGGTTAGCAGCTCTCACTATGCCCTCTTATATGGTTAATTGACCAGAAAACCCTGACAGCAACATAGTGATCCAGCCCACATCTGGTCCGCATACAAAGCACATGTACCAGATGAGGGCCGGATCTGGGCCAGACTATATTGCTGTCTGTGAAGAGCAACCAGTTTTATTTTCTGTAAAAATGACTGGATTTTTTACAGTGTATTTTAAAAGGGGGGCCTTTAGATACTGTATTTCCCTTCAAAACTTCCTCTTTTAGTAAGAAATACACCAAAGACATCACAAGAAACAAAACTGCACTTGCCAAGCCATTTCATGCTGTTTTTAATTTTTTATTGTATTTTCTTTCTTACACTTTTAGTACAACCGTCTGAAGATCTTCTTGGTAATGTCAACAATCAGACATCAATATGATGCAAGCAGAATAAAAAGATGGGATAAGAGAAGTGAGGAGAAACCACGTCCTTACCTTATCTGCCAGGCTTGAGACACAGTACGACTATATCTCACATTTTCATCTTTTTTTCTCATCCTTTCTTTGATTTGTGATATTTCTTCGTCTTCAGATTATTCTCTACTCGAGGTCTCCAGAGAGAGAGAGAGAGAGAGAGAGAGAGGGAGAAACTGGGACTGAAAATTGATATATTTCCAGATACATTGAAAAAGATATCAAAAAATAATTTTGTGTCTAATTTAGACTACACATGGTTTATAGAAAACAGAGAGCGAATTTCAAAGACGCTTTCCCAACAGCACTCTTCTTTGTCAGTGGCTGGCTCTTTTGATAATAGAGAGCAATTTATGTCTGATGAGAACTTTTCATCTAAAATGAAATTGTCTATTTATTTTCATGTACTTCCTAGGGACATGCACACATACAATAAACAAGATTCAAACGTGGCCTTTTAATAAAACTTTGTGCTTGTTTACTCTAGAAAAATGACTGCATGTTTATGTTACTGAAACTGTCATATATGGCTTAATAAATGCCTAGGATGTTTCTATAATATTCTCATACAAAGAGGACACATATGATGCCTAGAGGAATGTCTACTACATCACTAGGTTCAATTCACATCTTTGTAATCCTGAGCAATTATGTACATTGCTGTTTTCTCATCTTTTTGGCCCTTAAGGGCCTTCTGGATTTTGATTTGATTTGAAAAATGCTTCTTGTTTTAAATTATACCTTTATTCTTTTGAGAAGTTCACCCAAAGACAACCAAAAAGATTTGTTGGCATACCCCTCTGTGTGTGATTTGAATCAACAGCCTATGTATTCCTGTGAAACTTTCCGTCTCTACCTGCTCATGAGGCTTATTTGAATTTGAATGTCTTATCAGGCCGTGCTCCTTCTTACAGACCTAAATGCATCTCTTTTTCAAGAAAGATTAGAGCAGAGGATTACTGAGAATCAGAAATAGCTTGTGTGATCCAGCTCCACACAAAACGTGAGCAAAATCATGAAACATTAATATCTCGACCTTGAATCACATTTCTTTTACAAGAAACCTTGAACTTTTCTTTCTATATGTCGTGTTCAAAATACAGGAGGGCTAGAGGGTGCTGAGAGACCTCATAGTTATCTTTACTATCAAGCTTTATACTTCAGTAGGTCGACATCTCCATGATATTTTAGTGAGATTAGGGATTAATTAAAGGTGCCCTAAAATTAAAAATTTAATTTACCTTGGCATAGTTGAATAACAAGAGTTCAGTACATGGAAATTACATACAGTGAGTCTCAAACACCATTGTTTCCTCCTTCTTGTGTAAATCTCATTTGTTTAAAAGACCTCAGTAGAACAGGCGAATCTCAACATAACACAGACATTTTTTGTACGCCCCCCAATATTTGCATATGCCAGCTCATGTTCAAGGCATTAGACAAGGGCAGCCAGTATTAACGTCTGGATCTGTGCACAGCTGAATCATCAGACTAGGTAAGCAAGCAAGAATAATAGCGAAAAATGGCAGATGGAGCAATAATAACTGACATGATCCATTATATTTTTAGTGATATTTGTAAATTGTCTTTCTAAATGTTTCGTTAGCATGTTGCTAATGTACTGTTAAATGTGGTTAAACTTACCATTGTTTCTTACTGTATTCACGGAGACTAGAGCCGTCATTATTTCCATTATTAAACACTTGCAGTCTGTATAGTTCATAAAAACAACTTCATTCTTTATAAATCTCTCTAGCAGTGTGTAATGTTAGCTTTAGCCACGGAGCACCATCAAACTCATTCAGAATCAAATGTAAACATCCAAATAAATACTATACTTACGCGATTAGTCATGCTGCATGATGAACACTTTGTAAAGATCCATTTTGGGGGTTATATTAGCTGTGTGAACTTTGTTAATGCTGTTTAAGGCAGTTGCGAGCTCGGGGCGGGGAGCACGAGAATTTAAAGGGGCCGCAGCCTGAATCAGTGCATATTTAATGATGCCCCAAAATAGGCAGTTAAAGAAATTAATTAAAAAAATCTATGGGGTATTTTGAGCTGAAACTTCACAGACACGTTCAGGGGACACCTTAGACTTATATTACATCTTTTGAAAACACGTTCTACGGCACCTTTAACAACTAGAAAAATGATTGATTACTGAAATTTAAACTGCCACTCAGTGTTCTCGTAATTGATGGTATATGCTTCTGTTAAAGCCATAAGAGAAAAAGAATTGTAATTCACAATTCTAGGTGAAGAACTACGAAGATGTAACAGCACCCATTAATCACAGTTCTCGAAAATTTGTGCATTTGTACAATTGTAAATTTGTACAAATTTGTGCTATTTTAATTTCATTAATAATAATGTTTCTTGAGCAGCAAATCATCATATTAGAATGATTTCTGAAGGATCATGTGACACTGAAGACTGAAGAGTAATAGAATGCTGAAAATTCAGCTTTGCATCACAGGAATAAATTACATTTAAAAATATTCTTTTAAATTAGATTAATATTTCACAATATTTCTGTTTTAAAGGTGCTTTATGTAAGTTTTTGACTGTACTAAAGCATAAAAATACCATAATATATTTGCAGATTCATTGAGTTCACATACTAGTTTCTCTGAAAACCATTGCTACAGCCAGTTATTTTACTTTGAAATTTGCGTTCTGTGTCGAAATTTCTGTTTTTGTTTTGGTCTGTGCAAGACCGCATGTTGCCAATTCACCCAATAGTATTTCGCCACCCCTGGTTGCCAGTTGTCGGAAAACACATGCAGCGAATTGCAGCCATGGAAGCCAGTGAAGAAACAGGGTCAGGGATTGCAGATTCTACCCGACCTAAATAGCCTCAGCATCCATCTAAAAATCTCTATGAATGGGAGCATATTAAAACTCATCAATAAATCAACTAATTATCTAACAGTGTGTAAGTCTTCTCACCTTTCAATGTCAATTGCGCTCGCGCCTGTTGCATGTCTTCAAACTGGCAACCCGCGTGAGCGTCGGGTCTGAGGAGGAGGGGGCGGGGTGAACAATATTTTCAATTTGGACTGCAGTACCCATTTCAACCACTAGCTGTCATTCTTACATAAAGCACCTTTAAATTCTTTCAACAACATTTTTAAAAAATAAAGTGTATGTATTTTTGTTGTTTCTTGGCTTAAAATTCTTTACTGAAGAATTTTGAATAGAAGTACCCGTAGAGAAAATGAATACATGGGAAAAGATGTCACTCTTGTCGGATCTGTGACTATTCGAATGTTTATTCTATAGAGCGCCGTTTACACTAGTGCATTTTCATTTTAAAATGAAAAGTTTCTTGTCTACACTGGCATTTCCACAACGTTTCAGAAACGATCTCCATCTACACTACACGACCGGAAACGCTTGTCACATGACCTGGTTGGTTTCAGTGTCTCTTGGCTTTGTCGTAGTGTCCAGTCTATCGTAAATCGTGAATTGCATTTTGAATTGCTTTTAGCTTGTATGGTGATGTTCATATTTGCTTCATCAGCTATGCAGTATGTGACCTGTTTATCTTTGGTTATGACACACGTTTATTACCTTTTTATGAAACATCCTCCTAGCCACTGTTTACCATTAGCTAATATCCCATCTGTCTCTCTAAAATGAGATTCTGTCTACTGTGAAGAAAAAGCTGTCAGCTCAGATTGTGTAATTTTATATAAGTGTTTTGAAATAAAGTTTGGTATTATGTAACTCACCATAGAACATCTTTCCTCCTTCAGAACAGCAACTGCATGTGGCAGAACAATCAATGTCAAGTTTGTCCTTCAGACATTGATTTTTTTTTTTTTTTTTTTGAGTAAAAATTATATGGTCACAACAGACCTACACCAGGTAGAGAAATCTAGATCATGCCACTTATGAAAGGCAACAGTCATTGCTATCCAAAAATAGGTATATTGAGGCTTTTGAACCTTTTTGGATTGAACAAACAACAATAGAAATGAAATTAGACTGTTTCTATTAATTTGGGTGTCATGGATACAAAGAGACCTCCTTACTTGAGGACTACAGTGTTTAAAGCAAAATTGCAGTATAGCCTTCAATGCCTAAAGCCCATGTTTTAATAATAATAGAGGGTTACATTCAACAATCTGATTTAATGTGTGCTTCAGAGTCTTAACTTTTACTGTACTTCTGAATTACAACGCTGGCAGACATGCCATTGAATACCATTACCATAAACCTGATAAATGGAGATGACCTACAGGGCCTATTAATGTAGGACATGGATGTTTTTAATATTAGGCTTAAAGCATAAGAAAAGATTCCTCCACTGGGAAAAGCCATTGAACAAATGAGTTCAGAATGTTTTGCTCTTAATGTTAAACTTTTAAAAAGTGTGGGTCAATGAGGTTTTTCCTTTACTAAAATCACTTTGATGCCTCAGTAGGCCTTAAACAGCTAATATCCTAGTAATATGCATGCTAATAATACTAGTTAATTGGACCCTAAACTCAGATGGAGACTCTGACCCTTGACCCATGAGTTAGAATAATGTTTTACTAAGTACATAAAGTGACATTTTCCATGAAAGAGGTGGAAAATATGATTATTCTTTGTTTGTAAAACAAATAGTATTTGTTAATTTTATTACCAACTTTATTTGCAGATTACTTTTTTTATTACTTTTTGTTTTGTTTCTAAAATGAGATTCCATTACAAATGCCTTCTATTACTTGTAATGGAACCCGTCTTAGATTATGCAGCTCACACACTGAAAGGAGAGGGAAAAATCTAATAATTTGTTTGTTGGCTTTCATTTGTGGAAATCAAGCACTCAATTTTCCAGAGTAGAGAAACAATCTAATTGAAAAAGGACTAGCGATCCCCCCTTTTCTTGTTTTCCCAATTCATTTCCCCCATGAATCTTAGTAATTAATAGAATGCATTACAGGCTGCTCCGGTGACTTATTCACCCAATTCTACCAGGCTTCAGGGACAAATCAGTCTGACTGATGAGGAGCGAATTAAGAGCATGGAGAAGGAAGCTTCATAAACCTTACTCAGGGTGATGCCATATTTATTCATTTATTTGTCAGTGGAAATGAGGCTACGAAGGACATGCATACAGTCTTCTCATTGGAATGTAATATTTTTAACTTGGATGTTAATTGTTTAGCTGATGCAACTGTGTAAAACATCTTGCCAGCAGCATCTTTCATAACTTAAGTCAGTCCCAGATAGCAACATAGTGTGGCCCAGATCCGGCCCACATCTGGTACATGTGGTTTACACACGGACCAGATGTGGGCCGGATCTGGCCCAATACTATGTTGCTGTCTGGGGTGCCAGTCATTCTCAAAAAGCATGATTCCTCTATGCAGTTTTTCTTGGTTACCTTAAAGGGATAGTTCACCCAAAAATGAAAACTACCCCATGATTTAATCACCTCCAAGCCATCCTAAGTGTGTATGATTATCTTCTTTCAGATGAACACAATCAGAGATATATTTCTAGAGGATTTCTGATCATAAATATTCAACATGTTGGATTTGAGATTGTTGCGGCCCTGACGTTCTTCTGAGCAAATTCAAGTATTCTTAACATACATTACACCACAGGAAAATGTGATAAGATAATCTTCATCAAGATAATCGGGACTTTACCTGGGACTGTTGGAAGGGGAGAATTGGGCCCAGAATTGGCCCGATTATCTTGTAGTGTGTGGGGTATTTAAACTTGGTCACTTTGTGTGTTTTATTTGAACAGATTGCCATCCGATTGGGAATGCACACTCCATTTACACTGGGCCACATAAATGTGTCACCACATAATGGTTATAAATCTGATCTTATATACTGTATGAAGTGACCCATTGTAAATAAAACCATGATTAAAGTGCCAAGACAAGTGTTGGCAAATCCCATTTCTCCTTCCTCACATCCATGAACTTGTAGAAATGTACTACTGTTACTATTTTTTATATTTTATTACACCCATATATATTTGATATCACTATTTTATGTATTACCATACA
Source organism: Chanodichthys erythropterus (assembly GCF_024489055.1). NCBI lineage: Eukaryota > Metazoa > Chordata > Actinopteri > Cypriniformes > Xenocyprididae > Chanodichthys > Chanodichthys erythropterus. Next base: position 17,610,781 of record NC_090242.1, on the reverse strand, counting down.
GACTAATGGCATATTATATGAAACAAAAGGTAAAACATCTTATTCCTAATGTGATATTGTTAAATTATACTTTTAAAAAGGCAATTTTGCATTAGCACTCTATTCACAAACCTTTTATTTATATATATATATAAATCGACTCTGCATGCATAATGATGTAAACAATGTTCTCTGCTCTAAAACATTGTAATACAAATGGAATTCAGTTCCATTTACACTAGTACAATGATTCATAACCAAAGGTCATACAAAATATGACTTTGAAAAATGGTTCAGTCTTGGAGGAATGCTTTCCTAGGGGTGAACAGACACAAGGAATGAATCAGAACTGGACTTTATTTAAGATATCTTCAGAAACAATATACAAAGGAATTTAAGGCAAAGTGTGAAAGTCAACAGGTTAACTTAGCATGTTATAATAGTATTATAATAATAATCTTTGATTTCTTTGCAGGTTTTGGGAATGAAGAGGAAGATAGACTGAAGATAACAACAACTTGTCAACAGGAACACAGGTAAGTGAGTCAGGTAAGTCATTCACTGAAGTTTGTGACAAGACCAAACAACAGTGTGATAGTGGGATCAGGATTTATAGGAATCCATGATGAGCTGTGACAGGTGATTAGAATTCTGTATTAGTACTGTGGAGTTTATTTTCATTTATTTAAAAAACTGAGTTGGACCAACTCAATTTAATTCAGTTGGCAAAACTGACTTTGGGCCAATGTAATTGTGTTGTTCCAACTCAGTTTTTTAAATAAATGAAAATAAACTCAACAGTACTAATACTGTAAATGCTATTACAGAAACCATACATTCAGCTACCAGTACAGTTACAGTAAAATTTACAGCAATCTCTTTACAGTGTATTATAAAGATCATTTGCATACTCTGCACAGTATTCTATAGAGTAGTGAGAAGTATGCTGTTCTAAGGATTGCTTATATTGTACATCAATCTTAAATGCCTAGTAATGTTTTATTAGATTACTGTGTCATTGATAATCTTAAATATTCATTATTCACAGCATTGTTCTCCTCATTTGTAAGTCGCTTTGGACAAAAGCATCTGCTAAATGATTAAATATGGTTAAAGAGTGGTACTTTCTTCATTTCAAGCTGATGTTGATTTTTCTGCACAGTTGCATATAGGAATCTCAGGACAATCATATTTGGTTGGATCAAAAATACAGTTAGTATTGATGGACAATTTGCAAGTTACTGTAGGTCATATGGCACTAGGTGGAAACTGAAATCTCCTGATTTCTCAATACAACAATAACACTGTTGTGATCTATAAATATCTTTGTAAATTTTCAAGCCTGCAGGACCTGGTTTTAAATGAATTTCTTTCTTCAAATGTGGACAAGAAATGCAAATGAAATATGTGTATATTTTTGCAAATTAAGTAGCAGGAAGAAGATATTGATAAGAAGTTAGGATACTGAAGGTTGACCTCATGCTACGTTCCTCTTGTAGAAAGGAGAAGGAAAATTAGTGTTTCACAGTTTGAAATGGCAGTAGCCCTCAAGATATACATGCACATGATTTAAAGGGATAGTTCACCCAAAAATGAAAATTTGATGTTTATCTGCTTACCCCCAGCGCATCCAAGATGTAGGTGACTTTGTTTCTTCAGTAGAACACAAATGATGATTTTTAACTCCAACTGTTGCCGTCTGTCAGTCAAATAATGGGAGTGAATGGGAACTTGTCGAAAAACCTTGCATAGAGAAACCGAACAGTATTTATATCATTTTTTACCTCTAAAACACCACTATGTACAACTGCGTTCAGCACTCGCTTAGCGAGGTCTGATCGTGCTCTGACAACAGAAGTGATGTCTAGCACTCATTGAAGTATAAGCACGAGACATCACTGCCGTTGTCAGAGCACAATCAGACCTCACTAAGCGAGTGCTGAACACAGTTGGACATAGTGGTGTATTAGAGGTAAAAAATGGTATAAATACTGTTCAGTTTCTCGCACAAACCGATCGTTTTGTGTCTTAGGACATCAATGTGTTGTAACGAGCCGCAGGGTTTAATTTGGATTTGTCTAAGAAAGGTTTTTCGACTCTTATTGATCCAAGTTCCCATTCACTCCCATTATTTGACTGACAGATGGCAACAGTTGGAGATAAAAATCATCATTTGTGTTCTACTGAAGAATAAAAGTCACCTACATCTTGGATGCGCTGGGGGTAAGCAGATAAACATCAAATTTTCATTTTTGGGTGAACTATCTCTTTAAAAGCTACAACAGGTAAATCTCCTCTATTCTGTACATCTCTATAAACGATGTGTCAGACTTTGTGTTCTGTGCTTCCCAGAATACAATTTATGAAATAGCTATGTGTTTATTAATGCAGGGGTTCTCAACAGTTGTACATTGGAAATCATGTGGTGACTCAACATGGCATCAAAAGTAAAAAAAAAAAAAAATGTCCTTCAATTTTAATGGTTTCTTGCTGTCATCAGGCATCAATTCAATGCGCAATTCAATGGTATGGACCATATTTCCCTTTTGTGTGAATATTTTCTATCTTGCATGGTTTGTTCATTTCATCAAGCAGATGCTTTTATCCAATGTGACATTTTTCAATGTACTTCTTTTTAAAAGATGTACACTAAAAGTATAGATTATTTTTTAAATGCTTTTGAAAGAGCCAAGACTGCATTTATTTATTCAAAAATCCAGTAAAAACAGTAACATTGTGAAATATTATTACAATTTAAAAGAACTGTTTTCTATTTTAATATCTTTTCAAATGTAATTTATTTCTGTGATGGAAAAGCTGAATTTTCAGCATCATTACTCCAGTCTTCATTGTCAAATGATCCTTCACAACTCTTCTTTGATGTTTTCTAATCAGAATAGGCTTATTTGCGACCCAACAAATGAGATCTCGGGTATTCAATCGATCCAAACTTTGGCAGACTAGGTTTATTAAAAATGATTCCTACATTCCTCTGACACTAATATGTCAAACTCATGGGTTTCTAAATAACATTTGAAAGGTTGAGGGGTTTTACATGCAGCACATTTATCTGAGTTCCTCACCACTAATGGTCCAAACTCGGGCATTTAGTTTGTCACAAGCCATCTGTTCCTCGCTCTTACAGCTGGCCCATTTAAAGGCACACCGCGTTCATAATTCATCAAAATTAGCACCAGTTAAAATCCTGCTGTTTCCTGAGCACTCATAATTTGTTTGCCTGCATGCTTTAGATCATTCTACCATTATCTCCATGTCCAATGATAACCAGAATGTTCTGGAAAATCTCTTTGAGTGTGGCGATACTGGGCCCTTGCTCTGAACTGATGCAGTTTGGATGGTTGAGTATGCCAAGGCGAAAAGATTAATTATCATTGCTGCTTATTTACTAACGCTATTTTGATTTTCAACCCAGGTGTGAAGCTTACATATTTACACCTGGGACTTATGCAGATATGATAAGACTGACATTTCCATGGTAAACAACAGTTGGCAGAAAATAAAGACACTGAAATATCTGTGCTAATCTGCTAATAATTGATTGCTGCTGCAGCCTGGGAGATATTAATGTGTAAAATGTGGATGTACACTTGAATAAATCTGGGAATATTGCATTTAATGAAGCCAGCATAATTTATCAGTAGTCCATGCTGAGTGATTTCAGAGCACTTAGTGCACCATATGGGAAACTCTTAACAAACCATTAGATTTTAAGCTTATTTTAATGAATTTAGTTTGTAATTTCCTTTCCTTTCCTTTCCTTTCCTTTCCTTTCCTTTCCTTTCCTTTCCTTTCCTTTCTTTTTTCTTTTCTTTTCCTTTCCTTTCCCGACCCGACCTGAAAACAAACAGCAAATATTAGTGCATGAAGGATTTTGCTCATTTTTAAGATGTTTTTTTAAACCCAAACCTTTGAAATTTTGCTACACATCTTTGATACAATAGCAGTCATTATCCATGTCAATTTAAATTACATTTTAATGTACCTTAATTGACTCACAAAGGCATTTGTTAGATTTTTAACACCCAAGTTATAGACATATTATGCTGTTATGTGACAAATTCAACTGTAAAAACCTCTGTAATGTACTTATTATTCTTAGTCAGACAACACGTTCTAAAACAATGTCAGATCATGAAGCACAGCCTTTAATAGTGATATAAGACTGTACTTAAATGCAGCAAAATATAGAAAATACATCTTTTAAAAGAATGCACTTTAAACCCTAGAGAGACATCTTTATAGGCATAAATACATCAGTGAAATAAAATAATGTATTACAAAGCTCCCTGGTCTCTAACATGCATTCGATTCTCTCTGAGGATAGAACTGCCTTAATAGATAATGTGACAGACGATGCATGTGCTTTCCTGTGAAGTTTGGCTTATCTTTGATGCTTTATTTCACCTTTTGACTGTTTCAAAAGGCAGGCAACTTCGAATTCTATCATTATTTATTCATCCTCATAGTATTATTTCAAAAGAAGATATTTTGAATAATGTCTTAATGTTTTTTGTAACACAATGTCATTATGCACTGTATATTATTGATATAGATATGCTCTACTGAATGCAAAAAAGCAGTGATAAAATTAGTTTAAAACTACATTGACTATTTTACCAAAAACTCATGCATGCTATGTACAATATATTTATGCCTATTCCCCTGTATTATGAGTCTAGCATAATATAATAATTGAGTTGCTGCCCGTGTAGAGCATTCAAAGTCACTAATGAGGATATTTCAGTAGTTGCCACCGAATGCAGCTGTCTATGTAGGGAGCAAGGCAGCTTACTAGCTTACTTGAAACAACACTAACATTTTTATATGTAAGCTTAAGAGATAAAAAAAAACTAGTCACAGTACTCTGACCCCCACATTTCTCCATCTGTCTCATAGATCTGAACATTGTTAGTCAAACAAGGGTAGGAGACATAATTAACAGCTTGTGTTTGTATTCATTAAGGCTCTGTGTGCTGCATCTGTGTTTTTTTTTTTTTTTTGCTAAATTTTGTTTGAATAATCAGTGTTCTCATTAGCGAGGATCATAGTGGTAGCATCAGCACATGATTAAATTGTAAGTATTGCATGAGAACACAGACCCTTGTGTGAAGGACAAGGCCCTTTGAGAACATTCTCTTCACCGAAGCCCATTATCACAAACACACCACACAGATCAAGGTATCTCAGTGTGTATTAGAATAAGAAGGCCCAAGGTTTTCACAAATGAATACTGTATTCCACCTCTCACAGTATCTCTTCCCTCTTTGCTCTCTGTGAATGTCAAGCATTTCTTCAAGGATCATTTAAATCACTGTATGCCAACACACACTTATGAGGAGACTGCAACATCAGATCATACACTGGTGTCAGATTAAGCTCATTTCAAAGGGTTCCATTAGGTTACAGTTTTCTGTGGTACACAAAATGTATAGTATTTCTTTTTAAATGATTTTAATTGACATAAATGCTCACTTGTATTCTAACACTCGGGTATCAAATAGCTTCAGAAAATTAATTTATTTATTTATTTGTCATTTAAGTTTCAAATGGTTGTGAGTGTACAAATCTTGTTTCTGCCTCGAAATAAAACCTTGATAAAAATTTCTTGGAGTATATATAAAAGTCTCAGCTTTCCAAATTTAAGCAACACTCTTCATCTTTACTACTAGTTATAGCATGAAATAAACATGAATGAACATCAGAAGGTATGTTGTTTCAATGCACACTATTTTTCAAGTTCAAGTCTACTGATGTTAAACTACTAAATGTCCTGTCTGGTTTGTTTGTTTGTCTGACAAAATGTCAGATTTGGCATTATGATTGATCAGGTCATCTGTCAATCAAACTGAATTTCGTTTATATGTCATAATTCTGACGGTTTATATCTCACAAATCTAAGAAAAAAAATAAAAATTCCCACAATTGAGAGTTCATATCCCGTAGTACTGAGTTTTTTTTTTCTCAGAACTGCAAGATATAAAAACAACTCCCAATTCTGAGAATAAGAGTCAGATTGTGAGATATAACTAAAAATTGCAAGAACAAAGTCAGAAAAAGTCACACAAAAAAAAGTAACAGTCGTAAGAAACAAAGTCACATTTTTTTTTTTTTTTCTTAATAATTCTGTGGTGGAAACGAGCTTCCATATTTACTTGCCATGTTAAGATTAAGGGTGGAGTTAGGGGCTCAATATGTAACATAATATCATGATCTCACTTCCATAATTTGTGTCATTCAAGTCTAATAATTCCCAAGGTTTTCTACAAAAAAAGTCTGGGAATCATACAGACTGAGGTGAGAAATTCAAGAGAGCAACTTTTTGGTGGTCTGAGGATAAAAGTCACTATAGAAACATTTCCCTTATGAAAACAGTGGTCTTAAAAAAAAAAAACAACACCTGCAGGCTAGAGACAAAAAAAAAGTTGCTTTATCTTTGCTGCACTGCTTTGTTAAATCCTCCCGAGCATTATATTTCACAACTTTTATTTTGCACAATTTTTAATTTAAAGTGGACCTAATATGATTTTTTCTTAAGTGTGTGTTGCCGCTGTTTGAGGATGAAAAAGGTCTGCAAACTTATAAATAATGTTTTGTTGTTGTTGTTGTTGTTGTTGTTTGACATTCAAGGCAAGCAAGAAATCCTATTTTAGTAGACCCCAAAAACAAAATCCTCTTTATGACCTCTTTAAACAAAGTAACAATTATACATTTTTATACAACAGTTCTTTCTGGTTCTCGAATCTGATTGGCTCATTTTTAACTAGATGGCTTCTGGTGAAGTCTTACGTTATGTTGAGAAGTATAAAAAAAAAGATATGAAGATGCTATTTAAGTTATCTTGGCTTGTTTAAATGACTGTACAGCATCTTTTGCCTAATAGAATATGATTTCAATAAATAGAAAATATATTTCTAAAAAAATGACAGCAATGAAGAAAAAAACATTATTGGGGGGAAAATAGCATATTTTTATTTATTTTTTTATCTAAGAGTGTGTTTATGTGACCATCTGCAAAGCAATGCTAGTGTGTTAATAAGTGATTTTGATTAGGAACAGTGGGTTCAGTCTCTATAGTCTCTGTACTTTGGTGTAAATTGCAACTGTGCTATCATCTGGCACTACAGTTCTCATAATAACATCATTATGATCTTTTCCTTCTTGCTGCTTTTGTGCTCTCATAATAATGAGATTTTTAATCTGATTCATTTTTTGCCAAACTTTTGCGGAATTGCATCATTCTGATTTGTTATAAAATGAATTAGATGTAAATTGTAATAAATACATTGTAAATATATTTGTTTACAATATGATGTAGCTATTGCTGTCAGCTATACTGAATGCATGTTCGAAAGATTTTTACATTTAGATTCATTTTTGCATTCATCCATCAGTATTAAAGACTTCAGGCCAGTCTTTATCTTAAGTAATAAATATTCAAATCTTGCATGCTGCAAATGTCCATGTTCGTCCTGGTGAGATTAAAAGTTCTAGGAGTTATAGTTAAAAAATAATTATAAAGCTGGACAAATGCCTGTTAGCACAAAGGATGTTAATGAAAACGGAAACACTATACTCTAAAAGTACTTTCAATTTGCTTGCTATGACCTGATTGACCCTTGATATTGAATCTTTGTTCAGGACATATGCTAATGCAGTCATAAATAATGCTAATATAAAGTGCTTCATTTTAAAGTTTTATCAGGTTTCAGTCATTTTGGCAAATTGTAATTCTGTGCTTATAATCTTATCTTGTCTCATGTTTTATTAATGACTAACTGATTCCCTGGGAAAGTGAAAAAGAGCCCCATCCATTGGAAAAAAAATAAGCCTAAATTTGGGGACCACTATTCACTTACATCGTTCAAAGAGAATGAAAGGCACAAAGGGGAAAATATCTTTTTGAACTTTCTGCAAAAAAAAAGATTAGAAATGAAAACTTTGTTATTTGCCAACTGATTCAAGTCTTTATCATGTTTCTTTTCCAAATGAACTGAAAATTGCATTTATATCAGATCCATTTGTTAATAGCCTTCTTTCACTCTGGCCTCGCTCCCTTCAGTACCTGATAAGCAGTTGCTTTTATTTTTTGGTCCCCTGAATCGCAGAGATTCCCCTTAGGGTGAGAGATGTCCTCTCTCACCTGTCCTCTCCAATCCTCACCTGTGTGCCATTCAGAGAATGAATTTTGAATTGAAGTAGCAAACCATATCTAGAATTGTCATTTGAATAAAAAAAAATAATAATAATGAAAAAATGAAATAAAAATATTTGAAAAGTGGATATAAAGTGCCTAATGGGTATAGAATAGTGGGAATGGAGTGTTTATCGGGTAGGGTTAGGGGTAAGGGGGGCTTTAGGGATGAAGACAAGTAATGTCCCAATAAGGCAGCATCCATTTATCATTTTAATAAATATAATTATATACACTGAATATGTTGTTATTATTTTATAATATACTACAATACACTGAGGTGTAAATAGCATCTGCCACTATTTGCATTAAGTATAAATAGCATTTAACAACTATTTACATTTAGTGCAAAGAAAATATTTATTGTTTCACTTAGTGTAAATAACATCTATCGCTATTTACACTAAGAATACAGGTAAATAACACTTTTTTAAGACAATGTAAACCCTAATGCTAAAAATAATTAATTGGTTCGAGTAGGGCAAACTCAAATTAAACAAATTAGTTCAATCAAATAAAGCTGCAGTACATAAGTTTTGCCTCTTTGTCACCATCTCTGTTTGAAACCTGCAACTGCAGCTATTTGCGGATTTATCATCTTTACATGGGTTGTGCATCGGCACGGCTCCTCAGCATGGATGAATCTAATGTTTGCTGTCAGTTACCACACCGGTGTGGATACTGTACTTCAGAATTACAGATTCTGCATCTTGGAAATTAGTGTTAATTTCGTCAGACGAGACGAGACGAAATATGTTCGTCAACGACCTTTTTTTTTATGACTAAGACGAGACGATGACAAGACTGCACCACTGTCCAAAAACACTGACTAAGACTAAATTAACATGCATTATTGTTGACGAAAAAAGACGAGACGAAAATGTTTTGTATAAAATAAAAACTAAGATAAAATCTCTCTTCATTTTCGTCTAAAATCGTCGCTGCTTTTTCATCAGCTGTTACGCCTTTAAAATATTCAGAACGAGTTTGCGGCTTCGCGCTGTTGCTCAAGTTAAGCCTCGTTGAAGCCTTGTTTACACTGCATGCGTGTGCGGCTCGTTACGGCTCCGGCAAAGTGTTGTTCCGTCCTCTGCGCGATGTCAACTCAAACAAAGAAATTTCAAGTTTTTCAACTTCAAATCTCTTGTCGTCAGTTTCTAGTGATGTAAAATATGAGCGGGAGTTTACACAGGGTGATTATTTTGACTTTGTTTTGTATTTGAGCTGCGCGTCTTGGAGGCGAGGCGCCTATCTTTAGCGAAGCGGCGCGTCAAGCCGCTTCTCAAACGCACCGCGGCGCGGCTGGTGTAAACACAAGAATTGACTAGAGTGGCCGTGTATCAGCTCCGGTAGCTGCGTCGCAGCCGTAATGAGCCGCACACGCGTGCAGTGTAAACGAGGCTTTACAGGTCTCATACGCCTGTGGCTGCAACACAAAACTGCTGAACACACAACACCCAAAGCAAACACGAGTGACGAGCGACGACGACATGCTAGCTTTTGAATTGTGTTGGTTAAAATAAAATACTCTTCAGAACAGGTTAATCACTTGTGAATGTGTCTCCTAAATCAGAAATTGAAAACCAGACACGTTTAACATTTGCATTCAACAAAAATCTTTCAACAAGTGTATTTTGTCAGGTAATTATGACATTTAACCAATGTTTAAGATATGTGAAACACTTTTTTTACTGAAATGTTTATCAGTAATAATCTCAGTAATAATGTGTTATTTTTAAAAAAAGACTACAATTTTTTGACTAAAACTAGACTAAAATTAAAAGACTTTTAGTCGACTAAAACGTGACTAAGATACCTTGAGTTTTCTTTTGACTAAAACTAGACTAAAATGACGAGACATTTAGTTGACTAAAACTTGACTAACAAAAAAAGATATGTGAATGACTAAATATGACTAAAACTAAAAAGGACATTTGGCACAAGACTAAGACTAAATTAAGAATTAAATTAAAAATAGGTGACGAAATTAACACTATTGGAAATATGACTAAAATAAGAATTTTCACCAGAAAATGTCATCTCAACAAGTCAGTAACATGTCTTGTTTTGATTGATTAGATTTGGCAGGCATACAGGAATCATTTTATTCTGTGTTTTTGAGCAAATCATTGAGAGAATGATTCAGTGACTCACCCTTTTCCACCAAACACTGGTAAGGTTTAAACTGGTTATAGTCAAGTAATCAATGGGTACCAGCGTTATGTGGCCATATGTTCCCCATGTCTGCGGAAACATGCAGCCAGTTTGCAACAGGCTCCTGGCCAAGAACAGGTCCTGGTTAGAATGTGAACCGTTCTGGTGGAAACAGTTGCAATGTTTTGTTATAGACTGAATCAGCATTGAACGATTCATTTAAATTAACAATGAAATGACTCACTCATAAAGACTATCACTTGACATCTATTGGTATAATGATGTAACCTGGAGAAAGAGTCATTTGTCGTAAACACAGACAAGCTGGGTCATACAAATACTAAGCATATAAATTAACTTGTTATCAAATGACCAATATTGATGTTTGATATGTTTACATTAGTTGATATTTAAAAAAATATCCTATATCTAACCAAATAAGAAAAAAAAAAAAAAAATGCTGTTTTGTTGTTAAAATGTGTGACTGTATTAAATTGAAATCCATCCATTTCAACTCAAATTCCATCTCTAATAATGATTTTATAATGATTTACTTCTTTCAGTCTAAATAGTAGGCAAGTCTTTAGATTTTTCCCTTCCTCAACTTTCTCTTCTGTTGAATTCTCCAGCTCATTTGGCTTCACCTAAACATTGACAGTCTACTTCAGTTAGCACCGTCAGCACATCATCTCACACCATTGCTGTCAACTAAATTTAACCATAAGCTTTGACAGGACGCTTCTTTCTGTCTTGATTTGTATTCAGCCCACTGACAGAAGGGAAGAGATGTAGCGGAGATAAAGACTAATGTTCTTTTACTGACACTGCCTCTCCCAGCCCTACATGTTCTCTAGAGGCACCAGTGCACTGTCATTTTATCAATAATGCTTTATAATAGACAGAAAATTGCCTATTTTAAGTGCAAGTCACTGTGCATCTGATAAATAGACTCCCTCGGTAATAAAATGTGAACTGGTAGAGACACTGCTGTACTACAGAAGACTCAGTAATGTGCATTAGCTCTAAGTGGTTTTAGAGGGATCCCCACAAGGCTTAATGAAATCAGGGCAAATTTTGTTTTAATAGAACTCATTACCAATGGGTAAGATGATTGTAATAATATATATTATATGTACATTTCAAACTATTATAATGCAAAGCAATTTTTTTTTACACTGATCCAATAAAGAATATTGGATACAGCTTGGAAAGCATCCTCAGATTAATATTTGCTCATCAATTATTCAACTGTTCTCTAAGCAACTTTAAAAGCTTAGTTTATTGCTTTTCTTATATCTCACAGAAACAAATACCCTTGCCTTTTTAGTTAAAATAAATATATTTCTGTCTTGACAACTCTCGACCGCTGCTGTTGGTTATTGCTGCTGCAGAGTAAGTACAGGACTAGGGGGCCATTGCCAATACATGCACGACATGCTATTGTGAGCAAGTAAGACATGCTGCTGCTGTACAATATAGCATACGTGAATTACCCGTAGCAGATCTATACAGGTGGAGCTGGGGAAGGTGCAGGGCTTCTGAAAGTGCACTGCACTGCTAAGGCAAATGCTACCCATGTATCTGAATGTTGAGCATGCAAGCTCAGTGGCTACTGACACAGCAGGAACCAATCAGCTGTGTCCTATACAGTGTTTGGCTTATTACTTAAAAAAATGTAATTTATTACTTGTTAATTGTTACTCCTTTCAAAAGTAATATTATTACTTATTACTTTCTGGCAACAGTAATTAGTTACACTACTAGTTATATTACTTTTCCTTCACGCCACAGAAATTGTAATTGTGTATCTTCCCCATAAAATTCTTCTATAATGTTGCTAACAACATATTTCTGCATCATCATTTGACCAAAATCCAAATTGGATCGCAGTCAGAAGTTATTACAAACACTCAATGGTGATTGATAGTGACTTTTAAGTCATTAATTTTAAAGTATTAATCTCATTAAATGTCATGTGTAGCTTGAATCGTATATGGGTCGTATCTCTTACCCATATACGGTTATATTTCATGATTTATTTTATCAAAAGAAATCACATAAGTTCATAAGAAAAATGTGTTGTTTTCCAAAAAGATTTTTAATTATATTAATATGTTTTATATTGGGATCACAGGGATGTGGCCAATTAATGTTACAACTCACAAAATGGTGTTCAGATTATCTTTGAGGTGTATACGTGCTCTGGCGTAGTTAAAAGGTTTAGTCCACTTTCAAATAAAATTTTCCAGATAATTTACTTACCCCCATGTCATCCAAGATGTTCATGTCTTTCTTCGGTCGAAAAGAAATGGTTTTTGATGAAATCATTCCAGAATTTTTCTCCTTATAATGGACTTCAATGGGCACCAAACGGTTAAAGGTCAAAATTACAGTTTCAGTGCAGCTTCAAAGGGCTTTAAACGATACCAGACGAGGAATAAGGGTCTTATCTAGAGAAACCATTGCTCATTTTCTAAAAAAATACAAATGTATGTGCTTTATAAACACAAATGATCGCCTTGCAAGTGCTTCTGCTTTCTGTATTCTTCACAAAGCGTACGCTGTATGTCCTACGCCTTCCCTATTCTATTTACAGAGAAAACGGAACTGTCGCCGCATTCGTTCCGTTAGTTAAATAAGGAAGGCGTAGGACATACAGTGTATAATGCTAATAAACAACTAGTTAAGAGACCCTAAAATAAAGTGTTACCCTGAAATCTTATTAGTAATTAGTTACACTACTAGTTACTGCAAAAAGTAATATTATTACTGTAACTAATTACTAGTAACTGCTCGACACTGGTCCTATAGATAATGATGTGATTATGAGCAGGTTGAGTTAAAGGACCTATTAGCCTGTGCCATCTAGAGTTTCATGGCAGAACTTTGTATATATATTGTAATTTTTATGCATTTTTTTTCTATTTCAGTTTTTTTATTTACAGTTTCATGTTTCAGTTTAATTGTTTTGTGTTTCATAATTGTTTTACTGTTTAAATTTGCCTGAAAAGCTTAAAAATATTGTGACGAGCAGGGCGGGCGAGAGCCGTGAGGGAACGATGCGAGGCTGGTGACGCGAGTGATAATGAGCGTCACCTGCGAGGCATGCCCGCCTCGTTTTGTTCTATGTTTATTTTGAATTAAAAGTTACGTTGAATATTCTCCGGTTCCCGCCTCCTTCTTCCCACATCTACTAACGACGTTACAAATATATTTAATTGTTTTGTGTTTCATAATTGTTTTACTGTTTAAATGTGCCTGAAAAGCTTAAAAATATATTTAATTGTTTTGTGTTTCATAATTGTTTTACTATTCAAATTATATCATAAAAATCAGCTCGGGTCACATATGTTGTAATTTAATTTTTATATTTAATTAACAGTTTCAAATTTTATGAATTGTTTTGTGTTTCATAATTATTTTACTGTTTAAATTTTTATTTTAGGTTGGGGTAAGATGTCACTTTTTTATTTATTTTATACAATTTCTTAATTACAATCAATGCATTTTACACTCACTGTTTGATGACATTTAAAACAAAAATAAAAAATCATCATTTTATGGGAACTTACCCCATACAGTGTGATGACATAACATGACCCACAATTGGGGCATGTTGTCTCAAAAAGTGTATTAAATGACCTGAATGTTGTTTTCTTAATAATGATGGAAATGTTTTTTTTTCTTTTGTAGCCATGACTTTAAGGTATGTATACTGACTGTAAAAATAAACCCACCCTGAGTGATATTTGCTGGAGTACAAAGTGTGACAGCTGACTCTTATGTAACATTAATGATGTTCTCATTTCACACCAAGAACAAATATAAATAAAATATATACTGTTACTTATCTGCAGAAATTCTGTAAAACCATTCTTTATTTTTGATCTTGTAGTCTATTTCTTACTGTCACTTAATGAATACTTGCCATCTCGGTTACTATGTGTGAAATGCAAGCAGGGCGCTCACAGTTGGTTACTTTTTCTCACTTATGACAAAAGTTTTAATGAATATCCTGCTGGTTACAGTACACATGGATGAAATTTCCAGGCTTCTCTCTCAGTTTCTTTTTGTCATGCTTACAATAGGTTGCATGTAGTGGTTTGTTACATGTCAGCTCATTATTTTTCTTCTACCACTATTTTCATAGGCATCTCAACTGACAAAAATTATACATCACCAAAACAACCACAAAAGACTTTGAAAAGATCTGCTTGGATATTTATGTCTGCAAGTTTATGTATCTTTGCCTATATTAGTCCTCAAAGTTTATTGATAATTTTACTTACTTTTTTTTTTTATAGCTAAAACAGAATTTCCATCATTATAGCACCTCTGTGCCTGGACGTTGCTTCTCGTGGACAATTTCGAGGCAAGATTAAAATTTTATGTACGGCCGCTCAGACCCAAATTGAAAACCTGCTGCAGTGGAATCCCATTAAATTAAGATAAATAATTGCCTGCTGTTCTTCATGTGCACAATGACAGCATTTAGCAACAAAGTAATTGCGCAGAGGTGGGACTTATTAAAGTTATCTTTCCTCACTCAATGCTTTTCGTTCCTTAGGCAGTAATATTTTTTTGACCCTAACTAAGCTTAAATTGACTGTGTTGATATATAAGTCAGGAGTCTACAGCAGTCAAAATCTCACAGTGTGTGGACAGATTGGCATTTAATGTCATTGCCAGTTAGTCACTCAAGGACACAAGAGCTGCAGTTTTGGAGATGTTCAAACCCAGTCGTCTAGCCATCACAATTTGGCCCTTGTCAAACTCGTTCAAATCCTTACGCTTGCCCATTATTCCTGCTCCGAACACATCAACTTTGAGGACAAAATGTTCACTTGCTGCCTAATATATCCCACCCACTAACAGGTGTCGTGATGAAGAGATAATCAGTGTTATTCACTTCACCTGTCAGTGCTCATAATGTTATACCTGACCTGTGCATATACAGTTGTATGACAGGTTATGTGCACTTACTCTATAAAGTGTGATAACATGACCTGCTGTTGAGGCCTGTTGTGGTTTCTTTATTTCAGACAATAGTGATCTAGCTCAGCCTGAATCAGTCCTGTTAGTCATGTTAGCAGTCTAAACACGGCCTCATCTAAGTTTCAAACTATTGCTTTGGTGTTATAGAAGAAATCAATGGCCTGTGAGAAGTGAATCCCACACCTCAAGTCCATCTGAGGCTGTTGTTGGAAGCTGTAGAGCCGCCAATATTCTTGAAGGCTCAGAAAGTTTCCCTCCTATATGACATAGTACATAAAGGGATTCTGTGGAGGCCAAAAACCAGATGTGTGGAACTCAGTGTGCGGTTGGAAGACGGAAAGAGGGAATATTTTAATATGAAATGGACTCACTGAGAAGTTGTGAACCACAGCTCACTTGAGCCACAGAATATAATAGCCTTTTTCTCTTTGAGGACTATGTAATGTTGCAGTGCTGCTTTGTCCTCTTGGCCTATGCTGATGATATGGTCTGTTTTGGTATTCAGATTTTATAGTATTATGCATAAATAAAACCATAAAGTTGGGCAGTTTTCATACTCCCAGAATATTTAATAGGTAAGAATCAAAATGAAGAGACGAAAAGCCAATGCACTGATTCACTCGACCTGTTTCTGTAGAAAGAGATCCATTATCTGTAATGCTTTTGAAGGACTGCTGATTTTGAGTCACTTTCTCAAAGTACACTTTTTTTTTTTAGTACAATATTATCATGAAGTTAATAAAAGTATTTTTTTGTTGTTGTTTACTGATGTTACACAATATGCAAATAATAACCAATATAAAATATGAAATTGAAATTAAGATTAACACTGTTGAGCAGGATATGAATCTCAATGTCAGACCTCTCATATTTTCCTTTTTCCATCAGAATAATATTGATGGACTGAACGTGTTTCACAGGGACATAAAAACAGCCTAAATGTCACAAATGAGCAGCAGAGACTGACACCATCAAGATGAAGAGTGGGCAGTCAGCTTACTAATGAATGATGTCAAAAACAGTCGTGCCTTATGGGTATAGACTGTCAAATCAATCAGTGGGACAAATGAAGACAAAGATAGATGAAGGAGAAGAGGTGTCTGAGATATGGCATACACTAATTTTCACTTGCCGGTCACCGTTATTTTCCAAGTAAGACATGTTCCTAGATCAACGTATTTTGTTGATCCTGGAACAACATTTCTGTTCTACTGATGTAGAAGCACCTAACCCTGGTTGTAAGCCTAAACTTTTCCCTCAAATCTGATTGGTTGACTGTGTAGTTAACAAATTTTTCTTAAACTTTTAAAAATAAAGGTTCCAAATAAGTTTTTTTTTTTCGCAGCGATGCCATAGGAGAACCATTTTTGGTTCTTCAGAGAACCTTTCAGTGATCATTTCTTAAAATAACCATTTTTACTTAATGTAAAAAAAAAAAAAAAAAAACATTTTAAAAATGTTAACAATCTTTTTCCACTAAAAAGAACATTTTGTGTAATGGAGATACCAAGGTTCTTCATGGAACCATAAATGTCAATAAAGAACCTTTATTTTTAAGAGTGAATATGTAGCTGCTCTTTCAAATGGGCTTATATCTTGGGAAGCTGAAGGTAAGAACATAATTCAGGATGAAACTTAATACAATAGCTCATTACCATCTCTGTTTGGCCTGTAATCATTGTGGCAGCTCACAAAACTGAACTTATTAACTGAATTAATCAAGCTGTGAAGGAAATGATCTTAAACCATCTATTTGCTAAACACATGAATGTGGCTATATATCTACAAGCAATTGGTGACTCCGGGACACATTCAAATTTCCAACGCTTGATTTAATACCACAGGAGATACTTTTTAACACAAATACTTATATTACACAAATTTATATTATCTGGAAACATTGCAGTCATTTTAAACTGGCTTCAGCAGCAACGATGATGACAATAGAAAGCTTATTGTTTAAGTTAGCTATAATCAGTCATGCTATCTAAAAATTGGCTTTAGTTGTAGCTGAATATGAGTAACTTTTACAACATTACACAGATTTAATTAAAATTAAATATTAACCAAATTAAACATTAAACAAAATTAAACATTAACCAAATTAAACAACTAACCACTAGATGTGTGACTGGGTCAGATTTTGGCTGAATTGTTGAGACCGTTGTGAGGATCAGCCAATTGATAATGACCTTAAAACTATACTAAATAATGTCTTAATGAAAATCAAAAAGTGCCAAAAGGTTAGCATCATGACTAGGTTTAGGATTAGCTCAGGATAAAAACAATAGAATTCAATGGAGAGTCCTCATTATGATAGGCTCCATTCCATAATGGATTTCATGCAAATCCACAGGTGGCTTCCTATCAAAAGGTCACCTTGCAGTGGGTAGAATGCTTTGTGTAAAACAGTATTGCTTTAGAGAAGATGAATGTGAGATGAAACACCTGTTTTCATGAGTTAGGTTTTGCTTTTAAGTGCTTCTGTATTCTGAAATGCTTGACAACGGAGCCATTCTGAGAGAAAAAAGGCATAATAAGGTTATAATAACACATCTCATGAATGCAAGAAAAACATCTTACTGTAATTTATGCATGAAAAGGCTACAAATAAAAATACAAAATTAATTCCACCCTGGTAGTGATGAAGGCAAATGTCTTTCAAAGAACATCAGAAAAAAAAAAAAAAAAACTGTAAGCCTAATGTTAAACACATTGAGGCATCACAGCAAGGGCAGAAATACGAGAAAAATGGAGAGAGATGGAGAGACCGATCAGCTTCTGTAGTATGAGGCACCAATCACCAAGTTGAAATTACCATACTTATGCATGATGTAAATCAGATATTAGCTAAAATGCAAAGCCCTGAGGCATCTACTCTTCACTTCTTCTGTATTAATGAGATTTTGTTCCTTGCTCAATTGGAAGAAAGAAAAAACACTCATCAAGCTCAGCCTCCAAAGAGTAATGTGATTTGGACAATCAACCCAATCGACTCCAAATTATTTCTTGGCTGTTTCGATAAGGTTCTGTCCAGGAGCAGCAAAATTTATGTTATGAAAGGGGTAAAATTGCCTTTGCTTCAATGAGATGTCTTTTCTCTTTCCTTCTTATCTTTTTCTATTACACATAATCAGTGACGGTTATAACTGAAATCCTGCATTTCATATCTACACTCTAGAAAAGTCTGTTAAAACAGGGCCCAGTGTACTGTGTTGATATGAAGGAATTTTCTCTATTGATTTTTCCACAAGCGTTTTACCACTATTTTGAATAATGTATTGCATTGTGTTGTATTTTGGGAAATGCCCATAAACTTAACAGATAATGTTCTGGCAATGACCAGTACCTTTCCCATTTTTATAGATTTTTATTTATTTCTTTATTTTACAGTGTATAGTTCTCCAGAGCCCTGTGTGCTGTATTAAAAAAACAAAAAAACAAAGACTGGCTAGACCAGCTGAACACCAGTTTAGAGGGGTTTTATTTGCAGGGTTGAACCTGCATTCATGGAAGATTTGTTGTTTGCTCTCTGTTGCATTATTCAAAAACTGCGTACTTTTGCCATGCTTCAGGCTTGCCTGCCCATGTCTCCTTCAGACAAGAAGCAGATGATATGTACTACAGGTGCCTTATTTAACCTTTGGTCACCCTGGTATTGACATCATGGGCTGTCGCTGCCCAATGTCATTGTTGTGTTTTGACACATGCTTCAGACACTTGGCCATGCCAGAGTCATTTCCCATTAGCATCCTAGTATGCAGTGTCTCATTCCCCTTCTCAGGGAACCATGGTTACATTTGTAACCCAAGACATTTGTAACCCAAGACAATTTCATACAGATGTTCTGTTCTGTAAAGAGATGCTCAAGGTATCACTGAGAATACCGTATTAGGACTAAATTCATTCAGTATTTTTTTTTTTTTTTTTTTTTTGAACACATCAAAAACTTTATCTTCTGAGCTTACATGCTCACCCTGTACAATCAAAGACTTGAGATCAGTAGTGGCCCAGAGAGCATGTTCTGTACAATCAGCCTCAGGAGAATCATTGAGGGGTTTGCTTTCAAAGTGCCACGAGAATGAAACTCAAAAAGCTTTTACATGAACACATTAGATGTTCTCACTTCTCGATATCTCTGACAATTCATTTGTTTTTTAGAAGCACCTCAAAATTATTGTATTTTGTGTAAATAAATAAGGCCAGAAAAAAAAATACTGATTCTTTAAGGTGATCAAAAAGGCTTGTAATCATATTCCAATATCAATAATAAATAACTATAATAGAAATACCCAATGGTCCAGTAACTAGTCTTTGTTTTTAAGGAAAACAAATGTTGTGGCTCTAGAATACAAAGAGTTATTTTGCAATTGTAATTTTAAATTAAAGCACCAGACTGTTTAGGGAACACATCAAAGTTTGAAGTATTGTACAGGCTCCGATGTTGAATAGTTTTTGAGAGGATTAAAATGTCTTATTAAATGAAAATGCTTTGCTGTGAATAATCCAAAATCTTTGAATCCCAAACGTCCTTCCACTCTGTATTCAATGGCTTTGCTGAGACAGATGAAAAAAAAAAAAAAAAAAAAAAAAAGGAAGAAGAAAAAACGTTTTCAAATGCATTTGGACTGTTTGTATTTGTGTTATGCTTTACTATTTTATTTGTTTTAGAAGGTGGCATGTATAACAAATATATAGTATATATTAATAATTCATAAATAATAAGATCAAAACACAGAAAGACAAACTTATCTGATGGTTAAATATATGCTAAAAAAAAAAAAACCAAAACATGTCTAAATTGCATCTTGATACAAAAGAAGAGAATGATTTACATATTCAGTCCATGCATATAACATCCCTGCAAGAGGAAGAAACACCAAGTTGAATTAAAACATGCATACCAACCATTATAAACCCTTCAATTAGATCAGTAGTCATGGATAATAAATGACAAATGGACAGTTGGACATATAATATTTCCCTTACATATCAAAACCAATGTGATTTCAGGTATTCACTGAGGAATACTGGCTGTGCAAAGTCTGATGTTTATGCAAAGGCAGGCATACATACAGTATAATATAATTCACATAAAATGCAATGGCTAGCGCAAAGTTTTACATATTTTTCCATTGGTAATGATGAGAAGGCAACTTATAGGTCTCGTGGGTATTATATAAATCCAACCCTGTTAGTGTTGGTTAACCAAAAGTGGGAAATGCATGAATGTTTAGTGGTTGTCCATTTAAAGAAATTGATGTTTTGACACCTATTTTAGCTGTCTAACATGGAGGCTATATGTAAACAGCTGTTGAAACAGAATCAATATTATTAATCAATAAATTAAATGTGTGTCAAATGTTTTAGACAACCCTTAAAATGAAAGTTTGTGATGCTATTCTGTATATAATGACAGCAGAGATGAAAGACTATGGGGTTTGTGTTTAATAACATACCTATGTTTTTTCAGAAACCTGTCTTGATGTCTCTAAATGAACTTTAAGTAATCAATGAATTTTTTTGGGCTCTTTCTTTCTGACCTTTAAAGCTCTAATAGAGATTCCACACCAGCAGGAGGAAATTATAGGTAAACAAACTCACCAAGCTGGACAGGCCTCATAAAACACGTAACACCATCCACCCAGAAGTCAAATGGAGGGACCAGTTGTGGCATTTCAAACTTTATGGAGTTTCATTTCATTTTAATCAGTTGCCGTGGTCCGATGGTATGAAATTTACAGCATGAGGGTTATGAAACGGAAAAAAAAAACATGAAAACTTGCCATATGCATATTTGGTATGTTTGTTTCACCAGCTAATGTGTTAGTCAAGGTGGTACTTTTCAAAGTCCAAAAAGTCCAAAGTCCAGGGCTCCAAAAAAGCTTTAGAAGATGGGGAAGGCTTTCAAATTATTAAAATTGTTATGGGGACAAAATGTTCTCACAAGGATGGTAATATTCTTTGGTCTCCATGAGGAAAACAGGAGGGTTGGGGGTTAGAATATACTGTTTGTACAGTATAACAATCATTATGTCTATGGAAAGTCCACATATACATGTGGGGCACATGTGTATGTTTTGTTAAACCATCCAACATGACAAAATAAGTAAGAAGCACTTATTTATATTAATCCCACACAACAGAAAGATTTAAGAAATTGTTAGTATTTGATCCAATATACAGTACTGTCGCATTGTCATTGCATTTCAAAGAGATCACCCCTGAATGCACTTTAGGGGTGCTAGTCATGATGTGTTGTGTTAAGTTGATCGACCACTTCATAAGTAAAGTAGATGAAGCCTGAGATCTGTGCAGTAATGAGGGCCATTTGGCCCGTCCTCATCCACCTAGTTACTTTAATAACATAAAAGTCATACTGCTGGCTCTCTTTGGCATTCAGCCATAGCAAAAACCTATGGAAATGAATATCATTATTCACAGTGCTGCCTGCTCTTCCATTTGTTTCCATTAGTTCTTAACATATTTCAAAGTCAAATTCAATCAGTGGGGGTCTGAGAAAGGGAATGAGGTCCACGGAGACCACAAAGCAGAAGTAATACAGCCAGACAGCAGCGTACTGTACATACTGTATATGACTTTTGATTTGAAATGAGTCAGGGATTCCAAAGAAATAGTGAAAATAATCTTTAAACTGTAAAAAGTTTTGGAAAGTTTAGTGTAGTACACATTACTTATTTAATGCTTGTGTATAGAAACTTTAGAAAGTTTACAGACATGAGAATAAGTAGCTTGCTTTTACTTTTTGCTATTTCAGTTTTTCTGCTTCAAAATTGTATGTTTATTTCAATGTGTTACTTGCCATTTTTTTGTAATTGTTTGTGAAATTTACTAGCACTTTCCGAGTGAAAATTCAGTGCAGTTCCAAAACGATAGTGTACATGATTTAATGTTTTGTGTAAGAAGAGCATTGCAAATTTCATTTGGTTTCATTTGAGGCTCAGTCAGTGTGTCTTTTTACACAAGCAACCCAATGCATGTTTATGAAAAGGTCAGTACTGTCAAAGTTGTTATATTTGGATAACATTTTATAGGCTACAGCGTATTATTAAAGTTCTTAGACAGCCAACTTTTTTTATATTGACAGACTTGCATATTTGGTTCAATAGTGTAAGTTATTTCAGTTCATATAAATAGCTTGTTTTTCACATTATTATGTAATTTGCCCTGTAAGATTTGAGAAAATACTGGCCCAAAATTGAATCTGAGAGCACATTATGAATCTTACCCGCACAAAGGGCTGCTTTAGAATGTGATTAGAGGTTTAATAATGCAACGCTTCCCGTGGTCTTTGTGTGGTGGTATTGAGTTTTAAGATGCTGTCACAGAGGCTCCATGCTTCCTTTACGGAGCCTCTGTCATATTTTCTCAAAGCCTTCTATTTGTTGCCATCCTTCTGTGCAGCATATTGGAGTCTGTCATTTTTAATTTCTCATCTGATACAGTCAAGTTTTGACATTGCTTTGGGTCGCCCAATCTGTTGTGCAAATACTCTTTGTCAGTCTAAATAATGTCACCAACTGGCTTGTCACATGTTTCTCTTCTGCATTTCATCTAATCATGTACTTCATTATACCCTACTGATGGCAACAGATGTGAAATATAATCTTTGTGAGAGTGAGTGGGTTTATCTCCTGTCTACACTCTAAAAACTGCAGGGTTGTTTCAGCCCAAATTTGGGACAAATATTAACAAAACACAGCCATTGTGTTCAATTTTTAAATTAAAATTTTTACCCAATGGTTGAGTTTTTGTCCATATTTGACCCAAATTAGGGTTGAAACAACCAAGCATTTTAGAGTATAAATATATTTGGAGATAAACCCACTCACTCAGAATCAATCAATCAATCAATCTTGATCTATCTATCTATCTATCTATCTATCTATCTATCTATCTATCTATCTATCTATCTATCTATCTATCTATCTATCTATCTATCTATCTATCTATCTATCTGTAACAATGAATTTGTTTCACTTTTGTTTCCTTCTCAGATGCATAGATGTCTTCAAAGTGAGAATACATGTGTCAACACAGCCTGAAGCAAGAGTCTTTTTGAAAGTCTCAACCAATCACAATAAGTCAATCAGTCATCAGGTATGTGGCAAATAAAAACAGCACAGTCCAATTAGACAGCTGAAATAAACTACCGGAAGGACTTTGCCTCCATTGATCAAGATGACGCCTGGAAAACAAGCAGACAGGCATGATAAAGTGCATTGGATTTGACACTTTATAAGGTGATCAATAGCACAAAGAAAGGGCAGATCGGTGGATAAAAAAAGAGAAGGGGAAACCAAATTTGTTGTACTGTTTTTTGTTCTTTTAATATCTGCATCTGCCCTGCTCTCCCCAATCATCTCAGTTGGTGATCACAAAAAATGCAGACTTTTTTAAAAGTGTATTAGCCTGGGGTTCAAGCTTGAACAAATGCCTCTGGATCAAAGAAATTCTCCCCATGTTTTTCTCTATGTGTGCTCTGTTTTCCAATATAAATGATGATTGTGATGGATATGTATTCCAGCCAGAAAAACGCAGACAGAGTGTACAAGGTATGCGTGTTTGTCATCTGTTAGTGTGCTCACACAAAGTGACCCACAAAAGACTTTGCTTTTCACAAGTAAATTAATGTGAAGTTTAATAGCAGTCTCTCATCTCACAGCACAGAAAAACAGGTTTTTATAGGTTGTCAGGAACAATGCAGAAAAAAAGGTACAAAAGCTGTTAGAGCAGTACTATACATTTTCAAAAGGTACACCTTGTACCTTATTTACCCCTAAGGCGGGCATATTGCTTAAAAGTACATACATTACCTAAAGTGTATATATTAGTATCTAAATTACACTGTTATAGCCTTTGAAAGGGTACCACCATCAATGACAGATTTTGTACCTTACTTTAGATTATACTTTTAATTGGCCTACTGTATGTTGTAGAATTCATTATGAAACAAAAACAAAGAACTTGCGAGTTGTGGACACGCAATTGTGAGATAAAAAGTTTCAATTATTTTTTTTTTTTAGTTATTCTGAGGCGAAAACAAGCTTACATACTATTCACCCATGAAATGGACTCAATAGCATTGGGAGGGTTAATAATTTTAATTCAAGATATATTCGGTTACACTTTATTTCGATGCCCCACTTTAGACATTCTACTAACTATAAGTAACTTTGCAACTACATGTCAGCTAACTCTTATTAGAGAATTAGTAGAATGTTATAAATTAGGGTAGGTGTTAGGGTTCGGGTATGCTGACATAGTTACAAAATTTATAAAATCAGTAAAATCAGTAGAATGTCTGTTGGGGAGCATAAAAATAAAGTGTTAGCAGATATTAAGAAGGCAGTCTACTAATAGTCTAATGAGAGTTAGTTGGCATGCAGTTGCACAGTCACTTATACAGTAGAATGTCCAAAGTGGACTATCAAAATAGTTTTACTGTATATTCTCTGAAAATAAGTCTTAATATTTTATACAGTTTTATTTTTAAAATGTTCTGTGTATGTTCAGATGGTGACATCAGAGCCCATGTACTCAAATATAAGTTATAAGCTTATAAAGTTTGCTGTGATTTTAAACATGCAGACACAAAACATACTGTATATACAAACAATCTACAATAATGAATTTCTATTCTATTTCTGAAAAGAAATGTAAAAGATAAAAGGAAAAAAATTACCACCAAATGTATGAATAATATTGGATTGTTTCTAATCAAGATCTGTATATATTTGTTAAAAAATTTGGTACACTTTACAATAAGTTTCATGAGTTAACTACATTAGTTAACATGAACTAATAATGAACTGCAGTTCTACAGCAATTATTATCCTTTGTTAATGAAAACAAAACAAAACATGAAACCTAAAACCATTTTCTTTGTGTGCAGGAATTCTGTCCTCGTCTCTCATGGACTGGTTTTACGATAGCTCCTCAAATGCATGGTGAAGTTGCTGGGAAGTCCGTGTCTCAGAAATTCTTCCTGGAGCTGAAAATTTATTTTGTAAGATATTTCTGAGTTTTTTACACATGGTGTTCATTAATTACTTAAACTTTCATTGTGAATTTTTTTTACCTTTATAATCACCAGCTTTTCAATCTGAGACTTTGATAAATATTCTACACTTTCAAGTTTCACTCTCAGTCCCATCAGTACTGTGAAAATAGAAAATTGTTTTATTAAAGGTAGGGTAGACTTTTTTGTTATGCTGGTTGAAACTCTCTTCACATCCTGAGCAATCAATAATACAAGTGTAAATTAATATTAAAACATGTACATATATCTCCTGTGGAAGTCTCAGGACCAAAAAATGTCTGGTCCGAATGCAATGATACGATGTTCTACCTGCCTGTCAACATATGTATTTCCATACCTCTGCACACCCTGCTTGTGCAGGCATCACACGTCACCAGCGCGTTCTATCCCCAGAGTTAAATCAACTCTACTCAGAGTACATTTGGTCCCTCTCTAAATAATGTTAAAGTAACACTGAAGCAGGGTTAAAGTTAATGAGATAATTAAGCAATTAATTAAGTGATGACTGATCATTAGTGATGAACACCTGCTGTTAACAAGCAGAATTACTGAAGACTAGAGAAAAACAAGAACTACAACTGACTGTCTAAGGCTGTGGCTTAGATGAAATCAGCTGAAGATAAAAGAAGATATTAAATCTCGGACTATCTGATTTAACAACTCACAAACAGGATTACCAGCTTCACTTATTTCTAACCAGATGGACTTCACCGAGTGCTGCAAACAAACAGCAGCCACCTTTTACAGTTCCTCCTGAAACAAAACAACAAGCTTGTGCTGTGTTTCACCATGTCATAAAGGTAATTACAAGATGGCAACCCTCAACATTCTACATGGGGCTGTTCACGTCTTCAGACTGGGATTTTTGTGTTTCTATGTCAACACTATCAACGCTGAAATGAATCTGATTCTGTACTGCACTCAGGCAGTACAATTAAGAGCTCTGTGAGTTGTTTATGCTTACTATTATTGTACTGTTACGTGCTTTGTGACATGAAGTAAAATAACGGAGCATCTCGTGACACTGAATCTGCTGTGAGCGTTCACGTGTTTTGAAGGAGGAGAGCGCTCTAAAGGGAGGGTGGGATCTTGTGCTTTCGAAATTAGTTGGCAATTGCTAGCCTCTCTGAAATTGCCTACCTGACCTTTAAGATAAAAAAAATTGGATGTATTAAGATATTAATTTTAATAATGTTACCTACCATACTCATCTGAAATGGTGGGTCAATATGATGATCATTGTGTATACCAGAAAGCAAACAGAAAACAGAGCATAAAAGGTTACTGTATTTACAATTTGCTTGTTTTGTGTGTAACATAATATTTATTCATTTATTTCATTAAAGAAGGTATAATAACTTACCACTGTAACAGAAGAAAGGCAAACTGGCAAAGCAGCTCTCATCTGTCCACTGGCCAAAGTATTTTAAAGACACAGCTGTGCAGTGTTGAGCTCCCCACTCTTCTGGGACATTTGCACCATTATCTGGTTGTGCAGCAACCCATTGAGTATGTGGCTGCCAATATGTGAAGGAAGAGCTGCTCTGATCTGACCACAGTCTGTTTCTGTGCAGACCAATCCATACGTAATAGCTATAATAATAATTACGTGTGCTCAGTATCTGTTGACGTTCTGTTTCATTTCTCACACTGGCCAGATCAGTGTATTTCTCTCTGCAGTAGCTCTGAGCTTCAGTCCAGGTCCTTCCGTCAGACACCCAGACATACTTCTCAGAAGAGTTTTCTTTACCTAAAGTGAAACATAACTGGATGAATAGCCTATAAATCAGACAGTCAATTTGATCATTTGTCTGTCCTCACATCTGTCATATTTATGGAAGCAATATTAGACATAAAAGAACAGGAAAACCATAAATAGTATTTAAAATATGAACCAATTTAGCCCTTCATCTAGTTTAGCATCAGTTTCTGCTTTTTTACACAGCTGATAATAGGTCTGATGGGTTCTGTCGGGTGCTTGGATTCCCATCATGGGATAATTTTATGGATTTGGTTTTAATTCATTTTATTTTAATTCACTAATTACTAATAATTATTTAATTATTTTAATTCTGTTTTAATGAAATATGATGTATTAAACAGCTTGTAAACATTCTTTATCGATAGAAAAAATTAAAATAACCTGTTAAACAAGAAAATATCATGAAATCATTTAAGATATTTCTCCTCGTTCAGAAATTTTTTGGCATAAAAGGTTCTTGAGTCGGGAACCATAGAATTCTATGTAGAACCCAACTGAACGTTTTTTACTAAGAATATAAGGAATTAATCTATGATGACATTTAATTAATAGCGAGCATACATTAACTCGTTAAAGCATTATACATTAACTAACGCATTATTCATTAACTAACACATTAGTTAAGAATGAAGCATTGCATATTAGTACCCCCTTATAGTAAAGCAATTGGATGGATTTATAAAAATAATATTTTGAATATAAATGAAATGTCTTACCATCATAGCAAACAAATGTAAACATATTGTCACATGATGAATCAAACCAATTTCCATTATAATCCATGGCAACACACAGTTCTTTCCCACCATAGTTGTCTGGTTCATGATACCAGTTCCTGAAATCTCTCTCTCCTTCCTGATAGAAATCATTATCCTCCAATGACCATCTCCAGCTGTTCATATCATCATACAGTCCAATCCAGGCTGAACCACTGTAACTCCCATTAACTGTGTTGATCAGACTGTTCATTTCCTCCATGTTATCAATGGTGGCCAGATCAGTGTAATTCTGTCTGCAGAATCTCCGAGCTTCAGTCCAGGTCTTTGATTCATTCACAAAATGATACTGACGTAATGATGCTAACACTGTCATGGTGAGGAGAAATGGAAATGTACAAAAGTGATCAATGATCTGAGAGTAATGAATGGGCAGTTTGTAAACTAAAGACAGAATCAGAATATGAACAGATGTTCTACATGGTTTTTAATTCAAGCAAAAAAAAAGATTATTATCTGTGGTAATCGTTATGCATGCCACAGATGGATAATCTTCCTTTTCAGAGGTACATATGACACCTCAGTGAGCTGAGTGTAAATGTCTGTGTCAAGACTCTGCTGGGGTCTGAATGATCTACTCACCACTGTAACAAAAGAAAGGTAATGCAGTATCACAGTTTTCATCTGTCCAGTTCCCAGAGTCACTGAATGACACTGCAGTGCAGTATTCCCTGTTTCCAGCATTATCTGGCTGTCCTGTCCTCCAGTTACTGAATGAAGAGTTGCTCTGATCTGACCAAGATCTGGTTCTGTACAGTCCAATCCAAGCAACTGAATAATAATAACTTTGTACTAATGACTGAACCCTGTAGTTTTCAATCTCATTCCTGATGCTGACGAGGTCTGTGTGATGTTCTCTGCAGTAACTCTGAGCTTCAGTCCAGGTTTTGTACTGGTAAACAAACACATAACTTGTGCTAGCATTCGCTCTTCCTGTGGGGAAATAATATAAATATGTGATATATCATGGAATCATGAATATTTTGTTCTAATTACCTGTCAGAAAGTCCATTAGCAGTTCTCACCATCATAGCAAACAAAGGGAGATGTATAGGAGCAATAGACTTCACCCCATGTTCCCCGGTAATATGACATATACACACACAGACTCTGTCCACCTGAGTTCACAGGTGTCTGGACAAACCAGCTTTTAAATCCTCCCTCTAATGCTGCATTATCCAGTGACCATTTCCAGCTGTTCGGATCGTCATATAGTCCAATCCAAGCTTTGCCATAGAAAGTCCTACGAACTGTTTTAAAGAGCCTCTTCATTTCCTCAATGTTATCAATGGTGGCCAGATCAGTGTAATTCTGTCTGCAGAATCTCTGAGCTTCAGTCCAGGTCTTATTATCAGGCACAAAGTGATAGTGACGGGTACATAAAGAATGTGTGCAGGTTCCTTTAAGTTGAAAATCACAAAGAAAACATATGATTCATCATAAGGGGTCACGGCAGGGGTCAATTTGAACCCATTTAATAATAAAATCTAATGTATATTGCCAAAGTTAATCAAATTTAACCTGTATATTCAAAATTAACACAATATGGTCTAAAACTAAAAGTGACCAAAAATGGCAAAAATTAGCTCACTGTTGTAGCAGATGAAAGGCAGGCTGGATAAGCAGTTCTCATCAGTCCATCGGCCTGAATTGCTGAATGATACAGCAGTACAGTGCTGAGAAAACCACTGGCCATAATCATATAGACCATTATCTGGTTGCTGTGGTGAATAGGGAATTTGTGGTCTCCAGTTTTCATAATTGGTAATCTGATGGTTAGACCAAGTTCTGTTTCTGTACAGTCCGATCCAGACTCCTCCACCTGTTCTCTCAAAGATCATCTGGTTCTCAGTCTGATTTCTCACATTGGCGAGATCTGTGTAATGCTCTCTGCAGTATCTACGAGCCTCTGACCAGGTTTTCCTGTCATTGATTTTGATGTAACTCTGTGTGGCATTTTCTTTATCTGAGATATGAATAATACAACAATATGCACAGAATTACAGAAATATCATCAACAAATCTGAAAAAAAATAAATGTACAGTACTTACCATCATAGCAAATGAATGTCAGCATGTTGTCACATGACATATCATACCATTTGCCAGAATAATCCATGTAAACACACAGTTCTTTCCCACCATAGTTGTCCGGTTGATGATAGAAGTTCCTGAAATCTCTCTCTCCTTCCTGATAGAAATCATTGTCCTCCAAAGACCATCTCCAGCTGTTCACATCATCATACAGTCCAATCCATGCTAAACCATTGTAACTCCCATTAACTGTGTTGATCAGACTGTTCATTTCCTCCATGTTATCAATGGTGACCAGATCAGTGTAATTCTGTCTGCAGAATCTCTGAGCTTCAAACCAGGTCTTATTCTCATTCACAAAATGATACTGACGCGATGATGTCAATGAAAACACTGTGGAGAAAGTGTCAAATTTTAGCACACATTTTATTTATTTATCTATTTTTTTTTACAGTATTGGTCATTAAGACCGACGTCTACTCACCACTGTAGCAAATGAAAGGTAATGCAGTATTACAGTCTTCATCTGTCCAATTCCCAGAGTCACTGAATGACACTGCAGTGCAGTATTCACTGTTTCCAGCATTATCTGGCTGTCCTGTCCTCCAGTTACTGAATGAAGAGTTGCTCTGATCTGACCAAGATCTGGTTCTGTACAGTCCAATCCAAAAAAAATAATGATAATAATTGCTGAAGAAATACTGGATCTTCTGGTTTTCAGTCTCATTCCTGATACTGACGAGGTCTGTGTGATGTTCTCTGCAGTAACTCTGAGCTTCAGTCCAGTTTTTGTTCATGTAAACCCAAACATAACTTGCACTGGCATTCTGTCTTCCTGAGTAAAACAGTATTCAGCAGAAGTAAAAATTTGGTTATTTCAAAATAATAAATAATACATTTATTTTCATTGTCCTATATATTAATCAACTGCTTACCATCATAACAGATAAAAGGAAGTGTATTGGAGCAGTGTGTTGTGTACCATATCCCATAGTTCATATACACACACAGACTTTGTTCTCCATAATTGCCTGGTCCTGGGTTATACCAGTTCCTGAATTCTTTCTCTCCCACCTTGAAGAAATCACTGTCCTCTAGAGTCCATTTCCAACTGTTCAGATCATCATAGAGTCCAATCCAGGCCAAATCAATGGAATCATCATTCACTGTGTCCAATAACTGGATCGTCTGTTGTTCATTTTCAATAGTGGCCAGATCAGAGTATTTATCTCTACAGTATCTCTGAGCCTCTGCCCATGTCTTGGATTCATTCACAAAGACATACTGACGTGGGACGCTTAAGGTGATGGTGATAAACCCTGTTTAAGATGCACATTTAATTTTTAATTAGATCACAAGAACATAATAAATCTGTGTTAGACTGTTTTTAGAAAACATAGTTAAATAATTTTACCACCAGACACACAACAAAAGCCAAATCATGCATGTATAGAGTGGCAACCTAGGTGATGATCATATGCTTTATGAAAATATTTGACTTACCAGATAATATAATCAGTGGAAACATAGCTGTGAAAAAAATATATACAAATGAGTACAACATACTTTTTTATATCATTCCTCAATTGTAGGTAGATTTGTATAATGCATCTAGTTGATGGATACAAGTACAACAACAATAATAAATATTCTTTAATGTTATTGCTATTTTATATAATAATCAAATAAATTATGTTTTGCTAAGCTTACCTTTTGATTTTTTGGTTTATTGGCCGTTTTCAGATTGTTACCGTCTCAGTATTTATAATGGTTTGCGAAGTAGGGGTGGATCATTTCTTTAAACCCTTCTGACATCATGAAACTTGGATCACATAGCTGCCCTATCAAATGAACTCTGTGAGAACATAGTGAGTCTACAGTAATAATGGTTAAAGAGGCTTAGTGGATATACTGTTCTGATTCAAACAGGTTATATTTTATACAGCAATGAAAAGGATTTCTATTTTTATCCACGCAGTTGCCTACGTCAAACTATGTGATTTACACACATAAATGTATTGGGAACTTCTGTGGTTGCACAATATTGACCTTCTTAGATGGCCGAATAGCAGACAATGATCAAATAAATGGCAGACAATAAATAAGTGTCCATCAGCACTCTAAAAAATGACTGTAAAAAAAAATAAATAAATTTACACAGTAAAATACCATTTTCCATTGAAACAGTATACCATAAAAACAATGCATTATTGGTAATATTTGTTGTTTTAAGAAAAGAGGCCTAAAGGCAAATGATATTATACAGAATGCATTGTAATATACAGAAGTAATATACTGAATATAATATATTTAATATACTTAAAATGAATTCTGGTATATTTGTAATTTTCGAGAAAGTAGCCTAGGTTCCCATTCAGTCGGTCACGTTCGACGTACGTCGGACAGACCGACGAATAGGAATCTCGCTAGAGAGGCCAATCTACTTCGAGTGTAACTAAAACGAGCCAATGCACATTGGCATGCAATCATATGCATCAGCTGCTCGCCTCGCAGCGCGGGTATATAATGAGCAGCAGGTGCGTTGCATCTTCAGCTTTTCGCTTCGGAGCCGAACGGTGTTTGTTCCTGTTCTCTGCAAGCGAGTGTCTGCTAGAAGACGAGTCAAGCTTTTTGGTTGAACTTCTCTTTTTTTCCGAGTGCGGGCGAACAGCACAGCAGCGGGGTCGAAGTCCTCTCTTTTTCTGTTTTTGTTTCGTTTGCCGTTTTTGAGCAAATAGCTGTTTGACAGCGTCAGAAGGCTGTTCTCACGGCCGGTACGGTGCGCTTTTGAGCGCTGAAAAGCCGTTTTTACGGCTGGTAAGAGTGAGCGCCTTCAAAGAGAGAGAAAGCACATGACAGGCTGCACACAATCCCTGTCTGTGTTGCGGTGGCCGTTCCCCTGCGTGCTTCAGCACTTCTAAAACAGTAAAGTCCCTGAAAGAGCTTACACAAGTAGATTCGCGTCTTTTTAAGACGACATCCTACTTGTGTTTCTGGATGCGATCGTTCCTGTCCTCACTGACGGCCATGATCACCGTTTCGCATGTCTGGGCGCGTGCTGAAATGATGTTCGTGGGTGTTCATGTTTTCATATGAGAACATGATCACGTCGACACGCCGGTCGTGACTCTTCTTTCTCCGGGAAGCTTGAGTCCCCTCTGTTGTTGGCCAGCTGCCGCTTGTGTGTAAAAGCACAGCCGCGGGTCTGCCCGACACTCTGGGAGACCGTGGAGATCAACGAGAGCAAACCTCTCGCTCCTCTGCGTGTCGTGTGCCGTCGAGCTGCCGGGCTCGCTCGGCGCTCTAGATGCGTGGTTCCCTTGCGTAATCTCCATTGTAGCGCCCTCTCTGGTGCACCAGAAGAGGTCTACTTTGCTGATATGGCTTGGGTGACATGAGGTTGAGGGGTTCCTTCGGGGAACCAACCCCCTAGGGCCCCTCCCTCTCTAGCGTATTGCAAGCTGTGCAGTTTCTGGATTGGATTGCTGGTCCTTTTCATAGGGGAACCTAGCATTTCATTCAGAGCTCCAGCTGAGGGACAGACGTCGATTGCAGCATCGGAGAGAGTGCTGTTATGCTCTGGAAATGAGGGTGACGCTGCCCACTGTAATGGTGTGTGCTTATGCTAACTCAGATTCAGAGTTTACAGCCATGCTTTCCTGGGTCTTCCAGATGTGCATGGAAAACTTGGCAGTATGGGGGTATATTGGTGCCATAAATATGGAATGCCAAAGGTGCCAATCTGCATAAGTTTTTCCTCTCTCACTACCCTCTTGGATGGGGTGGCTGTACACAGACCACACCCACCCTGCATGTGAGGCCAAAGCACTCTTTTTGCATGAGGGTAGTTCTGTGCTGGGGTTGAGCTGCGCTTGTTGACTAACCGTGATCAAAGTCACGGCGCAGGCCCTCAGCCAGACGATTTCCACCTCCGTGGTCCAGAAGTGCCCCCTGGCTTACCTTGTGAGGTGTGAGAGGTTGTCAAGCTAAATGCTTTCTCAATGCTCCCATCTTACGAGGTGGCCTTTTGGTGACACTGTCGAGGACTGAGCCCAGCGGTTCTCCTCAGTTAGTAGCGGATCGGGGAGCTTCCCATGACAAACCATTGAGTTCTTCTTGGGCCGCCCCTCAGTCTGCTCGTCGCCAAGGGTGTCGTCCCCTGCAAGAAACTCCGGCCCAGCAGGCTCTGCTGTATCCATTGCGGGGAGACGACGCCTCCCGTCTCTGCAGCTGTTTAACTGGTTGGTGAGAATCACCCCTGAGACGGGCGATCCAGAGATGGGTGGGGCTGCTCTTCCACCCCTGGAGGAGGGCCAGGTGGTAAATCCTTTATTGGGTTTGTTTCTGTTCCGCCACTGACCCAAGAGGCAGCGGTACCCAAATTTTAAAGAGCAGTTCCTCCATTTCCAGGTCTGAAGAGGGTTTGGAGAGCAGTGGGAGGAGAAAAACCTCACCACTCTCATCCCCCTCTTCTGTCGCCAGCGGACAGCAGCGAGCAGCGGGCAGCCAAAGCCTCGACTGCTCCCTCTGTCCATCCGTGGAGCCAGGTAAGTGTTGCCTAGCACACTGTGACACCGCTTCGGGCCGCCTCACAAAGAGAGCCCCCCGAGCCGCGTTCCTGTGTTCCACCTCGCTGCCCTGCTGCGGGCACACCGGTGGTCCCTTTGGTCCTGCTTGTACGGTCTCTGCGAGCCGGGTTGAACCAATAGGGGTTCGCCTAGGGCCTCAGGGCTGCTACGCGGGCCTGATTGACCTTGAGGCGCAAGCGGCCGTGCCGCCATGCGTGAGGAGGGACCCGAAATTTCAGCCAGTACTGAAGAGGCCGCATTCGTAGCAGGCCTAGCTGCAGCACCGGGGAGGCGGAAGCCATCAGCCCTAGCAACCTCTGGAATAGCTTCAGAGGGAGGTAAGCTTTGTTCTTGATGGAGGCCACGAGCTGCTGAATGGTCAGAGCACGCTCTGACGAGACTACTGCCGTCATATTGACAGAGTCGAGAACTGCACCCAGGAACGAGATACGTTGAGTGGGAAGCAGCGAGCTCTTGGCTAAATTGACCCTGAGACCCAGACACTGCAGGTGGCTGAGAAGCACGGATCTGTGGTGCTCCAACTCTGACCGCGAACTGGCTAGGATGAGCCAGTCGTCGAGATAGTTCAGAACGCGTATACCCATCTGTCTGAGAGGGAAGAGCGCAGCGTTCATGCATTTCGTGAAAGTGCGAGGAGCTAGGGACAACCCGAAGGGAAGGACCGTATACTGGTAAGCCACACCCTCGAATGCGAATCTCAAGAACCGCCTGTGCTTGGGGGCTATCTGGATATGAAAGTAAGCATCTTTAAGGTCCAGCGAGCAGAACCAGTCCCCGTGACATACTTGTGCGAGGATCTGTTTCAGCGTTAGTACTTTGAACTTTCGCTTCATGAGGGAAAGGTTCAGAAGTCTGAGGTCCAGAATTGGTCTGAGACCGCCGTCTTTCTTTGGAACCAGGAAGTAACGGCTGTAGAAGCCCGACTCGCTCTGCGAAGGGGGCACTAATTCTATAGCGCCTTTTCTCAGAAGAGTTAAAACCTCGGCCCGGAGGACATGAGCGTCGTCCGGTTGTACCGTAGTTTGAATCACCCCGCCAAAGCGTGGGGGCCTTCTGGCAAACTGGAGCGAGTAGCCTAGGCTTATGGTTCTCAGAATCCAACTTGATACACCGGGGATGGCTCGCCAAGCCTCGACCCGGGCAGCAAGGGGTAGAATGACATCGGATGGCGACCCGCTTAGAAGGGGGTCGCACACCGGTATGGTAGGAAGAGGAAATAAGCTCTTTTGAGGAGTGTGTAAAAATTGGGTCGCCGTGATAACGGCGGTTGTTAAGGACGCAGTAAGTGTGGGTCCTGTTACTGCAGGTTGCATTTGTCCCGCGCCCAGAGATAAACGAGGCGGAGGGGAGCATGTGCGAGCGAGCTTTCGGGGTGGTCCGGCCGTGGCGAGACGTGCCCCGATCCTCTTACTTTCTGGCTGATCAGGATGACTTCTGAGGCGCCGGGTCCAGCACGATCTTGGGCCGGGGTCCCTGGCGTTTCGGGAAGGTTGTGCGCTTAGCAGAGCGCGAGCGGTGGCGGTGCTCTTTGGGCGGCGCAGCCTGAGAGGCAGAAGGGGCTGGTTTCGTCTGCTGAGCCGGCGCAGGCCTGGGGCGGCTAGGAGCAGATGCTGAGCTTGAACGTTTGGGCAGGAAGTGTCTCATCGCTTGAGAAGACTTCTGTGCTGCCGTGAAACGCTCTGTGAAACCTTCCACTGCCGGTCCAAAGAGTCCTGACAGGGAAACAGGCGAAGGAAGGCCGTCTTGTCCTGATCTTTGATTTCCATCAGGTTAAGCCATAAATGGCGCTCCAGCACCACCAGGCTGGCCATCGATCTGCCGATGGCTTGGGCCGCTGCCTTTGTGGCCCGCAGGGCTAAATCAGTTGTGCTGCGGAGATCCCTGAAGGCGGTCTCTTCAGTGCCAGACTCGTCCATGGCGCGGAGAAGTTTGGCCTGGAAGATGGCCATAGAATGGAGCGCTGAGGCGGCTTGGCCAGCGGATGCATACGCTCTTCCTGCAAGGGCGGAAGTGGTCCTGCAGGGTTTAGATGGAAGGGAACGCTTCGTCTTCCAGCCCACGGCCGCGGGCGGACAGAGGTGAGCGGCCACTGCTTCATCCAGGGGCGGCAGGTGTTCGTAACCCTTCTCCTCCGAACCATCAACTGAGGTGAGGACTGAGCGGTGAGAAGTGTGCAGGCGGGCTGAATAGGGGGCGCGCCATGACTTCGCCAGCTCCTGATGAACCTCAGGAAAGAACGGGGCCGAGCGTTGCTGAGGAGCTTGACGGCGGCCTGGGAGGAACCACTCATCCAGTCGGCTTCGTGACGACTCTTCTGGTGGAGCCCAGTCGAGGTCCAATTCCTCCACGGCTTTAGATAGGACGCGGAAAAGTTCGGCGTCCATACCCGCGCCACGATCAATGGGCTCCAGGGGAGGCAGGGGGCGGGGTCGTCAGACTCGCCCAGCCAGTGCTCCGGCTCAGAGGCTGCCAGAGACACAGAGTCATCGAGCTGCTCTTTGTCAGATCCGCCGAAGGAAACAAGGTCGCTTGCATCAGCCAAGGGACGTTGTTCAGGGCGAGAGAACAGCACTGGGGACTGTTCTCTGCTGAGAGAGGGCGAAGCACGCGGGCAGTGGGCCGCCGTGAGCTCGCTCAGCTCAGTGCGCTGAGCCGGTCTTCCCCGCTGTCTCTTCCTAGCCGGCTCGCGGGAGGAAGGAGAGAGGAGGGCGCGATCGGCGGGGTCACTTCCCATGAAGAAAGAAGCCCGTGAGCGCAACGATGCCAGGCTCATAGACTCGCAGTGCGAGCATGAGCCTCCAGCAAGTGCGTCATCTGCGTGGGGCTTGCCCAGACATCCGACGCACTCGCCGTGGCCGTCTGCATCGAGCAGAGGGGCTCTGCACGTAGTGCAGTGGTGAGGCATTGAAAAATGCCGGGGCGCCTTGAAAACGGCGATTGTGGTGCTCTTAAACGGCGAGGGCCGTAAGCGGTGAAAACCGCTGTGGAAAGTGCTCTCAATGCGGTGTTAGAACCGCGGAAAAATGCTCTATTAGATGCGCAGGATGGCAGCAGGAGACGCGCTGAGTCCGGGCCGGAAGCAGGAAGCGGGAGTCGGCGGCTCGTCGACGGCGCTCAGGCGGCAGTCGGCGAGGGCGAAGGCGCTGGCGAATCCGGCGACTCAGCTGGGTCCGCTGCAGGGCCTCTTCGACGGCGGCAGAGCTTCTCCTCAGGCGGCGAGCTTCTTTCCAGGCGAGCAGGCTTCTGCGAGGATCAGCGAGGAGAAGACGAGTCGTCGCTGAAGGAGAAAGGACTGAGTTGCCTATGGCGAAATGCTCACTTATATAGGGCCTTTCCCCGCCCATTTCGGCGGGAAAGTTCGCGCGCTTTGTCGCCATAGGCTGCGCAGCAAAGCCGCGCCGTCATTGGTTCAACGACTTGCAATGAGTGAACCAATGACGATGCAGCTGCACTGCGTTATTGAAAAGGCTTCAGTAGCGGGGAAAAAGGGAGACTTTTCCCCCATACACAGTACGAGTGAAGTATCGAAAGGGAACTGTCATGTTCACACCGCCCCAACAAACACCGACCAACGAGTGACGTCTGACTGGGAAAATTCCACAACTACACAACTACACAAGTAACCATATTAACAATATGTCAGGTTAGTTTACTATATTAATAATATAGTATCATATATATTTTCATTGTATTAAAGTATTGAGGCAAAACAAAAATTCTAACCTGAAATCCGAAGCGCTGTAGCCATCGATCTGATCGTAACCTATTGCGCTGCGGTTGGTATACCGGTTTTTAAACTTTTTTTTAGCGCGACCCTTTTTATTAACGAGACCCATAAGCATATACAACCATGTAGCTAAACAAGTCAAAACGAATTATTAAAAAAAACGAAACTGAAGGTAAACCTGTGTTGCTCTCATGGTGGTTATAACGTTACCTCTCTCTTTCGGTGAAGTGGAGCAGCTGCTCTTGCTGAATGGCACGGATTGCACTATGGACTATTGTACCTTATATATATATATATATATATATATATATATAACTGTATTTTATTTTTTATAACGAACAAGCTGCGATGTCACGTTTCCAGTGCTTTGTTGTGTGTGCGTGAGGCGCGGGCGCGATCAAATAGCTGTCTTTGCAGGGGACTTCCCTCATCGTCATGGCAACGGTTCGTTAACAGGTCAGATTACGTCTGAGTTTGCCGTCTGTTGGAAAACTGTTCACACCGCACAGACATTCCACGACCCGACAAACGCCGATTAAACATGTTCAGTCGGGTGAAAACCAACTCCGACCAATGCCAACAACGGCCAACAAACGCCAACAGGGGTATTACACCAAACCAACAAACTCCAACAGACGAGTTTGTTGGCGTTTGTTGGCCGTCGTCGGGGCGGTGTGAATTGGCCTTTAGGCTTTCAAGCTTCATGAAACTTCATGAAAGTTTTTGAAA
This sequence comes from Chanodichthys erythropterus, assembly GCF_024489055.1. NCBI lineage: Eukaryota > Metazoa > Chordata > Actinopteri > Cypriniformes > Xenocyprididae > Chanodichthys > Chanodichthys erythropterus. The sequence continues at coordinate 17,571,761 of NC_090242.1, read as the reverse complement.
TTGCCCATCACTAGATATTGGATAAAATCGTTATTTTGTTTTTTGGTGCACAAAAAGTATTTTTGTTGCTTCATGACACTAAGATTGAACCACTGTATTTACCTTTCTGGGCATTGAAAGTGTAAATTAACTTGCTGTCAGTGCAGGCCTCACTGAGCCATCGGAATTCATCAAAAATATCTTAATTTGTGTTCTTAAGATGAACGGGTGTGAAACGACATGAGGGTTAGGAGTTCTGGATTTCTTTTTCTTTTTCTAAAAAAATATTTTTAATTTTTTTGTTGTTGTTGTTGTTATATAATAGCCTGCAGCTTTATAATCTGAATATGTACAGTTCAACTTCTCACATCTATAATTCTGATTTACACAATTCAAAATCAAAACTTAACGAAAAAAATAATAATTTTGTTAAAAATGTTCAGCTCTTATAGCATACTGTTTTTTTGTCGAAAATCTAGGTTACTCGTATTAACTTTGTGCAAAAGTCACACTCACAATTAAGCTTTATTTATTAAATATGCTTCTAGTTGTAAATTATAAAGGTCATATGCTCAACACAACATGCATCAAGATCAGACAACATGCAACATACTTTACAGTAACTTGACCCACTTTGTCATTTGACAGTTCAGTGAGAACAAAAAAACCTAGAACAATGTGGTTACAAAACCATTGTAGAGGAATGCTGTCCATCTCGTATTTTCCCCCACGGTTTTATGAAATGCATCCTTCCTAGAGATTAAACGTGATTATAACTTCTTCTTATTTCTCTTATTTTCTTCTTCTTTTATTTATTTATTTAAGACACAACTATTCAGTGTTGAGCTCCTTGCTGTCCTTGGAGAATTAAACCATAATTTGATTGTGCATCATCACCTTAAGTCAGTCATTATGTGAAGAAAGAGCTGATCTGACCACAGTCTGTTTCTATGCAAACCAGTCCTTACTTCATTACATTATTGTACATTAATATTGTATATTAATAATAATGTACAACATTATCTGCTGACATTCATTTCTGACACTACCAATGTCTGATCTCACTCATGGCCTAGATGACTCGTGTTGACTTCAGTCTCAGTTTAAAATATTTTAAAGTCACAGTAAGCGCTTGAAGCTCATGCATGAACTTATTACCTTCTGTTGACCATTATTTATGTGTATTCACTATTCTTTATATGTGAATAAAAACCTATATTAAAGTCTGTTCTTCATATACAGTATATGCTACTTCAGAAGACTTATTAAACCATTCAAAGCATACATTACATTTATGATGTCTTTATGTTATATACATTTTTAATGCATGAACAAAAATTATATGAGAAAATTAAATATATCTTCATTTATGTTTTGTAGATGAGCAAAGTTTAATGGGTTTTAAATGTCCAGAAGGTGAGTAAATGATGACAGAATTTTTATTGTTGAGTGAACTAACCCTTTAATGGTGATTCTAACCTGTAAGACTTTCGTTTGTCTTCAGAACATAAATGAAGATCGTTTTGATGAAATCTGAGAGCTATCACTTTGACAATTCAAAAAATATGCAGATTGATATCTAAAAGTTAGATATCATATTTAGGTATTTAGGTATCCATAGACATCAGCGTCAGTTCATACTGCCATTAACACTTTCTCCGACAAATGGATGTGAATCTAAGACAAAAATTCAATCTGTTCATCATATATAGCGATCGTGTCTCTTCAGAAAATTTGGACTAAACAGCTCAATTCATACGGATTAGTTTCACAATCTCTTTATGAACTTTTTGAAGTGACAAAGTTTCAGTTTAGCTGTCTATGGAGGGACAGAAAGCTCTCAAATTTCATCAAAGAGATCTTCATTTGTGTTCTGAAGATGAACAAAAGTCTTATGGGTTTGGAATGACATGAGGTTGAGTAATTAATGACAGAATTTTCATTTTTGGGTGAACAAACTCTTTAATCATATAATCATTAGTCTTTCATGTATAAAATACTAGGTTGTTTCAACCCATCTTTGGGTCAAAAATGGACAAACCCAATCATTTGTTTAAATTTTTATAATTACATTTTAAAGCGAATGGTTGAATTTCTTCATATTTGAGCCAAACATGGGTTGAAACAACCCAGCATTTTTTAGTGTAGTTATTTGTTTTATTATTGATTTAGTTAATTATTTATTCATTTTATTATGTGTCATTTTTTGTCTTTATATTTTATACTGCTTATTATTTTTCTTATTTTGGGTAAGACAAGACTTGCTGTTGACAGGTTTTTCTAGTTTTGGATGCCAGACAAAACAGATATCTTCTGGCAAGATTCAGTGTCCAGGGTTAAATCTGATATTTCTGGCATGCAGATCCATTCTGATATAAGTTGTAGCATGTTTCTCAAACGACATGACCTTTATGTTCTATTGAGATAAATATCTAACAGTGTTCTATTGAGATAAAAAAAAACAGTCCATAGACTAAAAACCTAGAAAAAAATATAGGCTATATATAGTAAATACAGATTCAATATATAGACTCAAAAAAAAAAAACATCTTGGTTCAAAACAAGCTACGCTTTACTATCAACATGTATGACTTTTGATTGTCACAGACAACAATTTTGTCTCGTCTCTCAGTTTGTAAAAACAAACAGAAGTCATATCATTAACTATGGAAATTTATGAGGAAATGCATTCAGGGTTTAAAAATGCAAAGGTGCGGCTCATATTTTTATTAAAGGTGCAGTAAATGATTTCTGATAAACACTGTTGAAACCAGCCCTTCGCCTACTCCTTGTCCACCTCCAAAGCCCCCACCCTCCCTTCCTCCTGTTATGGTGCAAGGTCGTTCCTTCCAGAACCAGGCGTTATGTCACGGTTCTGTTGTGTTTTGGACTTTTTAGTTTGCTATCATCAGTTTCTTGTCTCTTTTGTTCTCAGTGTCCTGCCACTTCTTTGTCTCCCATGTTACTCATTATGTTCTAGTTTGTCACTATGTCTGCCACCCAGCTAACAGAATTTTGTTATAAGAACGTTCTCCAAATATTCAGTGTTGGTTCTGGGATTGTAAAAAAGATCCAGTTTTCTTGACATTAGAGGAACGTTTTTAAAAGTTATGATGCTCCTTAAATGCTCTTTCAACTTAATTTTGATTTAAAATTCAGTATTCTAAAAACATTCCAATAACATAAAAAATGTTCAGTTTCTTTAATGTTAGTAGAATTTTATTTAAAGGTTAGTATGATGTTCCTGAAACATTCTTCCAATCATCCAAACACTTGCTGTGAATAAGCACTGAAAGAAAGAGAAATAAGAACACAAACTATCTTCAGCCACAGCCTTAGATAAACTGAAGTTAAAAAAAAAAAAAAACTCCACAAACAGCATTAACAGTTTCACTTATTAATAACCATTTCTGAGTTTATTTCTGTCAGATGTCTACAGAAGTTCTTATTGAGAATTAACAGAGGTTTAGATCAGCATTTGCTTTAGTTTGGCTCTTGACACTTGACTTATGTTGTCATTTTTTCAGCAATTGCAGGTGTTTTCAGAAAACGTTTCTGCATTGATAAAGTTGATCAACAAGTTCACTTTAATAGTTAAATGACTACATTAAAGTGTTTGAAACAACTACTTTTTCTGTAGTTTGATTTGTCCATATTTGAGCCAAACATGGGTTGAAACAACCCAACATTTTTTAATGTCTTTGTTATTTGATTAATACCGCTTATTTAATCATTTATTCTATTTATAATCAATTTATGTCATTTTTTGTCTTTATATTTTATACTACTTATTTTTCTTATTTTGGGTAACAGACAAGACTTGCTGTTGACAGGTTTTACAGGTTTTGGATACCAGACAAAACAGATATCTCCTGGCAGGATTCAGCGCCGGGGTTGGATCTGATATTTCTGACATGCAGATCCATTCTGATATAACATGCCGCATGTTTCTCAAGCTACATGACCTTTATGTTCATATGTGTAATTTCTATTGAGATAATAGACTCAAAATATAGAAGAAAATAAAATATACTAAATATACTGCTTATACTAAATACTAACTCAAAATGACACATATATATAGAATATATAGACACAAATGTGCAGCTCAAATTTTTATTAAAGGTGCAGTAAATTATTTTTGATCAGATTTTTGATTCCAGAACTGGGTGGTGTGTTGGAGTTTTTAGTTTGCTATCATCAGTTTCTTGTCTCTTTTGTTCTCAGTGTCCCACCACTTGTTTGTCTCCCACGTTGCTCATTATATGTTCTAGTTTGTCACTAATTTGTCACTATGTCTGCCATCTACCGAGACCACACCTCTGTGATATTTCAGTTGTGCTATAAACCAGTCTGAAAATAGCCATGGGCAAACAAGAAATGTTTGTGATTAAGTCCTATTTTCTTTTTTATGCAGTTTATATAGCTATTTTTTGTATATGATTAATGTTTATGTTTATTGATCATCTGTATTGTTGTAATGTGCAAGCATAACATTCCATATTGATATTAAATTCAAGCTACATTCATTGTTAAGTAAAGTATTTTGATATACAAGCAGGTCCATTAAACAACAAAACACATGGCTTAAAATATGCCACATGACATAAAATATTGACAAAAAATTAGATTAATTTTAAATAAAAGGTTAAAGTAATATAAATTTATGTTCATACTGTACTTACACTGAAACAATCTGTATTGTATATAGCGCTATATAAATAAAGATGATTTCATGTATTGATCCCCAAACCTGTATCAGAAAATGCTACTGTCCTTCTTTGTCAGGGATTGATCTTCTGATAGTCTCTCAAATGCATGGTGACGTTGCTGGAAAGTCTAAGTCTGATCAGCTCCTCTTGCAACTGAAAGTATATGAGCTTTATGACAAACCTATCATGTGCTGATATGTTATACATCATTTAGTCATCATTCATTTATTCAATTTACAAGTATTAAGAGCACTGCTGTCCAGTGCTCATTTTGTTACCTGTAGTATTTCCAAATTAACAGACAAAATGTACATGTAAAACATGTTGCATTTTTAATATTGTAGATCATAAATAATGTATATTGACTGTTGAATTACTGACCTGTACAATCACCAGCTCTTCAATCTGAGACTGAGACAAATTTTCTACACTTGAAACTTTCATTCTCAGTCCCGTCACTGGTGAGTAAAACACAAACAGATTGGTATTGTTTAACTACACTTTAAAATGTGTGCAAAACAAAAAAAAAACAAAAAAAAAAAAAACAGATTACATATCTACACAAACATACCATACTCATCTGAAAGACTGGGTTGATATGCTGGTCATTGATTTCACCGAAAAGCAAAAAGAAGACTAGCATTAGCAAGAATAAATATTACAACATTCACAGTGCAGACTTTCTCTTCATACATTACAATTAATATTACATCTTTATTTGCTTTTTTGAATGTTTATTCTTTTACTTCTAGAAGGTATATTTGCTCACCGCTGTAACAGAAGAAAGGCAAACTGTCAAAGCATCTTTCATCTGTCCAAAGGCCAAAGTATTTTAAAGACACAGCTGTGCAGTGTTGAGCTCCCAGCTGTCCTGGGATAATTAAACCATTATCTGGTTGTGGATCAATTTGTTGAGTATATGGCTGCCAATATGTGAAGGAAGAGTTGCTCCGATCTGACCACAGTCTATTTCTGTGCAGACCAATCCACACTTCATAACCAAAATCTCCATAACCTGTAACACTCAGTATCTGCTGACGCTCTGTCTCATCTCTCACACTGGCCAAGTCTGTGTGTTTCTCTCTGCAGTAGCTCTGAGCTCCAGTCCAGGTCTTATATGGAATTACTTTTGATCCAAAAATAATGAACGTAACTTTTCAAAAAAACTAATAAAAATAGAAATTGAAACTGAATAAAATGTCTTTGAAACTTAAAAAAAATAAATCGCAGGCAAAATGTTTGACTTTGTTTTTAATACACTGCATGTTTTGCTAACAGTTTCTTTTCTTTCTTTCACTGATCTTTAACGTTACTTACAAAAGCATTTCCAGAGTTTTCATTTATGCTTCTGAAGTTTTCGTTTACGATCCCAGAGTTTTCGTTCGTCTTTCTGACACAAATCTCTCGCGGGGGCGGGGCCAGCAGTGGTGTGTTCTCATTGGCTTACTGAGTTTTTGATTGACAGCTTCTTCTTGACCTGGAAGTGAAGACGTCAGCGTTGTGTTTACAATTACATGTGTGGAGGTGAGCGTCTGTAAGCGGCTTCTTATTTCAGTTTAGTGATGTAAAGATAGGCGTTTTTATTATTTTATCTGTATCTGCTGCTACTATAGTGAGATGATTTCTTAGGCCTAGCACAGACGAATGATATAATCATCATTATCATCAGTCATCGTCGTTATCTGGATACTCGCGGTAAGTTAGTATTTTTTACGTTTACAAAATCAATATAAGTAACATTACTTGCTTTTGCTTTTTCAGATGGAGAGGTATTTTAGAGCTCATTTAGAGCCCACTTTATACAGCAGTGTTGTCTTGATTTAACCCAATCATTACAGGATCTGGTTATGTACTGTACATACAGCCTTGGATTAGATCATATTTAAAGGGGAAAAGGTAGTCTTTCATAATAATTCATATAAAGTACTGTGCAAAAGTCTTAGGACACCATTAGATGTTGTTTTAGCAATGGTATAGTGACCATGTAATTTTTTTTCAGTCTTCTTATTAGAATATGACCAGGAAATACTTTAAATTTGTAAGCATTATTAAAAAAAGACTTCTACAGGCTAAAGTGGCAAGTATTTAGTGACCTCTCCTTACACTTGAGTAATAGTGAGAACCTGGCTCTCTCAAACCTAAATGGAATGGAAAATGTCTGGAAGGCCAAGAAAACTTTCAAAATCTGATCACAAGTTTCTCCTTTGAAAAAACTGGAGGTCTAGGAGGTCACATTAAATACTGATTTTTGCTTATAGAATCCATTTTGTTCTGATTTTTTTGTGTGCATATTTCCTGTTTTTTATGTTTGCATTGTAATAAAGACCAAAAAAATAAACATGGGTGGTCATTAAAACATTGCTAAAACAACAAAGCTAAGACTTTTGCACAGTAGGCCTACTGTATGGCTAAATGCAAAACCTAATACATGAAAGTAATTATGGCTGAAATTATATATAATTTGTTTGAAATAAATATTTTAAGTCTGCATAATTTGTTATGTGGGAATTCAAAGCAGTTTGTATTGTTAGATTATAATACATCTGATTTCTTATTTTGCAGGGAGTGGATCAACTTTTCCATTAACACAATTCTGATGCTGACCCAGAGGAGGGAGTGGTAGCCCCAGAGATCCACTGTCCCCATCAGACAAGAATCTTATTTTGTTCAGACACATCACCTTTGACTGACTGGGATCTTGATCTTCAGACACCTGATATTATGCAAATATTTTAATTTTTTTGGAGCTCTAGATTAAAACAAGACACAGTTCACAAACACACAAGAGGTTGTACTTTATTCTTACTAGTCCATACTGATCTTGGATTAGCATACCAACAACATATGAATGTTAAAGTGATAGTTCACCCCCCAAAAATTCTCATATATTTTACTCACCCTCATGCCGTCCAAGATGCGTATTACTTTCTTTCTACAGATAAACATGAATTAGGATTTTTAGGAAAATAATATATGTCTGAGTCCTAAAGACACATTAATCCATGCGACCCCAGTGGATGAATCAATGTCTTCTGAAGTGAAACAATAGATGAGAAAAATACTAATAATTTAAACTGTTTTAATTATTAACAATCGTTTCCCACCAACCATCATACGTGTATGGGTTACAGTCCACTTATGAGATGGACACAGAGATGGACTATTTTCTTAAAGATATTTTTGCTTATGTGGATAAAGTCATACAGTCAAACCAAAAATGTATTCAGACAACATGAACATTTCATTCCATTCATTAAGTTTATTCACTATAGTTTAAAAAAATGGTAATAAAATGAATTTTATGAATTTTACACATGTATTCTATAATAGGTGCTTGTGCATTTTTATAGTAATGTACTGTATATCATGAGAATACTGCATTACATGAATATGCAGTTAGTGTTTTGTGGATTCTGGTCGTTCTTTTCACAACATAATTGCATCCAACACTTTCACTTTTATACTTGTGTGTATGCTGTAGTGACAATAAAGAATTTAAATTTATTTGAATTGATTCATATTTTCATTTATTCAACTGTTTATATATATATATATATATATATATATATATATATATATGTATATATATATATAGTCACAATTGAAATTGTTGATAATTGTTAAAAAAAATCTACTTTTATATGTTAGATGATAATGTTAACTAAATAAAATTATTATAATGATAAAAAAATGGCAACAAGATCATTCTTTATGTGGAGTACTGAAATGCCCTTTGAGGTCTATAGGCTACCGTCTTACAGCAAGCCACGACTGTTATTTTCATATTTGAATCCTTCAGAATTAAGTGATCATTAATTGTGATGGTGTATGTGCATATGCTAACAATGGGTAGAGTGATGGCCATTGTTGCCAACCTTGATTACCTGGTTGGAGTGAGACTTTCTTGACGGCTGAATATATCATATATTGTATATGTATGCATACATATGTATATGATACTAGTACTATTCTCTTTAAACTGTAACAGCACAACCTAATCAGACCCAACAATAGAGAAGAATCATCAGAAATAATCAAATATTCTCCGAAAACATTGGACATTATGCAATATTTTCAGTATTATAACCTTTAATGTACAATTACACCTAAAGACATTCATTTTCTCTCGCGTTTGATCTCTCACGCTCCTAAAAGTTTATGTGACAAAGTAGAAGCCGCAGATAAATACAGATAAAATTAAAAAAAAGCTTTAAATGAAATAAGAAGTCGCTTACAGACGCTCACCTCCACACATGTAATTGTAAACACAACGCTGACGTCTTCACTTCCAGGTCAAGAAGAAGCTGTCAATCAAAAACTCAGTAAGCCAATGAGAACACACCACTGCTGGCCCCGCCCCCGCGAGAGATTTGTGTCAGAAAGACGAACGAAAACTCTGGGATCGTAAACGAAAACTTCAGAAGCATAAATGAAAATTCTGGAAATGTTTTTGTAAGTAAAGATCAGTGAAAGAAAGAAAAGAAACTTAGCAAAACATGCAGTGTATTAAAAACAAAGTCAAACATTTTGCCTGCGATTTATTTTTTTTTTAAGTTTCAAAGACATTTTATTCAGTTTCAATTTCTATTTTTATTAGTTTTTTTGAAAAGTTACGTTCATTATTTTTGGAACAAACGTAATTCCATAGTCTTACTCTCACTTACCAGAACAAACGTCTGAGAGTTTTCTTTAAAATAAAACATAATTTAAAGAATTTGAATAAATCATTCACTTGTTCTATTACCCGTCCACCATCTTTAAATGAATACTTTTATAAATACATTATTTACATAATTTTATAAATAGAGTATTTCATATCTTGAAATATATGCCTAAAGAATATTTGTTAAATTTGTTAAATTTGAAGTGTGTGCTTCAACACCTAAAATGATGTTGATATACAGTACTTTGGTTTTGTTTCAACTCAGACAATACATGTTCCAGAGATACTAAAATACTAAATACTTGTTGAGTTGAAACTTTATACGTGATACTTAGTTGAAAATTGACCTTACCATTATAGCAAACAAATGCGTAATATCTGTCACATGGCACATCAAACCAGTTTCCACTACGTTGCATGGCAACACACAGTTCATTCCCCCCAGCATTGTCTGGTTCATGATTCCAGTTCCTGAAATCTCTTTGTTCTTCCTGATAGAAATCATTGTCCTCCAATGACCATCTCCAGCTGTTCACATCATCATACAGTCCAATCCAGGCTGAACCATTGTAACTCCCATTAACTGTGTTGATCAGACTGTTCATTTCCTCCATGTTATCAATGGTGGCCAGATCAGTGTAATTCTGTCTGCAGTATCTCTGAGCTTCAGTCCAGGTCTTATTCTCATTCACAAAGTGATACTGGCGGGATGATGCTAAAGCTGTCAAGGTAAGAAAATGGTTTACTAGTCTTGTATGCTAAAGTTTTTTTGTAAGACTATCTATGAATGCAACTAATGAACAAACAATCTGTGGTCTAAATAAGACAGGATCAAAATATCAGATTTTTTAAGTTAAGTCCAAGCAGCAACCTCCCCCAGTTTCTCTTGAAGCCAATACGGAAGTGACTTAAACGGCAATTCATCGAATGGCCACTAGGGGCAGGCTCCAAAAGAGAGCAGAATCTTATTGACCCCCATGTTAAAATGGCCAACTTTACAGCAGGAAAAAAAAAAAAAAAAACATGTTTACAATCTACAAATTGTGGTTTTGGTCTATACTGCTAATTTTGCCCTTCATGACATCTCTGATATTTTTTATAACTCATCTGTTTAAATTATATTAAGCCTTAAAGTTCTGCATAATTAAGGGCGTGGTCACTTGAGTGACAGGTAGATTGCCGCTGCTGTCTGTGAGCTGTCACTTTACCTCAGCTAAATCCTGCATCTCTGCCCAAATCATATACAGTTTTACAACATAAACACTTCTCAGGTTGCATAATTTCTTGAAGAACGATGATAGAGAGCAGATCATTCAGAAGAAATGGGATGCAAAAAATGGATAGTATATCAATATTTCATGGATTTAACACTTTTGTGGACAAAATATACTTTAGAACCTTTACCAGTAAACTTTTAGAACTTTCTAATGATTTAACTTGTTATCTTTTTTAATATTTTAGATAGTATCTAAAGATAGATAGATAGTTCCTTTGCCTGCTAACATGATCACATCAAGCTAGGCGGGTGTGGTTTCAGCAACCATGCACCTCAGTTCAAACCACGTCCACATACACTGTAACAAATGAAAGGTAATGCAGTATTACAGTTTTCATCTGTCCAGCTCCCAGAGTCACTGAATGACACTGCAGTGCAGTATTCACTGTTTCTAGCATTATCTGGCTGTCCTGTCCTCCAGTTACTGAATGAAGAGTTGCTCTGATCTGACCAAGATCTGGTTCTGTACAGTCCAATCCAAACAATTGAATAATATGAAAGTAATAACCGAACTTTGAAGTTTTCAGTCTCATTCCTGATACTGACGAGGTCTGTGTGATGTTCTCTGCAGTAACTCTGAGCTTCAGTCCAGGTTTTGTACTGGTCAATAAACACATAACTTGTACTAGCATTCGCTCTTCCTGTGGGGAAACAATATAAATATGTGATATATCATGGAATCATAAATATGTTGTTCTAATTAATTGTTTGAAAGCCAACAACAGTTCTCACCATCATAGCAAACAAATGGACGTTTTTGCAGGCAAAAGCCTTCACTCCATGTTCCCCGATAATATGACAAGTACACACATAGACTCTGTCCAACACTGTCAGAAAAAAGGGTACAATACAGGTACAAGTTTGTTCCTAGAGGTACAAAACTCATTTAAAGGTCCATAATTGGTCCTTAGGGTACAAATATGTACCCAAAATGGCTTATAAAGGTACAACATTTTAGGTTTAGATGTGAAAGGTCCATTTTTGTACCTTTTGAAACTTTTTTTTCAGTTAAGCTCCAACTAACTTATGTCAGTTTCTTTATTAATTAAATGTATGTCAGGTCATAATAACAGCAAGACAACACATTTTTAGCAGTTTTAAATGTTAAAACTAAAATGGTGAGATGTTTTGTATATATAATATAATATATAAATATTCATGTAGTCTGTCCTGTCTGTAAAATGAAATAAATGTTATTTTCAAACACATAAATGACTAAATTAAATTAAATATATTTATAATAATTGTTCATGTTTGTTGTAATGTAGTATACTTTTTTTTCAATGTTGTTGTCGCTTTAAGAATTTCCCGCTCTGCTTGAGTCGTTCGTTTTTCAGTCTGCGCGCGCGGTCCTGTCCTGACAGAAATTCAGAACACGATTTCGTCGTGTTTTTTGGACATATTTTTCAGGTAAATGCGAGATAATGGTATTTATTCATATTTCTTTACGTATTGTGCTATGTTGTGTTGATTTTGTCTAATTCGATGTTCCCCTGCTTAAAGCCGGAATAAGTCAGACGTCAGACTGGCTGTTGTACGACGGATTTGGGAAGCGCCTTCAAAAGTTCAGAATCGAGTTGGGGAAAAATGAATACCACACAATTAATAAAGGAGCTTATACAGTTTGTCATTGAAATCACTGATGAGGAGAGGAAAAAAAATTGAGGGTGAGTATGATTATTATCACATGTTGAGAATGTTTTAAGAAAATCGAGTATAACAGCCTTCATCAATACAGACGATAAACTTTAATACCTTTGCTTCGCATACCATATTTATTTGATAAAAACGGTGGCCGACACTATATATTGGCAGGGCTAGCCATTGTAATTAGTGATTATCTAAGTTTTTTACATTTTAAGACTAAAAATATCCTGCCTGTGATTGCGTCATTTTGTTAGGCAGCACGAGACTTCCCCGACGCAACCCTCTTGGCCATCAAACTTAAAATCAAGTGATTAATAAGTATGGTAAAATTTACAGCACAGAGGCGGTACGAATATTTATTCATTTGTTAAGCACACTTGATAATATAAAAATGATATTTGATATTAAAGCAGCATTATACAGCTCAGTGTCTTAATGCAGTTAATTAATAAACCATCAGTTTATTATATCCGCCTTTTTCATGCTATAGCCGATATGCCGATGGTTGTGAATTGTCAAAAATTGGCCAACAATCTCTAATACTAACTTAGTGATACATTTTCCTGCAGCGCCACCAAATCAGGTGCTGGCGCCTATCTGTATAATTTAGTGGCACTGGTGCCACTGCTCTCAAATGTTAGTCTGGAGCCCTGTGTCGCTGCAATTGACAAATTCAGCTGTCTGTTAGGGCTCGTGTTATTTCCATGTTTTTATATTTTAATCTCTATTAATTATTTATTATTATTATTATTATTTTAATCTTAATTTCATTGCAGAATTTATTTGTTAGCCCTGTAAAGTATTCCCCACTGGTTACTATTTTTGAGTGTGCATTTTACCTGACAGGCAATGGTGCCGTGTTCCAGCCTCAAAAATACTGGTTTAGTGCATGGTTCTAATGATGGGTAATTCAGTTGTACTTTTCATGATCTCTTTTATGTTATAGACAATGAGGAGATTATTGGTGGGATGATTGTAAAGGATGCTGTTAGCAAATATCCATTCTTGAAGAGTTCATCAGGGGTAAGTGTGGAAATTATAAAAGTACACAAACCCATTAACATGTAGAACATGTAAAAATCCTGACTTTCTTATCTTTGTGTCTTTTTAACAAATTTCAGCTTTATCAAGAAAATGATTAATCGTGCAGCTCTAAATTAGACTGATATCTTATTTGTGCTTTTGTCTTTTAGAGTGACCCATCTTCACCATATCCAACTGTTCAAGTACAGGAAGCCACAGACTGGAAAACTGCTTACAAGAAGAGCCATTTCTGTCATCAGAGTTGATGGGATAGAGATCTGCCGGGCTAGCGGTGTGGACGAAGGGGTTCTTGCTGCATTCTGCGCCTATTTTGTCTTCAATTTGACATATCCACCTCACTTGAAGAACACTCTGGTGTTTCTTCCGCGGTATGTTTTGAAACTTACTGTGGATGGTGACAAGCCTCTAATCATCCTTTTACAGTAACATCTGCAAAAATGCAGTACATTGTTAACATGGACACAGACTGGTTATTGTGTGGCAAGCTGTTAAAACCTGAATCCTTTTGTCATCATTATTATTCATACTGTGTGAAATATGAAAATGAATGGACTGTCCTTTCACCAGGTAAGGAGGTTGATTACCAGGCATTAGATACCTACAGTGTTGATGACAAATTATTTATTAGCAGTAGGTATTCTTGTTGAAAATGCCCTTTAGCTTCAATGTGCAGAACATGAAATAGCCTAATAATGATCTTTATATCAGTTCTTGTATTTTTTTTATTTGATTTGTAAGGATTCTACAGTAAAGACAAATCTCTTGTATTCCTGATGATTTTATTGAAAAGGGCTGGTGTTTTAAACTGTTTTATACCTGTTTATATTTAAGTAATGTCTGATGAGCTTTTATGTAATTCTCTTTGTAATAGAAAGTTTATAAATAAAATTGCATCTGTAAAATCTGCGTGTCTGTAAGCCAGTTTAAGATATTTTATAGATTTTCACCCACATAGGATCAAAACTGCTTACAAAGTTATAAGGTACAATTCTGTACCTTGCTGTAAAGGTACAAAAAGGTACCTTTGAGGGTACCACCCCAGTGACGGCCACTTGTACCCTAAAAGGTACAGTTTTGTACTTTTTTTTTCTGACAGTGAAGCCAGTTCCTTTGTTGCAGGACATACCAGCTTTTAAACTCCCCTATTAATGTTGTATTGTCCAGAGACCATTTCCAGCTGTTCAGATCATCATACAGTCCAATCCAAGCTTTGCCATAGTATGTCCCACGTACTGTTTTAAAGAGCCTCTTCATTTCCTCCATGTTATCAATGGTGGCCAGATCAGTGTAATTCTATCTGCAGTATCTCTGAGCTTCAGTCCAGTTCTTGGATTCATTCATGAAAAAATTTGTTGCTATCAGCTGCTCTGCAATGTACAAAGAAACCATGATACTGGGAAAATAGCGTCTTTGAACTCTTATAGTTCAATGTTATGCTTATTGCACATCAGCATCTGCACTATATGAAAAGTTTTTGACCTTTAATTATTAATATTATTATTATTATTTGGTTTAGTTTAAAACTTTGTGTAAATTGCTTTTAGAACCAAGCTCTGAATAAAGCATGACTCTTGAAGTAATTATGAATAATGACTTATATATAAAAGACACTTGTCACTATTTTTCCTTTGAAGAAGATCATTTGTTAGGGTTTGCAGTGGTTGTAATTTTAAACAATATATTTTACAATAAAACCTAAACCCATTTTAAATATTTACAAGTCTAATGCTTTTATAGCCTGTATTAAACATACAGTATATTAATATATATTACAAATAGATTAAATTATTTTCTCATTCATGCCAAATGATGACATCATATGGAGTGAACTTACTGTTGTAGCAGAAGAAAGGTATTTTGTATAGGCAGTTCTCATCTGTCCATTGACCTGAATGTCCGAATGAAACAGCAGTACAATGCTGAAAACCAGTTTCTGCCACAAGTGAAGTATAAATGTAATCTTCACCATTATCTGGTTGCATCCCAGAATCACGAATATATGGTCTCCAGTTTTCATAACTGGTAATCTGATGGTTAGACCAAGTTCTGTTTCTGTACAGTCCGATCCAGACTTGTCCACCTGCTCTCTCAAGGATCACCTGGTTCTCAGTCTGATTTCTCACATTGACGAGATCTGTGTAATGCTCTCTGCAGTATCTACGAGCCTCTGACCAGGTTTTCCCATCAATGATTCTGATGTAATTCTGTGTGACATTCGCTCTCCCTGATATATGAAAAATGGCAAATACATCCACATTAGCACTCACTGAAAAAAATAATTTATTAATTTGTAAACAAAAGAAATGTCCTTACCATCATAGCAAACAAATGGCAATGTGTTGTCACATGACAAATCATACCATATTCCATAATAATCCATGTAAATGTTGCACACACAGAAGAGGCGGAGACTTCTGGTGGCACATATATTGTTTTATTGCTGTAAAAACACATAAACAGAGATAGGAATTAGTTATTTTCAACTGTTTATCAGTGACTGCCAGAGTGGCTTCTTCATATATAAATTAAGCTCTATGTCCTTAAACTCACTTTGCACAATCTTATGACACTTCATCAAAAGAAAATAAGAATATATTGCTGTATACTGTCTGTAACACATTAACATTTCCATTACATCAGACAGACAATAATACTCAATACTCAATAAACATACACAAACGGTGTATAAGCACTTAGTTTCCTTTTTAGTATGCTATGTCTCTCTGTGTGCTCTGTTATAAACGATCTGTATCAGCAATTTATTTATTCCTAACCCATGACAGGTTTACAGAACACAAACGTAACAATAAACAAATATAAACTCTTTCATAACCAAGTATTACAATTATATTGTAATACTAACAACATTAAGCAATATGATTATGTTGCTGTAATATCTCGCGCGGCCTCCACCAGCCCAGCGGAGTCGGCCGCCTCCCAGCCGCGATTGCGCAATCCATCGCGCGGGCGCCGCCGGCCGCATCTCAACCGTTAAATTTATCGAATTAATATACAAATTCATCAAACTAACACATATAACTAACGTATAACATTTTATGAACACAAACTGTGATGCCACATCACTCATCTTACCTGTAAAAACACATAAACAGAGATAGGAATTAGTTATTTTCAACTGTTTATCAGTGACTGCCAGAGTGGCTTCTTCATATATAAATTAAGCTCTATGTCCTGCGGCTCACGATCGCCCTCTAGCGTCACCCGCCAGCGTATACAGGTCTACGTGATGTTCAAGTTGGCATCATTGCACAATACTATATACAAATATATTTTGATATACATTTAACACAAGAACCATATTTTACAAATGACAACTAATAATATTAATGATAAGCAATACATACATAACTACTTGAGTTCATACCACTACATAAACACACAGTTGCTTCCCCCCATCATTGTTCGGTTCATGATACCATTTCCTGAAATCTCTCTCTCCTTCCTGATAGAAATCATTGTCCTCCAATGACCATCTCCAGCTGTTCACATCATCATACTGTCCAATCCAGGCTGAGCCGCTGTAACTCCCATTAACTGTGTTAATCAGTCTGTTCATTTCTTCCATGTTATCAATGGTGGCCAGATCAGTGTAATTCTGTCTGCAGTATCTCTGAGCTTCAGTCCAAGTCTTAGACTGAGACACAAAGTGATACTGACGGGATGTTGCTAGTTCTGTGAACAAAAGGGAAAAAAAAAAAAATCACAATGGCTTAATGACTTTGGTCTGCTTTTCTGTTTCCTTTATTGACAGCAGCACTTGAGCTGTATGAACTCTAGAAACGTAAAACCTGATGATAATCCAGTATTTATCCATTTTTAATGATCCAAAGAGCATCTTGTCCAGAAATGGAATCAGGAACATCTGACCATTTGCAACAAGTAGCTCAGTGGATCAGTGCCACAATTTTACTTATTTGATTAGTGACCTCAAAATAGTACAAATACACAAATATTTATTTTTCATGTCACATGCAATCCATGTTACTACGGTCTTGATTGGTTGAAGAGAACTGCACTAATACGAGAAATAATGCAAACTGTCTTTAATGAACAAAATCCAAAAGAAACCACGCAGGAAATAGCCATGAAATAACTCACAACCACATAAAATTATGACAACACAGAACACTGAACTGAGAAAACTAAAAGCGAATTCCAAGTCAAGTCACCTTTATTTATATAGCTTTCCTGTAGCTCAGTGGTTAGAGCATGGCACTAGCAATGCCAAGGTCATGGGTTCGATCCCAGGGATTGCACATACTCAGATACAAATGTATAGTATAATGCAATGTAAGTCGCTTTGGATAAAAGCGTCTGCCAAATGCATAAATGTAAATGTAAATATAGCGCTTTTTACAATGTAGATTGTGTCAAAGCAGCTTTACATTGGGTGCAGAGCAGCTCTTAAAGAATAGTGTCAATGCAGGCAGATCAAAGCACTTTTGAATATCAAATGTCAAGTCAAATGTCAAGTGTCCCCAACTAAGCAAGCCAAAGGCGACAACGGCAAGGAATCCAAACTCCAACAGGTAACATCAGGTGGCAAACAAGTGGCTAATAGGTGTTAAAATGGAGTTGCTACCATAAATTCAAAATGCCATTTTTGCACCCATACCTTCAAGCGGACGCCATTTGTAGGGGCGTTCCAAACGCAAGTGAACAACTGAATCCCTTCACAAAGGGCCCTTCCACAAGGACATTAGTAAAGGGAACATGTGATGGTCACGTCAAAGAAGTAATTTAAGCATTTAGAGTCATGTGACCAAGGGTGGCGAATCCTCACGATTCATTTTAAATCTAAAGATGGTGAGAGAGTTGGAGTCAACTTATAAAGAGAATAATTCAAGTTGTTTTGTACGAAATGGTTAGAAATGCATTTAATGCTTTATGTTTAATGCTTAACTTATTAAGTTAAAAGGAGATCGGGAACACACACAGCTTTCAATGCTCCCTTCGCCAAGTGCATTATGACACGCAAGTGCCCTGCTCCCTCCAAAGTCCCCACTTCAAAGGCTCTGCCCTTAGGAGTGAGTAGGGTATAGTGACGCTTACTTCCAATAGTAATTTTCCCAAAGGGTATACAAAGACTAGATAATGAACAGGAACCGAAACAGGTGTGTAGCTAATTTGAAACCACAGAAACTAATGGAAAACTGGCAAACTGGTACATAGAAAACAAAACACAATGAAAATGAAACAGAACTATAAAGAACATAACTGTTACAACTTAGGCAATAGTTGATTTATTATCCAACCTAGTAAAGATGACATGTATACTTACCACTGTAGCAAATGAAAGGAAATGCATAATTGCAGTTCCCTTTCGTGGGAACTATCGACGCTACGTCAATGACGTGATGGGAACCCTCTGTATTTTGTGTTCGTGAAGCACCTCTGTATCTAACCAATGAGATAACGTGACGTCAGAGGCGGGTGACGTCACGGACCAGGAAGCTATAAAGCATATCCGGAAACAGAGAACGCTAGCTTCTGTTGTCTTCAGCAAGCGCTATCTGTTATCTTGTATGTCTTATTTGGTGTTGTCTGTCTGTTTATATATACACACAGTGATCTCTTCGTCCGAGGACAAGAGTTTCTAAGCACTATTAAGACACATTATTCACGAGAAAATGGCGGAAAGTGAAGTAGCGGCCAAGCAGCAATTTGTCAAGTGTGTGCATCCCTGCACTCGTTTTATATCTGGTGGGGACACACATGAGATGTGCGTTATTTGTATGGGAGTTGAGCATGCACAGGCAGCTCTCGAGGGGGCTGTCTGTGTACACTGTGACAGGCTCACTCTCAGAGTGCTGAGGTCGCGCCGCGCGCTCTTCGAGGAGAGTGCCGCGGCAGCGAGTGTTCCCCGCGGATCGGGTCCCGCTGCAGCCGAGGCTCAGCGGAAGCTCCATTCGTGGGGTTCACAGATGGATCTGGTGGAGAGGGTTGAGACGGGCTCTGCCTTATCTCTTCCCTTACCTGCCAGACCCAGTGTCTCTCCTTTGGTGGCGGAAGCACGCGCTGCGGTTTCTTCCCCCCGAAGAGAAACACCGGCACTCAATATATCTTCCTCCGAGGAGGTTGATGTAGAGAGTGTCGAAGCTAGGAGTTGAGGAACCGCCATCCTCTTCCCCTGCACAT